>NC_138770.1:221018847-221528105 GCF_965119305.1 Pelophylax lessonae | reverse complement strand
GTCCAGGTACAGAGAACTTGTAATAACATTAAAGTTCAGCAATTCACTACAAGCCAAGCGGGAAATCCCCCGACCATGAACATTCAAAGAATGCAACAGCACTGTGTAGCAGAGCAGGTCTGAGAAATAGACTGCACCTGCCTACAAGGTAACCAGTATTTTCTCTGCTGCAGCTATGAAATACATGATTTTTAAGTATATGTCTTTATCCTGTAATTGGACATTGAAGAGGTAGCCGAAGACTTATGAGGTCATCCCCTTTCTCTCTCCTTTGTCAGCATGTTCTTTGCTGCCATATGTTTCCTGTAGCACACCTGATTGGCTAATAGGGCTCGACAACCTTCTCACTCTTCTGCAGTGCAATTAATAATGGGATGCTAATTGTAAGTCAAAGCCAACATGATACCAATATTTAAAAAAGGGCCGAGATATATCTATAGGTAACTATAGGCCAGTTAGCCTAACATCAGTAGTCTGCAAGATTTTGTAGGGGTTGTTAAGGGACCACATACGAGACTTTAGTAATGAAAATGGTATTATTAGTAGTAATCAGCATGGATTATTGAAACATCGTTCTTGCCAAACCAATCTATTAACCTTCTACGATGAAGTGAGCTGCCACCCAAAAAAAGGTAAGCCTGTGGATGTGGTGTATCTGGACTTTGCAAAGGCCTTTGACACCGTTCCCCACAAACGCTTACTGTCAAACTAAGGAAGGTAGGTATGGACCATAGGGTGAGTACCTGGATAGAGAACTGGCTCCAGGGGAGAGTCCAGAGTGTGGTGATTAATGGGGAGTACTCGGGTTGGGTGGGTGTGGAAAGTGGGGTCCCCCAAGGTTCTATCCTGGGGCCAATCCTGTTTAACTTATTCATAAATGATCTAGAGGAGGGGATATCGAGTACAATCTCAGTATTTGCGGATAATACTAAACTAAGCATGCCAATATATTCTATGCAGGATGTGGAAACCTTACAAGCAGATCTGAACATAATAATGGGATGGGCAACTACATGGCAGATGAGGTTTAATGTTGAAAAATGTAAAGTAATGCACTTGGGCGTCAGAAACATGAAAGCAAGCTACTCACTGGGGGGGGGGGGGGGGGACCTCTTGGTGAGTCTAGGATGAAAAAGGACCTGGGGGTACTGGTAGACAACAGGCTTGGCAGTGGCAATGCAATGCCAAGCCGCTGCAAGCAAAGCCAACATAATACTGGCATGTATAAAAAAGGGGATTCACTCCAGAAATAAAGAGATTATTCTCCCACTCTACAAGACTCTGGTCCGTCCACATCTGGAGTATGCTGTCCAGTTCTGGTCCTCAGGAAGGATGTGCTGGAACTGGAGAGAGTCCAGAGAAGGGCAACAAAAATAATTAGGGGAATGGAGGTCATCGTCTATGAGGAAAGACTACAAGCACTGAACTTATTCTCTCTGGAGAAGAGACGGTTGAGGGGGTATATGATATCAATGTACAAATACTGTACTGGCGACCCTAGCATAAGGAACAGAGAAAGGGAATACAATAAGACACGTGGCCACTCACTAAAACTAGAGGAAAAAACAGTTTAACCTTAAAGTACGTAAGGGGTTCTTCACTGTCAGAGCGGTAAGGATGTGGAATTTTCTTCCACAAGCAGTCGTATCAGCAGGGAGCATCGATAGTTTAAAAAACTATTAGATGGGTAACCTTAAAGACTACAACATACAGGGGTATACAATGTACAGTTAACAGCAAACACAAACACATCATAGGTTGAACTGGATGGACTGATGTCTTTTTTCAACTTCACAAACTATGTAACTATGTAACTATGTAAGTCATAACTGTTTTATTGACTGTATTATATACAGCGGGGTGGTGGGCTTGAAATAAATTATGTGATAAGATAAAAGTGTTGTCAACCTTTGACCGCTGCCTCTGAAAATGTTAGTTGCTCAACTGTTACAATGAAAGAAGGAGGAAATGGGGGAATCAATTAATAAATCCATTCATAAAATACTCCAGGATGCAGCATGTAAAGAGTGATCCAAGGTTGTTAAGGAAAGGGGGTTAAAGGGCCAATGACCACCAATAATTTGGAGATTGTTTTGGGGGTTTAAATGCCATTGACCTGCATTGTTTTATGCAGTTGAACACCAGTGATGGTGGGGAGGGGGGCTTAAATGTCCACCTCACCTCCCAGGACCAACACTTTTGTGGCTTTCAAAAACAAGCTGTACTGGGGGAACTTACCATAAATGATGTTCTTAGTTTCAAGCACAGTTAATTGTTAGTCTAATAGAGAAAATATTAGTGTTACAATAAGGTGTACCACATAATAACATATATGTGAAGTGTCTTCGTTGATCAGGTATCACTCCACTGATCTGAACTTGTCATCACAAACACCATATATTGATGTGAAAAAAAAAAAAAAAAATGTTATCTTCACAGTGCTTCTGGTGACCCACCACCTTCGGGTGCAATGCCTGCTCACCTCAATTATCTGACCCCACTACAGAGTCAAATATGCCTTTGACCGATTCTTCCTATGGGGGTGCAGCAAGACCTCCTTTTCTTCCCATCCAGGGGTATAACTACTACCTTTCCCTCTTCACTCCTCATTCTCGCAAAAGATGAAGCTGCTCCTAAGACCTCTGCAATCTTGAACTCCAGCTCACAGTTGCCCACTCCTCGGGGGTCTGTTTCTACATGGACGGTAGACCTTATGGTACACCTTACTGTAACATTAAGTTTTATTTATTTTTTGGTGCATTTATTCAAATAAATTGTTTGAAAAGGTTTAAAGGCACCACTGAACATTGACTTCTTTCTTAGAGTCTAGTAATATAAATTTTTATAACAAACAGGATTATTAGGAGTTCAAGCATCTGCTGAGAGAAATGGAATTCAGTATAGCCAGGGATACTGTATAGCCAAGCTCCAAGCCTTGACCTTGAATATGTTCTTTACCAAGTGACATGTCCTCATTATTAGGGTTGAGCGAACACGGACTGTATTGTTCGGGATCGTACCGGACTTTTGGGTGTTTGGTATCCGGACACGGACCTGAACATTTTACTGTATGTTCGGGATACAGTCCATTGTTCGGTAATTTTTTTTCATGTTTTGGCGCGGTTCCAACAGCTGCAGGTAGCCAATCAACAAGCGTTTAACTAGTGTGCCCTTAGAAGCATACCTCTGTGAGGTGAGAGTCCATGTAGGTATTGTTTACGACTTGGATGCTGTTCATGACTTCCGACTCCCATCTAACTTCAGCATCCCCCTTGTGCTCACAGATGTCTTCACTCCATTCTCGGCCACCAGCCAACCCACTGCCGAACCATTGATCTCAGCCGTCCCCCTTTTTATATAACAGGTGAGCCTGCCAAAACCAAAAGCCCGGGAACTGAACCAAAACTGTTTAACCCCTGCCCCACCTGAGCCTGCCGCTACAGATATACATTTTAAAGAGGAAGTAAACCCTCCTCGGCAACATGTACCTATAGGTAAGCTTATATTAAGGCTTACCTAAAGGTACTGTAAATATCTCCTAAACATGTACCGTTTAGGAGATATTTACAGAGCTAACAGTTTGCCTGAGCCCACCATAAAGAAGGACTGCATTCAAATAATTAGGATCTACTCATCCACCAGCAACTGATGAGAATATCAACACTTTGGTCAGGTGTATGTAATACACAATATAACATTTACAGTGCAAGGGTAAATAATAAGTAAAATGATGAGTGCAGAGGTCAGGAGAATGTAACACAGAACTCAGTAAGAGTGCGGGGATAAGGAGTATGTAATGCACAGAGTGCAGGGGTGGAAATTGTATAATGCACAGCTCAGCATACAGAGCGAAAAGGCTAGGAGTATACAACATACTGGTTGCAGAGCCTGGAAGTATGTAACATACAGAGTGCAAAAATGATGGCCAGCACAAATACCCCCCCCCCCCAAAGTAAACACATAAGTGATAATCTCCTACCTACATGCAACCCACCCACCTGAGTAAATACCTTCTCAGTACCTAACCCCCCCCCCAAAGAAAGAAACTCTCTCACCATCAAAAATTGTCTACTTCCCAGCCAAAAGCTCACCCCACCCAAACAAACATCCTCCCCCAGAGACACACATTCCACCCATCTTTTACACTCCTGCAAGCACAACAATTCCCCTGACACAACCCCCCAGCATAAACACCCCCCCCCCCAAACATTGAATCCAGCAAAACCCACCATATCAACCCCCTAACCCAAACTTTGAGTCAGCTGCACTGCAGGCACCCACTACCCTTACCGCAGTGCTCAAGCGGACACAAGACACAGATTGATGGGCAGGCTGGCAGGAACTAGGCAGGTCCATCATGCTGAAGTTTCCATTTATGGGACCCATGTTTCTACTGGTGGGGCATTGCTGAGGGTGGAGGATAATGTATACCCCCACTTCCTTCAGGTGCAGGTCCAAGAAAACACGGAAGTGATGCTACATCAAATTGTAACAAAATTATGATCTGTCATGCAATTGGAACCTGGGGCACTTAGAAAAATATGGGGTCCATGTGCCCTGGGTGTCCGGTGCTAGTGATGCCCATTGTGCTAATGCATACAGGGTCTTGTGATGTATAGCTAGCATTAGAATATTTCATGCAAGTGGAACAATGTTTCCCTGTTAAGTTATTGCATACTAAGTAATATTTAAGTACGTGTAAAGTTGCTGAAAGGTTCACTGTAACACTTCAGTTATACGCTACATACAACCCTAACTGGAAATAATCAGTTGAAAAATCTTTAGTCAACAAACGTATATATGACAAGAAGACATGAACTGTATAATGATGTCTAGGATATTCTTAAGGTATAAACTGTCATTACATCACTTAACACAAACGAAGCTGGTGTTGAAATATGGACAATGTCCATGTATCTCTATGTTGAGACTTGTTTATACGTTAAGTGTGACAAAGGTACAATACAAAACAGGGACTACCAGTGCAGAAAGTGATCTGTGTTCATTTTGTTAGTATATATATCCCTTCTTGTTTTCTTAATAACTTGCTGACCAGCCACTGTAGTTTTACGGTGGCAGATCGGCTCTGTCCTGCGAAACAACGTACCTGTACGGCGCTTCGCCGGACCGCTAGTGGAGGCACGTACACGCCGCACGTGCAAGCCAGTGGGTCTGGCTTCTCCCAAAAGTGTCAAAAATGTTAGTTGGGTGTCTGATCTGTCGGCTGCAATGTCTCAGTCCCACTAAAAATCGCTGATCGCTGCCATTACTAGTAAAAAAAAAAAAAATAAATAAATCTTTCCCCTATTTTGTAAAACCTTCCGGTCCAGAAGTGGTTAAAGCAGAACTATAGGCAAAACTTTTTTTTAATTTTGGATAGAGTAAGGGAAGGTTATAACCTTTGTCAGATTTGTTATCACCATCTGTGTCCCATTGCAGAGATTTCCCTTTACTTCCTGTCTCATAGCCAAACAGGAAGTGAGAGGAAACCTCTGCAAATAGGGAATTCCTTGGGGGCCCCCTGGTCCCCAGAACTAGTGTTCCCTTTGGAAGACTTCCCCTCTATTACATTTCAGGGGACAAGCCAAAATTTGGATTTTCTTTTACTTTCACTTTCAATGATAATGGTAAACAGGACAAATAGAGAGGGTGAATCTCCTTAATGGAGGCACAGACAGCAATAAAAACTGACAGGTGTTCTAATCCCTCTCCACTCTATCCAAAACCAAAAAAAAAAAAAAAAAAAAAAAGTTTTGCCTTTAGTTATACTTCAAGTAGTTTGCCATGTTTACATTTTACAGTGTACTGTTACAACATTTTTTATGTGTGGATCCAAAATATAACACATCACCTCCATCTATAAACAGAGCAGGTCAATATACTGTATAGTACTCAAGTTGTAATGAGTAACTCTAGTTGTGTGAGGCAATTTTTAGCTTTATCAGATACAGTATCTCACAGAAGTGAGTACACCCCTCACATTTTTGTAAATATTTTATTATATCTTTTTATGTGACAACACTGAAGAAATGACACTTTGCTACAATGTACAGTAGTGGGTGTACAGCTTGTATAACAGTGTAAATTTGCTGTCCCCTCAAAATAACTCAACACACAGCCATTAATGTCTAAACCACTGGCAACAAAAGTGAGTACACCCCCAAGTTGAAATGTCCAAATTGGGCACAAAGTGTGTCAATATTTTGTGTGGCCACCATTATTTTCCAGCACTGCCTTAACCCTCTTGGGCATGGAGTTCACCAGAGCTTCACAGGTTGACACTGGAGTTCTCTTCCATTCCTCCATGACAACATCACGAAGCTGGTGGATGTTAGAGTCCTTGTGCTCCTCGACTTTCCATTTGAGGATGCCCCACAGATGCTCAATAGGGTTTAGGTCTGGAGACATGCTTGGCCAGTCCATTACCTTTACCCTCAGCTTCTTTAGCAAGGCAGTGGTCATCTTGGAGGTATGTTTGGGGTCGTTATCATGTTTGAATACTGCCTGTGGCCCAGTCTCCAAAGGGAGGGGATCATTCTCTTCTTCAGTATGTCACAGTACATGTTGGCATTTATGGTTTACTCAATGAACTGTAGCTCCCCAGTGCCAGCAGCACTCATGCAGCCCCAGACCATGACACTCCTACCACCATCCTTGACTGTAGGCAAGACATACTTGTCTTTGCACTCCTCACCTGATTGCCGCCACACAAGCTTGACATCATCTGAACCACATATATTTATCTTGGTCTCATCAGACCACAGGACATGGTTCCAGTAATCCATGTCCTTAGTCAGCTTGTCTTCAGCAAACTGTTTGCGGGCTTTCTTGGGCATCATCTTTAGAAGATGCTTCCTTCTAGGACGAAAGCCAAGCAGACCAATTTGATGCAGTGTGGTCTGAGCACTGACAGGCTGACCCCCCACCCCTTCAACCTCTGCAGTAATGCTGGCAGCACTCATATGTCTATTTTCTAAAAACAACCTCTGGATATGACGCTGAGCATGTGCACTCGACTTCTTTGGTCGACCATGGTGAGGCCTGTTCTGAGTGGAACCTGTCCTGTTAAACCATCTGTATGGTCTTGGCCACCGTGTTGCAGCTCAGTTTGAGGATCTTGGCAATTTTCTTATAGCCTTGGTCATGTTTATGTAGAGCAACAATTCTTTTTCTCAGATCCGTAAGAGAGTTCTTTGCCATGAGGTGCCATGTTGAACTTCCAGTGACCAGTGAGAGCGATAACACCAAATTAAACACCTCTTGCTCCCCATTCACACCTGAGACCTTGTAACACTAATGAGTCAAATGACACCGGGGAGGGGGGACACTGAATTACTTTGATGAAAGTATGTAAAAAAAGTAGTAAAGAAAGAAAAAAAAAGTAAAAAAATCGAATGAAGAATATTTTACTTCCATCAGCATTCCTGATCACCGCCACACCAGTCATATCATGACACTACACTGCACCGGTGACAGCATGTAAAAACAAATTTTATTTAATTTCTTTACTATCCAAACAATTGTGCCAAAAAATGACAACTTCAAAAAACTTGCCAAGCCCCTTACTAAATATCTCAGATAACTTTCCAAAAATGGTTCATTTGGGGGCCTCAGGAAATAAGATAGGCCGCCATTACATCAAGACTGATCAATTTGTAAATATAATACCAAACTTTGTAGATGCTATAACTTTCACACAGACCAATATACACTTATTGGGATTTTTTTTCCACCAAAGATATGTAGCAGAATACATTTTGCCCTAAATCTATTAAGAATCTTTTTATTTATTTTTTTCTCTTTTTTTTCTTCCCTCCTTTTTTCATTTTTTTTTTACTTTATAAATAAGGGGCATGGGATAGGTTAATATGACTATTTTTTTTTTCACGATAAATATATGAATATAAAACTGCTTATGTATAAAAATGTATGAAATTATTTATATTTTTTTTGTTATGCAGTATTTGTAATTCCCAGCCTTAATAATAATAAAAATTAAATCTTAAATTTATTAAGAATTTTAACCACTTTACCACTAGAGGATTTTGCTGTCTTACGTCTGGGCCACTTTTTGCGATTCGGCGATGTGCGAATTTAACGGACAATTGCGCGGTCGTGCGACGCTGTACCCAAACAAAATTTACGTCATTTTTTTCCCACAAACAGAGCTTTCTTTTGGTGGTATTTGATCACCTGTGCGATTTTTACTTTTTGCGCTATAAACAGAAAAAGAGCGTTTATTTTGAAAAAATAACAATATTTTTAAAATTTTTTTATATGAAATTCCCCCCCCCCCCCCAAAAAAAGGTAAAAATCAAATTTTTTTAAAATTTTTGGCCAATTTGTTTTCTGCTACCTATGTTTGGTAAAAAAAAATCACAATAAGTGTATTTTGATTGGTTTGCGCAAAAGTTATTGCGTTTACTAACTAAGGGAAAGATTTCTGTCATTTTTGGTGTTTTTTTTTTTTAACGAGTAATGGCGGCGATCTGCGATTTTTTTTTTTTTTTTGTGGGACTGCGACATTGCGGTGGACAGACCGGACCCTTGACTGACATTTTTGACACTTTTGGGGGTACCAGTGACATTACTGCAGTAATCAGTGCTATATATATGCACTGTTACTGTAAAAATTACACTGGCAGGGAAGGGGTTAATTTTATTGGAGAGGGAGGGGTTAATGTATGCCTGGTGCTTACTGACGTGTGTGGGGGGAGGTGACTGAGTGAGTCAGGGACAGATTGGATGTTCAGCTATGCTGAACATTGCGATCTGTCACTCCCTGTCACTTAGGAGATCCGCCCGCTCTGTTTACACAGGCGGGCGGATCTCCTCACTCGATTCCCCGAGGATCGGGGAAGAGCAGCGGCGATCGCCGCCGCTCCTCCCCTGGCCCGACTCCCGCTGTGACTGAAAACAGCGGGAGCGCGCATCCGGCGGCGCGCGAGTGCCGCCTACAGGGGGAGGAGTCTAGCCACGTAGTACTACGTCGCTAGACGATAACGAGCCACATTGCTGCAGTAGCAGCAATGTGAGCAGACGTTAAGTGGTTAATGTTATTGGATATAATTTATAACAGAAAGTAGAGAATAAATATATGTTTTCAAAATGTTCGGTCTTTTTTCATTCATGTAGGAAAATAAAAAAATAAATAAAAAAACCCAGTGGTGACCAAATACCACCAAAAGTAAGCTCTATTTGTGTGAAACAATAATTAGATACATTTAATTTGCCTACGCTGTTGCCTGACAACGCAATTACCAGTGAAAGTAGCACAGTGCTAAATAGC
This sequence comes from Pelophylax lessonae, assembly GCF_965119305.1. Taxonomy (NCBI): domain Eukaryota; kingdom Metazoa; phylum Chordata; class Amphibia; order Anura; family Ranidae; genus Pelophylax; species Pelophylax lessonae. The sequence continues at coordinate 221,518,816 of NC_138770.1, read as the reverse complement.
AAAAAACGGCCTGTTCGTGAAGGGTGTCCTTCTTGAGGTCAAGTGGATAAGGAAATCCTCTGGGGCCCCTCAGTTCCCCAGAACTTGTGTCCTCATTGGAACATTTCCCTTCTGTTAATGTTCTGGGAACAACCAAAATTTGGGATTTTCTTTGACTTTCACTATCAATGATAATGGTAAAGAGAGTGCATTCCCCTAACGAGAGCACACTAACTAAGGTTTATCCTTAAAGTATCATTATACAACAGAGATTACAGGAAACTAATTTGGCATTTTTCTTCCGTCTAAGTTGTGTTCATTTGACCTGTTGTGTAAAAATATATTGAAATAAGGCCGTAAAAGCATCTGTTTTACAGTAGAGCCCTGCCCATAAAAAAAAAAAGTCAAGCATTTGCAACAATAAATAAAATTAAAATATCATCATACCCATTTTGGCTTGAGAAAAATGTTCTGAAACCAGGTTACTGTGGGAAGGATATTTCCGCAAACCTTATATATCATATGGCAGTTTAAATAAGTTTGTATAGCGAGAGCCAGGTTCACATGAGGTAAGCCAGACATACGAAGGGGAGTAGGGCCTCTACACAAATACTTCCAGCTCTCAAGTGAATAACAGCCACACAATTATCTTACGTTAGAACATTTTACTTTTTCGTGTTTCCCATACGTTTGTAGGGTTTGCGTTCATTTGAAAAGAATTAAAACATTTTGCACACAAAGGAAGCATAATCCACAAGCAGATCATGTCTGGGGTGTGCTTACCCTAAAGACAGTGATGTCATTTTTAGTTCAGCATGCTTAATAGAAAACTCTGCAAGAAGAATCGAAAGATCATTTATTCATCTGTTAGCAATACTCACTTTGCATTAAAAAAAAAACAAAAAAAAAACACGCTGCTCCCTGGAGGACAATGAGACATTTTGATCTCACAGTAAACCTTCAGAAGCTTTATACTAAACAACAGCAGTAGGTTTAGAAAATTTGTCTACCAACAGTGTTGGCTTAATTCCTCCAAGTCATGACATTTTTCATGGGAAAAAAAAAATCTCACATTCAGCTCAGAACTGGGACTAAATAGCAGGTGTGGCATTTTATGAACACTATATTTGTGCACATAACCAGACTTTACTAAGTTCAGAAGACCAGTGATGTTTATTCACTGGCATTACTGCTAATTCTCTGCTGCTAAAAACACAGATTTGTTTGAGCTGCAGCCATTTTTGTTAAAGGAATACTAACCGCGTTCCCATATCACTATATTACCAAAAGTATTGGGATGCCTGCCTTTACATGCACATGAACTTTAATGTCATCCCTGTCTTAGTCCATAGGGTTCAATATTGAGTTGGCCCGCCTTTTGCAGCTATAACAGCTTCAACTCTTCTGGGAAAGCTGTCCACAAGGTTTAGGAGTGTGTCTATGGGAATGTTTGATCATTCTTCTAGAAGCACATTTGGTCAGGCACTGATGTTGGACAAGAAGGCCTGGCTCGCAGTCTGCGCTCTAATATATCCCAAAGGTGTTCTATCAGGTAAGGTCAGGTAAGGTCAGGCCAGTCAGGCCAGACAAACCCCACAGTACAGGCTCCCTTTCAATGCAGTGACCAGCGTACATGCCCCCTTTCAATGTAGTGACCAGTATACATGCCCCTTTCAATGTAGTGACCAGCATACATGCCCCCTTTCAATGTAGTGACCAGTATAAATGCCCCCTTTCAATCCCAAAGGTGTTCTATCAGGTAAGGTCAGGTAAGGTCAGGCCAGTTAAGTTCCTCCACCCCAAGCTCGCTCATCCATGTCTTTATGGACCTTGTTTGTGCACTGGTGCGCAGTCATCCCCAAACTATTCCCACAAAGTTAGGAGTGAAGGAGTTCCCTTCACTGGAACTAAAGGGCCATGCCCAACACCTGAAAAACAACCCCATGCCCTAATCCACCCTCCATCAAATGATTTGAACCAGTGCACAAAGCAAGGTCCATAAAAACATGGATGAATTAGTTTGGGGGGGGGGGGGGGAACTTAACTGACCAGCACAAAGTCTTGACCTCAACCTGATAGAACACACTTTGGGATGAATTAGACCGGAGACTGCAAGCCAGGCTTTCTTGTCCACACCAGTGCCTGACCTCACAAATGTGCTTCTGGAAGAATGGTCAAACATTTCCATAGACACCAGTGGCGGCTGGTTTTAAGATGGGGGGGCGCAAGACCCCGCCCTTCTATTTTGACCCCTCCCATTTCTCAGAAGCCCCACCCCTTATAGACTCCACCCATTTTGTCCCCTGTATTTTGCTTGCGTGAACAAATTAGCCCAATATATCACATATTAAGGGGTCTCTCAGTACTAGTATATCCTATAATAGGGAGCAGGGGCCCTATTATGGGATATACTGTGAGAGACACCCTATTATGGGATACACTGACTGAGAGTGGCACAAACCCCACAGTACAGACCCCCTAGCACAAACCCCACAGTACAGCCCCCCTAGCGCAAACCCCACAGTACAGGCCCCCTAGCACTAATCCAACAGTGCAGGCCCCCTAGCACTAATCCCACAGTACAGGCCTTCTAGCACAAACCCCACAGTACAGGCTCCCTTTCAATGCAGTGACCAGCGTACATGCCCCCTTTAAATGTAGTGACCAGCATACATGCCCCCTTTCAATGTAGTGACCAGTATAAATGCCCCCTTTCAATGTAGTGACCAGTATAAATGCCCCTTTCAATGTAGTGACCAGTATAAATGCCCCTCTCAATGTAGTGACCAGTATACATGCCCCTTTCAATGTAGTGACCAGTATAAATGCCCCTTTTCAATGTAGTGACCAGCATACATGACCCCTTTCAATGTAGTGACCAGTATACATGCCCCTTTCAATGTAGTGACCAGTATACATGCCCCTTTTCAATGTAGTGACCAGCATACATGACCCCTTTCAATGTAGTGACCAGTATACTTGCCCCTTTCAATGTAGTGACCAGCGTACATGCCCCCAATGCAGTGACCAGCGTACATGCCCCCAATGCAGTGACCAGCGTACATGCCCCCAATGCAGTGACCAGTGTACATGCCCCCAATGCAATGACCAGCATACCATGCTCCCAATGCAGTGACCAGCGTACATGTCCCAATGCAGTGACCAGCATACCATGCCCCCAATGCAGTGACCAGCGTACATGCCCCCAATGCAGTGACCAGCATACATGCCCCCAATGCAGTGACCAGTGTACATGTCCCCAATGCAGTGACCAGCGTGCGTGCCCCCTTAAATGCATTGAACAGTGTACATGTCCCCAATGCAGAGTTTAGCGTGCATGCCCCTTCAATGCATTGACAGTGTACAATCATCATGTCCCCAATGCAGAGTTTAGCGTGCGTGCCCCCTTCAATGCATTAAACAGTGTACATGTCCCCAATGCAGAGTTTAGCGTGCGTGCCCCCTTCAATGCATTGAACAGTGTACATGTCCCCAATGCAGAGTTTAGCGTGCGTGCCCCCTTCAATGCATTGAACAGTGTACATGTCCCCAATGCAGAGTTTAGCGTGCGTGCCCCCTTCAATGCATTGAACAGTGTACATGTACCCAATGCAGAGTTTAGCGTGCGTGCCCCCTTCAATGCATTGATCAGTGTACATGTCCCCAATGCAGAGTTTAGCGTGCGTGCCCCCTTCAATGCATTGATCAGTGTACATGTCCCCAATGCAGAGTTTAGCGTGCGTGCCCCCTTCAATGCATTGAACAGTGTACATGTCCCCAATGCAGAGTTTAGCGTGCGTGCCCAACTGAGAGCAGTGCACTTACCTGGAGGCTGGAGCCCTGTGAGTCACGGCGGCTTCTCCTCCGACTCCGTCCTCTTCGTTCTGCGGGAAACGGCTGGAAGGTGAGCGGCTTCTCCCTCTCCTCTTCTTCGTTCGGCGGCGGGCGGTGGGAAGGTGAGCGGCGCTTCTCCCTCTCGGCCTCTCCTCTTCTGCGGCGGGCGGCGGGAAGGTGAGCAGCGCCGGCTTCTTCTCTGGAGACTCCTCTTTGGCGGCGGGAAGGTGACCGGGTGGTGACGGTGAGTGACTGATGCATGCACCGGCACCGCCCCCAATGAGGTCAGCATGGATGTCCTGAATCATGATTGGTCCAGGCTGGAGTCTGGACCAATCATGATCCAAAACATCACAAAAGGGGTGTGTTGTAGCGCAGTGCTCTGCGCCACAGTTACGCCCCAGAAGGCCGCCAATTGGCGCCTCTGCCAGGTGGAAAACCCCACCCCCCCATAGCCACTAATGAGGCGGGCGCCCCTAGTGGGCAAAAAAAATGTTTTTTTTTTTTAATCTTTTTTTTCTTTTTCTTTTTTTTGGGGGGGGGGGGGGCGGCACACTCCTAAACCTTGTGGACAGCCCTCCCAGAAGATATGAAGCTGTTATAGCTGCAAAGGGTGGGCCAACTCAATATTGAACCCTACGGACTAAGACTGAGATGCCATTAAAGTTCATGTGCATGTAAATGCAGGTGTCCCAATTCTTTTGGTAATCTAGTGTATTAATACCCCAAAGTACTCCCAACGCTTTTTGTCCCTTCCAGAGTTACCTGCTTGCTTGAGCAGGCCATCACATTTATATAAAAAAGATAAATGTCTTCTTAGGCCTCATGCACACAGGTGCATGGGACATGAGGCTCTAGCGTTCAGTTATGGGTGGAAAGTACGGGTGCACTGTCCAGCTCTGCTGCTGGCATCCTGGTAAATTATATTAGAGGCTGACAGCTGGTGTGGCTGGACAGGGCTGGACGATGCACTAGGCAGAAAGTGAGCTGTGCATGCGGCCTATAAATCATTAATTATTTGTTTTAGTTAACATCCTATATATATATATATATATATATATATATATATATATATATATAGATATATATATATAGATATATAGAGAGAAAACTCTGACTTCTTAATGGAAATTTTATAGCAACATTACATTACGTAGTATTACATCGTACAATTGATAATTGTGGAAAAGCCATTTTTTTTATACAGAAAGCCTTTTAATGTGGTAGGGTGCAGGAACTCACCCTAGTGACCAACCAGATGACAAAAAAAATCTTGAACTTTTAATGCCGATGACCTTCTGCACGTATTGCTTTATTACATGATTAATGTTCCTTTTCCTTCTGCTACAGTAAGTCAAGAAAATACCTTAAACATTGATTTTTTTTCTTAAAGGGGAATTCCAGTCTTTAAAGGTGAACTTTTGGCTGCTGAGCAGTTGCCTTGCTGCCATGTGACAACAGGAGGTTATTCATACAGAAAGTGACCTCGACAAGGTGGAGAGGCCGGTTGGTGGCATCACAATCTTCACCTCATCCATTCAACGAACACTTTACATACAATGAGAAAATTCAGATTGTTCTCTAAATGGTGACCGTGCCGCATGGCTTCTTTGCTGTTTGCTGAACACAGGAGGTTGCCCACTCGGCAAAGGACCAGGAAACTAACAAAGATCATCGTAGTAACAGTGCCTCTTACAATGATTTCCAGCTTTAACTGGAATCCCAGGGGTATGGCACATACATACTTGGTCCAATGTGACTATGTACAAATTGCTGTAGCTAAGCGTCAGCTTGATATGTATAATCTAAAGTATGTGCTAAATCAAGTTGGCTATTTCTAAGCTTTACCTACTATGGATAACAGGTATGGCCAGTTGCTGCATGCCACATCTGATTCCAGTATAGTGCCTCTGGACCCCCAAAAGTACAGGTGCAAGTATTAGAGTGGGGATGGGTGGGGGGAGGGAGGCAGAGCAAAAAGCTGCAAGCTGGTCTGGTGTTTAGTACTCTTTCTTATTTAAATAAATGTTACAAAAATCTCAAGCATTCTCCACAGGCACATTTTAAAGAAACTGTTTGCAGAGGGAAACATGAAACCCTGTTTTCCTGAAAATAAGCCCTACCCTGAAAATAAGACCTACCGTTATTTTCGGGAATGGCTGTAATATAAGCCCTACCCCGAAAATAAGCCCTAGTTAAAGTTGTTGTAAAAACATGTAATCTATTTTGTAAAAAGATTATATAATGTGCAGTGTGTCTCCCTCGGTAACTTTATTGTAGCAAATTGGAGACGAAATCTGTTTTCCTCTAGACATAAAGAATGCCCCCTTGTCCTCTGTGTTGACCTTAAAGTGAACCACTCAACACCAAGTTCACTATATGGACCTCTTATGTATTTATACATGTTGATCATATCCCCCCTTAATCTCCTCTTCTCAAGAGAGAATAAATTCAGTTCCTCTAATCTTTTCTCATCTCTTATCAGTTTGGTTGCCCTTCTCTGCACTTTCTCCAGTTCCCCGATATCCTTTTTATGAACTGGTGCCCAAAACTAAACTGCATATTCCAGATGAGGTCTTACTGATTTGTACAGGGGCAAAATGATATCTCTCTCTCTGGAGTCCATGCTTCTGTTAATACAAGAAAGGACTTTGCTTGCTTTTGAAACTGCAGCTTGGCTTTGCATGCTATTATTAAGCTTAGGATCTACCAGAATACCCAGATCCTTCCCTGCTATGGATTCCCCCAGTTCTACTCCACCTAGTATGTATGATGCATGCATATTCTTAGCCCCCAAGTGCATAATTTTACATTTATGAACATTAAGCCTCATTTGCCACATAGTTGCCCAATGAAACAGTGCAGTGAGTTCAGCTTGTAAGTTGGAGACATCCTGTAAAGAAGTTATTCCACTGCAAAGCTTGGTGTCATCTGCAAAGACTGAAATGGTATTTTTAATCCCAGACCCTATATTATTTATAAAGATATTAAAAAGTAAGGGTCCCAACACTGAACCTTGGGGTACACCACCACCTTAGACCATTCAGAGTAAGAATCAATAACCACTACTCTCTGACTTCTATCTTTAAGTCAATTTTTTATCCATTTGCAAACTGATCTTTCCAAGCCTGTAGACTATACCTTACACATTAGCCGTGTGTGGGGAACTGTGTTACATGCTTTTGCAAAATCCAAGTATACTACATCCACAGCCACCCCTCTGTCCAAGGTTTTACTTACCTCCTCATAAGAAGAAATCAGGTTTGTTTGACAACTTCTGTCTTTCATGAATCCATGCTGTCGGTTGCTTAAAATATTTTTTTCCAGCAAGAACTCATCTATGTGGCCTTTTTTAAAACTCTCCAGTATCTTCCCAACTATAGAAGGTCTATAGTTACTTGGCAAAGACTTTGATCCCTTTTTAAATATAGGCACCACATTGGCCCTACGTCAAACCAGTGGTACTATTCCAGTCCTTAACGAGTCCCTAAAAATTAGAAACAAAGGCTTTGAAATTACAGCGCTCAGTTCTTTTAGGATGCATGGGTGGATGCCATCTGGTCCAGGCGCTCTATCCACCCTTATTCCGTCTATATATTTCTGGACCATATCACTTTTGAGCCATTGTGGATCATTTAGGGCTGTGTCAATACCATCCTCATTATGGTCATCATGATCTCCCCCATGCTCCTTTGTATACACAGAGCTGAGGAAAGTATTTAATAAATTTGCCTTTTCTTTGTCCCCAGTCACCCACTCCTGATTATTTTGTAAAGGGCCTACATGCTCAGACCTAACCTTTTTACTAATCATATGTTTGAAGAATTTTTTGGGGTCTGTCCTACTATCTTTTGCAATCTGTAGTTCATTTCAAATTTTTGTGTCCTTGATTTCCTTTTTACATATTCTGTTATATTCTTTGTAACAATTAAACAATGATAGTGTTCCTTCATTTTTGTATTTTTTAAAAGCTCTTTTCTTTATATTTATAGCTTTTTTAACTTTAGCCGTGAGCCACATAGGTTTTCATATAAAGTAACGCAGTGCCGTATTGCAAAAAATGACCTGATTATTAAGGGGGAAATCCTTCCAGTCCAGAAGTGGTTAATATGGCTTTTTTTTTTGTTTTTGTTTTTTACTCACCACTCACAGATGGGTTAGTATTGGGACAATCATGATGATAAAGTGTTTCCTCAATATTGATGTATATTTACCTGTACCATCCTCTTGAACATTTATTAGTATGTTTGCAATATAGGTTGTTCAAATTAATTTTTTTGGTATCTCTGAAGAAGAGACTCCAAACCCTGCCTCAAAACATATCAGGTGCCCCTTCCTCGGCTCCTTGCCTATTGGGCCCCCTATCTATGTTACACATTGTGAGATGTTATATTTGTATATGTGAAGCCGCTTACTGTATATATGTATTCTTTTAAGTATTTTTTTGAATTAATAAAGTTTTATATAAAAAAGTAGAAAAACTTTTCTCAGCCTGTGTCTGTATAATCCCACAAAAAAGGGTTCTTTCTGAACATGCAACCTCTGGCCATTGTGGATGCATACTTGCTGCAGCTGGGTATTAAAACCTTACTTTTCCTGCCGTCACATACATGCATTATGCAGTCAGCAAAAGGTTAAACAGAAATCCTATTAGTTACTGTGGGGAAACAACCCTACTAAGATACATACCGTATATACTCGAGTATAAGCTGACCCGAATATAAGCCGAGACCCCTACTTTTGCCACAAAAAAGTGGGAAAACTTATTGACTCGAGTATAAGCCTAGGGTGGGAAATGCTGCAGCTACTGGACCCAACTGGACCACCACGAGACACAAAACAGGGGCTGCGTGCATGGTACAGGAGATGGCGCAGGTCATAGTACAGGCATTGCACAGGTCATGGTAAGGGCATGGCACAGGTCAGGGCACAGGTGATGGTACAGGCATGGCACAGGTGAAGGTATAGGCATGGCACAGGTCATGGTACATGCATGTTACAGGTCATGGTACAGGCATGGCACAGGTCACAGTACAGGCATGGCACAGGTCATGGTACAGGCATGGCACAGGTGATGGTATAGGCATAGTACAGGTGATGGTATAGGCATGGCACAGTAAGTACAGGCATGGCACAGTATGTACAGGCATGGCACAGTATGTATAGGCATGGCACGGTAGGTATAGGCATGGCACAGTAATTACAGGCATGGCACAGTATGTACAGGCATGGCACAGTATGTATAGGCATGGCACAGTAGGTATAGGCATGGCACAGTAATTACAGGCATGGCAGAGTATGTACAGGCATGGCACAGTATGTATAGGCATGGCACAGTAGGTATAGGCATGGCACAGTAGGTATAGGCATGGCACAGTAATTACAGGCATGGCACAGGAGATGCAGTGCTGCGGGCATGGTACAGGAGAATGTCCTGTACCATGCCCGCAGCACTGCATAAGGAAATACAGGGGCTGCGGAGGCATCTCACTTACCTGTCGGTGAGGCGCCGTCTTTGATTTAAAAATCGCGCCACCCGGCGCCGCCATACGTCACCGCAAATGCGCCACCGATGCTCGGGAAAAGCCGAACCCGTTCGGCTATTTCCGGGCATGCAGCACATGCGCAGTGACACGTCGGCGCCGAGCGGCGCCATTTTTAAAAAGACACTCCAGACAGTGACTCGAGTATAAGCCGAGGGGTGCATTTTCAGCATGAAAAAACATGCTGAAAAACTCGGCTTATACTCGAGTATATACGGTATTTCAATGCAATGTTTATATAATTTAGCATATGTGTTCATTCAGTTGAAATATTCTATGTTTCATACGTCCAACAATCTACTTTGTTCTCAAACTGTCATGTTGAATTTAGATTATAATCTTAGAGAGAGTCAGTACACAGCAGCGTTTTCACAAAAATTAGAATAAAACCTTTTAATTTTTCTTTTTCTTTGCTACAACAGCACTGATAGGAAATATATTTATTTCTGGTAAATTACTTGCTGCAAGAAACAGAGATACTGTTCTACTTTTTTAGAGGAAAAAAGTTTTAGTTACTGTCACCTCATTTATTGCTGGTTCACACTGATGCAATTTTTGATGTCACTTGAGTTGCACAGATTCGCATGAAAAGGGAAATCACATTATTTTTTAATTGGCGCTCTTTCACATGCCACTCCGTGTGGTGTGATTTTGGAAAAGGTTCCTGGGCTACTTTGGTGAAATTTCAGTGCAGTTTGGCTTCATAGAATATGTTAACCACATCTAAAGTTGCACCACATACTCACACTGAAAATCGCATCAAAAGCACATCACAGTAGTGTAAACTGAGACTAATAGCCCGTACACACGATCAGAAAAATCAGACGAAAAATACCGCTTTTAAAGAGATCGTACAATAATCAGATTTTCAGTACACAGTTTTCGAGAGCCGGTCACGACAGTTCATCCAATATTATTTTACCGGACAAGCACGAAAAGTTTTTTCTTACAATACCAGATCATATGATTTTTGTTTAATCAGTACAGTTTTGGTTCGATAATACAATACAAATACACTACAACACATGACATCACTTCCGATTTTTTTATTCTGTCCTACGAGATTTTTCGTACTTTAGTGAACTCTTTATTTTTGATATGCAACTAGGATGCAAAAAAAAAAGGGCTATCTGTCGTCTGATTTTCAGATCGTGTGTATAGGGCTTTAGTAGGGCTACAGCAGGACCATTCATCAGTGCTATCACTTGGGAGAAGGGGAGAAGTCTCCCATACCCAGAAGTAACAGGTTTTTTATGGCAGTCAGGAAGAGAATTTAACCACTTGCCGACCGCCGCAAGTACATTTACTGTGGCAGTCAGCCCCTCCTGGGCAAAATGTCCGCCGGTCACTCGCGATCTCCCGCTGGAGAGTGAGAAAGGCAGGCGGCTGATATAAACAAAGCTGCCTGTCATTCTCCCTGGTGTAACAGCAGAGATCATACAATCCTGCTATGTAGGATCGTATGTCTCTGTGGTTACATGAAAAGCCACACCTCTTTACAGTTAGAAGCACGCCCCTAGGGACACATTTAACCCCTGCATCTCTAATAAAGTTAACCCCTTCCCTGCCAGTGTCATTTTTACAGTAACAGTGCATATGTATAGCACTGATTACTGTAGTAATGTCACTGGTACCCCCAAAAGTGTCAAAAATGTCAGTCAAGGGTCCGATCTGTCCGCCACAATGTCGCAGTCCCCCAAAAAAAAAAAATCGCAGATCGCCGCCATTACTCATTAAAAAAAAAAACAATAAAAATGACAAACTTTTGCGCAAACCAATCAAAATACGCTTATTGTGATTTTGTTTACCAAAAATATGTAGCAGAAAACAAATTGGCCTACAATGTTAAATTTTGATTTTTACATTTTTTTTTTGGGGGGGGGGGGGGGATTTCATATTAAAAAATTTAAAAAATATTGTTATTTTTTTCAAAATGTTCGCTTTTTTTTTGTTTATAGCGCAAAAAGTAAAAATCGCACAGGTGATCAAAGCACCAAAAGAAAGCTCGGTTTGTGGGAAAAAAAGGACGTCAATTTCATTTGGGTCCAGCGCCGCACGACCACGCAATTGTCTGTTAAAGTCACGCAGTGCCGAATCGCAAAATAGGCTCTGGTCTTTGAGCAGCCAAATCCTCCGGGGCTTAAGTGGTTAAGGTGAGTATGAGCCTGTTGCATTGAGAAACCTCACATTAGCAAAGCACAGATTCACTTTAAAATAACATGTCTCTGTGCTGGAAATATTATTTAGTTAATTCTCTAACAATAGGCAAAACATGCATCCAGAGATGGTCTGGAGCTCTAAGTTGGAGCCCTAACTCAAGGTGCTTTCCGGTAGGCACTGCTCTAAAAGTCATACCTTTCATGTAGGACTAGTGATGCAAACACTTTCATTTTGGAAAGTCAGTTTTGAATGTTCATACAAAAGCTGAGAACATGGGAAGCCAATAAGCCATGCATTTCGAAATAAGACTTTTCAAAAGTGCTATTAAAAAAATAAGGTTTCAACCCAGTACTTTTAACAGTATGAAGAAGCACCTACAGTAGGAATCGTGTTTTTTTGTAGTTCAGGGCTAGCTTTACACCCAGAGCATTATTTCAATTTGGAACAGGCCTAATAATGTTATCCTCATCTAGGTGAGTGCAATTGGAGTCAGGGTGTGAAGTAAGAATTACTTTTTTCTTCAGATTTTTATTTTTGCCTTTCAGCAAGCATTTTTATTATCTATGGATGGCAGCTGCATAATTTTGATGCAAAGTCCACTTTAAGCAAGGGTGAAAAAATGTTTTAACTAATAAAGGAATATTAAAGGAGTTGTAGAGTCAGAAGGTTTTTTTTTTTATCTGTGTGCAGCAGCCCCCCTCAGCCCCCCCCCCCCAATACTTACCTGAGCTCCATCTAGATCCAGCGATGTTGCAGCAGTGTCTCAGCTGCCCAGGAATCCCCTCCACATTGGCTAAAACAGCAGTGCAGTGCCATTGGCTCCCGCTGCTGTCAATCAAAGTCAGTCAGCCAATGAGGAGAGAAAGGGGGCGAAGCCAGGCAACAGGGAGATGTGGCTTGGCACAGGTGTCCCCATAGCAAGCTGTTTGATATGGGGGCACTCAGCAGGAGAGAGGGGCCAGGAGCACAGTCGAGGGACCCGAGGAGAGGAAGATCTGGGCCACACTGTGCAAAACCACTGCACAGAGCGGGTAAGTATACCATGTTTGTTATTTTTAACAGAAAGAAAAACAAGACTTAGTATCATTTTAAGCACGTTACCCCTTAGTTATCACTTTTCATCACCTTCAGCCTGGGTTCACACTAGATGTGGTGCAAATTCACAGTGAATTTGCTGTAGATTTGGCACCACATCTAAATCGCAACCTGTCCATGTGAACTGAGTGTGTGTTAAGTTAGTGACACCCTGCAATCGGTTTGCATGGGAATTGATTCTGGTGCGGACAAAAAAAGGGTCCTGTACCAGTTTGGTGTGAACATGGTGCAATTTGAAAAACCCGCCTAGCGCATTACCTTTGCAAAAATGGTTTTATTAAACAATATATGCACATCATACTCACATATATATATATATATATATATATTGTGATATTTGGGGGTTATTTAGCTTAAATGTAGAGATTACCAGTGAGCCCTGGCCAGTTGTGCCTTTCAAGGGCTTGTTGGCCCACTTTAATTAAAGAAAAAAGGAAAAAACAGCCCATCTAGGATTCCCACACAGGGGTTTCAACTTTACACAGCAGTAAAGTAACAATCCTGGGCGACCCCCTCACAGCTGACTGCACTGTCACTATATATATATGGGCACATTGTGGTATTAGTAAAAACCAAATAAAAAAATTATTATTAATAAAAAACCTCCTTGTAATAAGGAACACGATACCAACAAAAGTTTAAGAGTCACAAAAACAAATCTGACAAAATTTGATAATAATAAATTATAAATAAAATAAAACCCTTTTAGGGGGCTCGTTGCTGTATTCTTCATCTAAGCCTTTCTGATGGTTGGATCATTTGTAAAAACCTATTAAGATGGCCAGATGTGAGGGAGTCTAATACCACAATATGCTCATAGTTTATATATATATATATATATATATATATATATATATATATATATATATATATATATATATATATACACACATATATATATATATATATACACATATCATTTTGACAGAGCATCTCTCTTGCACAACAGTATGTTTTGAAGGGTTATTTGCAAGACAACCTTTTTGTGTCCTTGTATATTGTGCTTTATTTACATGCATGTTCTATTGTTGTATTTATTGTTTCATCTATCCAATTGGGTGATCCAACACTATAGCCCCACCCATTGTGGGAGGAACTTGTGTTTTAGGGTCATTGAGGTATGACTATTTAAATATCAGCTGCCCACACAATCCAGCTCCCCCTCGAAACGCGTTAGCTTCTTTTGGAGATATCCATTCCACAACTGTCGCTAAGGAGCAGACCATGCCAAGTGGAAATCTGGGTTCATTCCCACCTATATTTGCTTGAATTGTCATTTCAATATGTGAGTATGATGTGCATATATTGTTTAATAAAACCATTTTTGCAAAGGTAATGCGCTAGGCGGGTGCACCCTCTTTATTTTTTCTTTCTAGAGTACCATCTCCTCTGACCTGCTGAGAGTGGCAGCACAGCCCATGTGGCCTTTGTGGTAGTGGACCTTCAGCTTCCATCAGTCGCATTACCAGCTCTCAAGCGCAGGAGCGTTAACTTTCCTTTTTTTCTTCAGTCTCATATGGTGCAATTTTAGCCATACAAATTCATGGCTCAAATCGCACTCCAGAGACACTTCATGTAATTCGCACAGGAATGTGATGCAATTCCTGTGCGAATTACATGCATGTGTCTCGTACCACAGCAGTGTGAACCCAGGCTTTTTGGAAAACGTGGATTTTTTTTACCAGCACATAACTACAATATTTTATTCACAGGTGGCAAATCTGAAGCAGACCTTAAATTACCTAGCTTGAATGTTAAACATGTCACATCTGGATTGTGGTGTCTAGACATCAATACATGGATTTGCAGAGCCCTGCTGTTTTTAATAGTAGACTAGCTTTTAAATCTTAAAATATGTGTTCTAAATATAGCAACAAATAATAACAGGTGTAACTGTGATCACTATGTTTCCACGTCCCTTGAAAATGGTTTAAATTACAACGTGCAACTTCATATTACCATTTAGGGATTCTCTAGTTCTGTGTAGGAAATAACTGTATTGTTGCCTGTACAGATACTTTTTAGAAAGCTATGAAAAAAGTCACCCACTCTGCCCAGCTCCTCTGGCCTAAACGAACACCCTTGGCCCCAGCTCGTTACTTACTTAAAGCGGTTGTAAACCTAAAATTAAAAAAAAAAAAACCCTGCAAGACAAAGGCATAATGAGCTATTATGCATCGCATACTAGCTCATTATGAATTACTTACCATAGAACGAAACCCCGACACGGACCTCCGGACACCGCTGCGGGCGCTGACATGATCCCACGGTGTCTCTTCCGGGTTCGGCGGTTCCGGCGCTGTGATTGGCCGGAGCCGCGATGACGTCACTCCTGTGCATGCGCACAGGAGTCATTTTCCGGCAAGCTCCCGGCAAGGGAAGCTAAAGGTCTGCCGGATCTTCAGAGCGCATGCGCCGCTCGCGTGAGCGGCTGAATGCACTGCAAATATCTCCTAAACCGTGCAGGTTTAGGAGATATTAATTATACCTACAGGTAAGCCTTATTATAGGCTTACCTGTAGTTAAAAGTGAAAAAAAGCGGTATACTACCGCTTTAAGAAGGACAGTTGCAGTCCCCCAACATTTGCATCCTCTAGCTTAAATCATTTTTAGTGCTTTTGCAGTGAGCTCTCATAGACTTCAAAGAAAATTGGGAGATTGTCCTATACTAGTCTTTCTGTGCAAGCCAGTGGTGAAGAAGATTTTGGCTGGTAGACATGTGGCTGGTCTACACAGGTAAGTAAGCAGCTGGGAGAACGGGTGTTATTTTAGGTCGAGAGGACTAGACAGGGTGGGTATATGTACCTTTCAAGGTTTCCAGAAAACATATTCATAAAAAATAATTTGAATTAGATGGAATAATCAGGTTAACTGATGATGGAGAAATACACGGAGACCGCTTATCAGATCTTAAAACTGTAGTTTTAACTGCCAAGTCCTAACAAGCTTGCAGCAGTTGTATGGGAGTTGGAAATATAATTCTGTTTTGTAGGCTGTATCCAGTGTTTCTGGATGCACAATGGCCATGGGACCATAAAAATACATTTATGGCTCCATCCAATATGGTGGAAAAGATCACATAAAAAAAAATGTGTTCAGAAAATTTGAGAATGCAAGATTTTTCTTTCATATTCCGTATGTGCATCCAGTGTTTCTGGATGCACATTTGACCATGGGATCATAAAAAATACATTTATGGCTCCATCCAATATGGTGGAAAAGATCACATGAAAAAAATGTGTTCAGAAAATTTGAGAATGCAAGATTTTTCTTTCATATTCCATAAAAGAACACTCCGGCTGGCTACAGAACAATAAGATATTCTTATACTGTATTTTTGCCAGCAATACACAACATGAAACCTCGATTATAATACTGTCATTGTAATTGAAGCAGCATTTACATAATTGGATTATAGGCATTTTAATGTGGCGACATCAATGTATCCAAACCACAGCTGTGCATGGCATGCCAAAGGAAATAATTAATCAAGGATAAAGTCGCTGGCAAAAGAACATATAGACAGTAAGGATGAGTGACAAAACGTTCATTTTTTTTAAATGGGCTGGTTCATGGGTCATCCATTAGACTGCTCACAAGAATTGTATAATAATGTCAATACAGGGGTTGAAAAGACACCCCCCAAACACACAATTAAAAAAATGTTGCTAGATTACAGTAGAAAGATATTCGTTTTGGACATACCCATTGTTGGGCAATTGAGGTAAAGACATAATTTTGACTGAACTAATGATAAAATATAAATACTATAAGTTTAAAGTAACTGTATATCTCCTGCTTGTAAATAAAATATTATATAGCACTATCAACCCTATTTTGAAGGAAAACTAACTGATTTTGATCTAAAGCTGGCCATAGATGGATAGAAATTCAGCTAGTTCAGCAGGGAGTGGCCAAATGTTGATCAATGTGTGGCCATCCCTGTTTGACAAAAGTCAAATGTTGAATGGTCAACCTGGAAAACTTTTGGCCATCAGAGGCTGCAGATGCTGATCAGTTTGGAAGCTGCTGTCAGAACACAATACTCTGTATTGGGGGGGGGGGGGGGGTTCCTCCTTCTATCTCATTTGTGTGAAAACTGTCAGCTCTTTCTCATCTACCCATCTATTGCCAGGTTAAGACTGCAGGAAATTAGGTCAGTCTGCAAAATAAAAGTGTATCAATTCACACATTTTGAAAAGCATAGGTAAGGATTAGAACCCCTTGTCAGGCTTATATTGCTCTGTTTCTCTACTGGAGATAATTACTCTCCCAATTTGTCCTGGTGGCCATTGGAACTGGGCTGAAAGTGAGGGAAAAATCTAAATTCTGAGTTGTCACCAGAACAGGAAGGAAGCTTTCAGTGCAGGCACTTGTCCCAATGTAAAGAATCTGGGAGAGGATTTCCCTAAAATTTTGATTTTGTTTTTTGTCACTTCTTGTTGTCTACATAACAAGACGATATAGGAAATCTTACACAGATGCCCAAAAAAGAATAAAAAAACAATATGGGTTGCAGGCTCTGTCTACAATGAAAAACAAAAGTTTTAGCTTTAGATATACTTTGAGGATGCCACTAAAGCCCATGATAACATAATGATTTCTGGAACATTTTGTTAGGCAATGCCTCATTGCAAAACAATACAGAAAACTATGAAGGACACAAAATGTTGGCTTTCAGACAATAAATGCACATATCAGTTAGTGCAAACAGTGTGGAAAAATGCACAGAGCAAGAATTTATGGATTATACAGGAACATATGTCATATGTGGAGGAATTAATTATTTCCATAATGTTTAACATGATCTTCATTTTGTCTCAAATCCACAATTACAGTAGTGCTTGATTAATCCTACATAAGGCTGTAATCTTTTTAAGATGAATATCGTCAATGCCATGACAGAAGCCAAGCTGAGTTTTTTCAAAACTTTATTTAAAAAGTGTGAATTCTCTCCCTGAATCCTTTCCTTGTATATGTTTTGAATATTGCCTAGTAACCAGCCACATATGTAGGAATTCTTGCTGTTTTTACAGAGCAGTGGGCGAAGGCATGTAATGTCGCTGTTTGTCTGTGCCTCATTTACCTTAAGGAATTCTGGAGAACCACCAAACACCAGAATACGTAGTTGGGAGAACAAATCATTTTAGTGGTTTCAAATAACAAAGGCATATACAGTATACAATATATATATATATATATATATATATATATATATACACACACAGTATATGTTGGATTAGGCATTATCATGGAAATTATTACTGCTACTTGCAAGATTTTATATACATGAGATCATATGCTTTTGGCTTTTGCCAAAGTGTATTCTAGAAAAAAAGCTCCTATTCTAGAAAAAAGAAAATAGATTAGATGAGATCAGTGTTTTCAACCTTTTTTCACTCAAGACACCCTTTAAAAGTATGCACAATCTCGGGCACACCAGCCTAAGGCCTTGTTTACATGAGCTTCCCCCCACCCCGAGAGAGGGCCACGCTTCATCTGCATGAGGGCAATCACAGTTTGACATTCATTACTGTTCTAGCATTCATTACTGTTAATAACATAAATGACATTCATTACGTTTCTAGCCTGCTCATTTAGAAACTGACTTGGCTCCTGTTTACACTCTTGACTGTTGCTGACCTCTGCTTGCCTTACCACATTCCTGTCACCTGCACCCACAAGTCCTGTAATGACATCCTGCATGAGCGTTCTGCTCTTCAGCTTCTGCGTCTCCACAAGACCCAGTTCTTCTGTGGGCCAGAACTTTCTACAGGTACCATGCCACTCCATCCATGTCCTGTCTAACCATGTCATCACTCTCAGGGGGAAAACAAAAGGTGTAAGGAAGAGCTCTCTCATCAGTTTGGCCGCTACTACGTACGTGACATGGAGCAGTGACAACACAGCACTGGAGGGCTCCATTTGACAGGTAAGCCTGTCATAATCTGGGGAGAGCAGGCAGCCTTAGACCTGGGGGGCAAGTCCAGTCAAGGGGCCCATTGAACCCCCCCCCCCCGAATCAGCTCACCATCCATGCCCCCCTGGTTTTATAATGAATATTGATGTTATGAAGCAAGACTAATATAAAACATTGTGGAAACATAATTTAATGTTAATAGCAACAAAGGAGGTTTAACAAAAATACTGCATCAATGCATCCTCACCAGTGTCCATCAGTGCAGCCTCACCAGTGCTCATCAATGCAGCCTCATCAATGCCTATCAATGCAGCCTCATTAGTGCTCATAAAATGCAGCCTCATCAGTGCTCATCAATGCAGCCTCACCAGCGCCCATCAATGCAGCCTCACCAGCACCCATCAATGCAGCCTCACCAGTGCCCATCAGCTCAGCCTCATCAGTGCCCATCAGCTTAGCTTCATCAGTTCAGCCTTATCAGTGCCCATCAGTGCAGCGTCACCAGTGCCCATCAATGCAGCATCACCAGTGCCAATCAGTGCAGCCAGCTCCCAGCAGGACCTACAGGCCAGCAGGACCTACAGGTCAGCAGGAGCCATAGGCCATGGCCAGCTCCCAGCAGAATTCACAGGCCATTTCCAGCAGGACCCACAGGCCATTGTCAGCTCCCAGCAGGACCCACAGTACATGGCCAGCTCCCAGCAAGACCCACAGGCCATGGCCAGCAGGACCCACAGGCCATGGCCAGCTCCCTGCCATAGGCCATGGCCAGTTCCCAGCAGGATTTACAGGCCATGGCCAGCAGGACCTACAGTACATGGCCAGCTCCCTACAGGACCTACAGGCCATGGCCAGCTTCCAGCAGGAGCTACAGCCCATGGCCAACTCCCAGCAGGACCCACAGGCCATGGCCAGCAGGACCAACAGGCCATGACCAGCAGAACCCACAGGCCATGGCCAGCAAAACCCACAGGCCATGGCCAGCAGGACCCACATGCCATGGCCAGCTCGACCAACAGGGCCCACAAGCCATGGCCAGCAGGACCAACAAGCCATGGCCAGCTCCCAGCAGGACCTACAGGCCATGGCCAACAAGACCAATAGGCCATGGCCAGCAGGACCAACAGGCCATGGCCGGCAAGACCAGCAGGCCATGGCCAGCTTCCAGTGAGACCCATAGATCATGGCCAGCAGGACCCACAGGCCATGGCCAGCACAAGACCTGACAGCAAGACAGCGTTGAGGGCTATTTCCTATTTTGAGGTTACTGGGTGGGCAGGGCACTGGGGCAGGGTAAATGGGGTGTATGGGTGGGTGGGATGTGAGGGGTCAGCTGAGGGTGTCAGGGTCCCTCATCTCAGCGATGCTAATGGCAGCTCAGCAGGCCCTTGCACGGCCTCCTGGGGAGGTGTGAGAGTAAGCTGCTCTCACTCGCTCACTCTCTCACTCATTGTTGCAGCCATCCAGCACCCAGCCCGAGTGGGTCATGTGATGTGCGTGGCCCGTTTCCTGACACGTTGCATGCCTTGCCTTTGCCAGCCACTGAAGACTCTGTCTCCGGGAGTTGTAGTTTCCTGCTGCGTGCCCCTGCTCCATTCTCTCAAACCACTAACACTAGGAACTTGAGTGCGGCCGGGACTACAACTCCCAGAATGCAGTGCGGCAATAACACAGCTAATCGGCGGCTGCCACGGCCAACTTCCTTCACAGAAAAAAATAATGTCAGCATACAGCAGCCGTGACAGTGCCCATTTTGATCATAAGTTAGGTGGCCTGGGGGGAAATTTCCACACGGCCCAGCCCGCCCCTGCATAATGTGCTAGTGTGCATACCAGCACAATATGGCATAATTGTGCAAGGGGCACATTTTTTAAACATTTTCATGGCAGACTTTACTACATCTTCAAAACCAACAGGGTGCTTACAATGGTTAGCTTTTATTTCATGTAAAACCTTTATTCCAAAAAGAAAAAAAAAAAAACTATTGCTCTAACTGCTTAAAAAGCTGAGGTTGAGTTAAATTATTATTTAAGTCCATGTAGTTCTGCCAGTGCATCTACAGCTGGCCATAAATGGATCGAAATTTGGCCGGGTTAGCAGGAATTAGCTGAATTTCCATCTATGCAAGGCTGTTCCCGCTCATTGGAGTTTTATCTAATGATTGACGTCTGTAGAACTGGAATGTTCAAAAATTTTCCCTAGCCAGCCAGCTCCCATTGGCCCATTGCAGCAGCTGATTAGTATATTCTGATAGCAAAGGAGTCCCACTGTCAGAAAACAATGTCACAATGGGGAGGATTCATCCATTAACCTTGCTTGTGTGGATGGGAAAATTCGATCGTTTCCTTTGAATTAGCCCTCTGGCTGATCAAAAAAAAAATGCTTCATCTATGGCCAGCCTAACACTACCCTCTCAACAAGGGTGGCAATGCTGCTGTCCAAATAATTGAGCCACCCTAACATTGTAAATGTGTTCCTTGCTGAATCACCAGGTGAAAAGAAAGGCATTAAGTGTTGGTTTTACCATAAAACAGAACTGGCTGTCCATAAATCTGCTCAGCATAGATCTTGGAAAATCTTGAATCTTGTATAGACCACTTTTATGAAATTATTTTTTGCATCATGTTATTGAATACTCTAAGTTAGGAACTTGAATAATTTTGAGTAAGGGCAGGACAGAATGACTTCACATGTACTTGCAAATGTATTAAAAAAAAAATAATAATTTTTTTACTAAAATGCTAAAACACTTTGATGTTACTATTTGTGCTAACAAGCTGGAATGTTTACTATGGAATTTTGGTATTGTTGAAGATAAGAATCATCCTTCCATGATATAACTTTGTTATAAGGTTATGAGAGCAGATACTTAAAATGTGCTTACTATCATTTGTACATCCTTAGTCCTGATGAAAGGAACATCTTCATAG
Source organism: Pelophylax lessonae (assembly GCF_965119305.1). NCBI lineage: Eukaryota > Metazoa > Chordata > Amphibia > Anura > Ranidae > Pelophylax > Pelophylax lessonae. The sequence continues at coordinate 221,497,355 of NC_138770.1, read as the reverse complement.
ATTTGTAAACTCTTTTTTCTCACAGTAAATGAGCTTTACATCTCAACATCTGCACTGGGCTGTTCATCAAATACAGTGAGTTCTTTTAATATCGGTCATATAGCTGTCAGGGCAAAGACAAATTAGCTCAAGTGGAGTTCACGGATGTTTGGATGGTGAGATTTCTGGCAGCCTAGACTATGGGTGATTTCCGTTACCAACCTGGTTCATTTGTTGTCTTGCTGTTATTTTGGAGCTTAGCCAAAGAAACATGCTAAAACAGATGGGAGGTCTAAATGTTACCTCTATTAGCAGAGAACAAGCAGAAGATCTGATTTTACCATTTAGATCTTGTTCAAACCAGTCACAGTCCAGCGCTAACCTGTGATTTTTTTTAGAACTAATTTTAAAGTAGGGAAAGCTATCCTTTAAGAACACCTTGATTTGTACAGTAGGGAGCAATTAAGGATATATATATATACGTAGTGGGAGACAACTCAAAAACTATTGCTGAGATGGTACTTAACCCGGTCCAAGTTATCTAAATTCTTTCCGCAAACATCTCCTCTTTGTTGGCATGGATGTGGACAAGAGGGTAGTCTTTGTCATAATATCTGGTCCTGCCCATTGATATTGCCCCTTTGGAACGCAGTGTTGTGTCTGCTTAACTTCCCTGGTGGTCTGATTATGTCAGGATTTCTGTGTTAAAAGCAGTACATTCTTTTGCATGAAAATCTGTTGTTTTATTTTTAAAAACTCACCTTCCCCTGCGATCCCCCGCTGTCCTCCCGTGCCGTCCTCCCGCTGTCCTCCCAGCAAGCTGGCACCTGTCTTCCGGTTCCCTTCCCTGTGAGCATTGCGACGCAGGGGGATGAAACTGGTGGCAATTTAAAATATGTAAATACACTAAATGACATGATACAAAGCTGTGATCCTAACGGATTACACTGTATCATGTCATTTCACCATAGGATTTCACCTGGTGACTTTCCCGGTGCCCTGCCTGTGCTTTTCCAGTTCTTTGTGCCTGGAAAATTGAGAATGACCATGGCGTCCAAAAAGCTTTCTATTTGCGCAAAAGCGCTTTTAGCTGTCGCTGTTTTCCAGTTAGTCTAAAAGCGCTTTTGCGCAAAAAGAACGCTTTTTGGACGCCATGGTCGTTCAAAAATTTCCAGGCAGAAAGCACTGGAAAAGCACAGGCAGGGCACTGGAAAAGTCACCAGGTCCAATCCTGTGGTGAAATGGCATGATACAGTGTAATCCGTTAGGATCACAGCTTTGTATCATGTCATTTAGTGTCACAGACCATTTGAGCCTTGAACACTAGGTAAGATAGCCCTCCCATATCCCTATATATATATATATATACTTCACTGTATTGTATATTATATTACATCATTACTAATTGACTGTTTATTATTGTCAGAAAGAGCATAGTGTGTAAAATATCCTCCTGAAGAAGTGGTTCGCCACGAAACATGTTGAGGTACACACATCTGGAAGTTTGAAAATCTGCTATTGGATTGATAAAACTGCATCTGTGCTCATACAACTGTTCAAAATCTCTGATACAGCACCTATATGTATTATATGTTTCCATTGTTTTTAAACTTTGTTTCAAAATAAAACTTTGCATTTTACTTCTTGGTTATTCTATTAATACAGTACCCATAAAGTTCTCATTCAACTCCAATCCTCCCTTCCCCTATCCCCCATTGACCCTACTGGGAGGTTGGTCTTTGGTAAAAATGACCCCTATTTTTCAACTGTATCTATGGAGGAGCAGCATATCCAACCTTAAACAGCAGCACTGTCAACCTGTGCAGAGGGTAGTTTTAGATGGACTAGTAGGCTGGGAAAAGGTTTATGTAAGTGACTAACAAATTAAAGCGTAACTCCTGCTAACACTCTTTAAGCAGTTACAGCAACAGATCTTTTTTTTATTTCCATTGGGGTAAAGGTTTTTACTAAATGAAAAAAAGATGATCATTGAAGGCATCCTTGTTAGTGTCAAAGGCTTGTCTCAAACCTCTAACTGACACCTTTGCCTGACAACTTGATCTGTTAACAACGTGCTGCCCTTGTGCCATACTGTGTATATGTATATACTGTATACTGCCTGGGAACAAGTGGTTTTACTAGGATCAATGCTGCAGATTCTGGTATCAAATTTTTCAGCCAGTCATGGGCTTTCAAGTAAAAGTGATCAGAGCAGCTCTGCAGCCACCTGATCACATTTACAAGGCTCAGAATGGGGATCCCCCCACCACTGCCTGGTGCCGTTTCTAAACTGTCCCTTTCCATTGGGCAGTCTGGGATGCTACAATCTATTGGGCCAGCTGTGCACACAGCAAAGGGAGGACATCCATTTCTCCAACTACTCTTTGATTAATGAAGTCAGAAGCACCGGAGATTTTGTCATTTATGGTTTCAGTTCAGTGTTTACCTGTCTGTTACCAGCCAGGGAATCAGCTGATCAAACTGATCTCAGGGCCTTTGAGGGCAGAGGAGGGAACAGGGGATCAGATCTTTTTTAAAAAACTACCTAACGCTACCCAAGCGATGTTGTTCATCCCTTGTGATAGTAATAAAGATGGATGAAAAGAATTGTAAAAATGCCCCCCCCATGCTCATGGGAAAATGCAAATAGGCCAGTAGGTCCCACCTGCATATGTAAACGATTGCACATGTGGGATATTTCTGCAAAATGCCAGAGTGAGAGCAATAATTCTAGCACCACGTTTAGCTCTAAACTTGTAACCTGTGAAGGCTCTTTAAGACACACCTATGGAGATTTTATACTGACAACGTGTCGTATATTCAAAGCTATGGTATTCCCAGTAGTAACCAATGGCTGAAAAATCTGGACCATAAGGAAGGCTGAACACCGTAGAATTGATGCTTTTGAACTATGGTGTTGGAGAAGACTCTTGAAAGTCCCCTGGACGGCAAGAAGATCAAACCAGTCAATCCAGAAGGAGATCAACCCTGAATATTCACTGGAAGGACAGATCCTGAAGCTGAAACGCAAATACTTTGGCCACCTAATGAGAAGAAAGGACTCATTGGAAAAGACCCTGATGCTGGGAAACATGGAAGGAAAAAGGAGAGGAGAACAACAGAAAACAAGATGGATAGATAGCATCATCGAAACAATGAACATGAAGTTAAGCAAGCCCGGGGAGGCAGTGGAGGACAGAAAAGCCTGGCACGCTATGGTTCATGAGGTCACGAAGAGTCGGACACAACTAAACGACTGAACAACAATGGAGATTTTTAGGTACCATAGTTTGTCACCATTTCACAGGCGTGCTAAATTTTAAATCTTGGCATGTTTGGTATCTGTTTACTTGCTACAATGTCACAGTTTACATTTTACCAAGAATAAGGTATTATATTGTATTTGTTGCTTGTGTGCACAAAAATGCATTTTTTGGTACTTTTTCCTGTAAATTTGTATTTTGATATTGTGAGCCATAAAAAATTGTAACAATCTCCATTTTGTTTTCTAGGGCCTCTGCTTTCAGAAAACAGCAAAAAAACAAAAATGCGGATTTTACCATGTGTGAGAAAAATGTTACAATTGGCCTGGACACGAAGTGTTTAAAGGAAGCTTAAAAATTCAGACTTACTGGCAAGATCACCAGGTAATAAAACAATGTTATGGGTGGGGGACAAGCAATTCTGTGCTAATGCTAGTTAGAGACTGCATGAAATAACCATATAAATTATGTTATTTTTGTTTTGGTTTTGCCTTTAATCCCATTTAAGGAAGAAGAACTGAGCACCTACGAGGTATTTGTTACTCAAACAGCAGATTTTGATGTATTTATCCGCTTGCGTAGTTCTGCACCTAAAACTTCTACTTTTTATATCCTGCTTAGATTTCGTTTAATTTCTTCTATACTACAGTGGTTCTCCTGCCCAAACATGGCTTACTGTCTGCCAGAATTCCAAACCATCCATTATTTTACTGACAATCCATACAAATAAAGCTGAAAAACCTTGTTTGTAAATGTCAGTGCATCCCCACTGATCACCAATATAATGGGGTCATTAACACTGACCACAATTTCATTGGAGTTATATGTGGTCACTGAAATTACATTGCTAATAAAAGTAAAAGCCCCTGTTAATTTGATGATCAGTGCAAATGCCCCATTACATTGGTGCTCATTGTACATACTGCACCTCCGTTACATTTGTGATCAGTGTAAATCCCCCCCATTACATAGGTGGCCAGTGTAAATGCCTCCATTACAACCCCATTGATAGCGTACATGCCACTGTTACATTTGTAAACATAATGTCTTTTTATTTTACTGTTGGGGCATGGAAGGTTGTGGAAGAATTTACCAGGCTCTGGTTTCACTAAGTTTGAAAATCACTGCTCTAGTAGTGGGCAACTTTTGTATGAAATATTCCATTTCTTGCCACTCCTATGCATAGAATATGAATGGAATAGTCTTAAATTTGCAAAACAGCAATAGACTGGCATGCTTCTTGAGAATGTTGTTTTGTTTTGGCAATTTTGTGAACCCAAAAATGAGCTTCTAATGTTATTGTGTTTCAAACCATAAAAAGACAATTTATAAAATTATAGGTTTCAGATGTACAAACACAAATGCAAAGGATTTTGGAATAGGCAATTATATTTTAAACATGAAAAATAAAGCATTAGCTAAGAAAGTTTACCATTGGGACACTGGAGAAATAGTTGCTGAAAATGGGGCTTATGTGAATAATACGTTATAAGTTAGTAATTTTAGCCAGTAATATCCACTTTAGTTTGGCTATTTTTAAATCAAAATAATGGTCTGTTGATAAAAAAAAAAAAAAAAACTTAAAAAAAAAACAAAACAAAAAAAAAAAAAAACAATTCTTATTGATTCTAACCTTTTAAACCTTAATGTATATACAGTATAAATATGATTAACTTTTATTTATAAAACTCACATCCTATCAAGGATAGTCTAAACAAAAATGACAACCGCCATCATTTATAACTAGCTTTTAGCATAAGGTGCAGCTGGAAGGACTTTGTAAAGAACACACAAAACAGAAGTTTTCCCAGCACACTTTCCAGCTAGCCAGCAAAAAAAAAAAAAAATCCACTGTCAAACACGTTATACTAAAAACAGAGGTTTTATTGCACAACATTTGCACATATATGTGGAAGCTGCACTGCCTCATCAAGACCCCTCTATATACTACAGTCCTAACTCTAATATTTTAGTCTCCATATGAGAAAAGCAATGGTAGAATTAAGGACAGGTATGCCTGGGGGTATGGATTATAGGGAGCAACCCAAAACAAAAATCAAGATGAAACAAAAAAAAAAACATGAGGTCCCCCTCAAAATATATCCATACCAGCTTCTTATCTGAGCATACAGCCTGGCTGACTAGGAAAGAGTAAGTGGGGCAAGTGTGCCTCCCCCTATCCTGAACTATATCAGGCCACATATCCTTAACATGGGGTGGTACCCCCCAAAGCACCTTGTTCCTATGCTGATGACAAATCCCACAACAAAATACCAAAAATCATAACTCTATTAGCGTAGGCACATGCAGTAATATATAAAAAATTGGCATGTAGGTTTACATACTATATAATCATTGAATTTCTGGAAATGGAAATGACAAAAGTTACTGTACATGCCTCTTTTACAGCCCTGGCAGAGTGGCAGGAGTGCCTGGTAAGTCTCTCGCTGGCTGGTGCATCAGGAGTGCAGGAACAATAGGACTGGACACGCTAGCAGAAGGACTGGAGCCAGTGAGGAGCACAGGACAGCTGTTGCAGATGTGAATCAGGCACAAGACAGGGTCGGAGAGTCTGGGTCAGAAATTAGCGAGCAAATCACGTTCGAGTGGCAGGCAGGAGAGTAGTCAGAAGTCAGGCCAAAGTCGGTAACAGCAGACAGAATGAGCAGAAGGAGCAGGCAGAAACATATTTCAGAGACAAGCCAGGGGTCAGTACAGGAGGCGTTCAAGGCAGAGTCAGAGGCAGACCAAGTTGGTAACAGAAGATCAAGCAAGAACTGGTATCAGGAACACCAGAACATAGTAGACCAAACAGCACTGACAGACTGCAATATTCTGGAGCCAATGTACACTCGCTTTCGCGCTCTCGCACATGCAGGCGCACCTGAAATCCAGCCATGGGTTTCTGCGCCTGTACACATAAATTAAATGTTCCTTTCCTGACATTGTGTCTTGCAGTACTCTCATTATCATGATACTTAAATTCCAAATGAATTAGCAACAGCAAAAGCTTTGAAAGGTGATAGATAGATAGATAGATAGATAGATAGATAGATAGATAGATAGATAGATAGATAGATAGATAGATAGATAGATAGATAGATAGATAGATAGATAGATAGATAGATAGATAGATAGATAGATAGATAGATAGATAGATAGATAGATAGATAGATAGATAGATAGATAGATAGATAGATAGATAGATAGATAGATAGACAGACAGTTATATATATATATATGTACATAAAGTATCCCGCAAAAGTGAGTACACCCCTCACATTTTTGTAAAAAATTTATTATACCTTTTCATGTGACAACACGGAAGAAGTGACACTTTGCTACAGCGCAAAGTAGTGAGTGTACAGCTTGTATAACAGTGTAAGTTTGATGTCCCCTCAAAATAACTCAACACACAGCCATTAATGTCTAAACCGCTGGCAACAAAAGTGAGTACACCCCTAAGTGAAAATGTCCAAATTGGGCCCAAAGTGTCAATATTTTGTGTGGCCACCATTATTTTCCAGCACTGCCTTAACCCTCTTGGGCATGGAGTTCACCAGAGCTTCACAGGTTGCCAATAGAGTTCTCTTCCACTTCTCGAAAAAACAACAACACAAAGCTGGTGGAATTTAGAGACTTTATGCTCCTCCGCCTTCCATTTGAGGATGCCCCACAAATGCTCAATAGGGTTTAGGTCTGGAGGCATGCTTGGCCAGTCCATCACCTTTACTCTCAGCTTCTTGAGCAAGGCAGTGGTCGTCTTGGAGGTGTGGTTGGGGTCGTTATCATGTTGAATTGTTAAACCTCTGTATGGTCTTGGCCATCATGCAGGATCAGGGTCTTGGAAATCTTCTTATAGCCTAGGCCATCTTTGTGTAGAGCAACGATTCTTTTATTCAGATCCTCAGAGAGTTCTTTGCCATGAGGTGCCATGTTGAACTTCCAGTGACCAGTATGAGAGAGTGAGAGCGATAACACAAAAAATTTAACACACCTGCTTCCCATTCACAAATGAGACCTTGTAACACTAAGGAGTCACCTGACACGGGACAGGAAAAATGGCTAATTGGGCCTAATTTGGTAATTTTCACTTCGGGGTGTATTCACTTTTGTTGCCAGCGGTTTAGACATTAATGACTGTGTGTTGAATTATTTTGAGGGGACAGCAAATTTACACTGTTATACAATCTGTACACTCACCACTTTACATTGTAGTAAAGTGTCATTTCTTCAGTGTTGTCACATGAAAAGATATAATAAAATATTTACAAAAATGTGAGGGGTGTACTCACTTTTGTGAGATACTGTGTGTGTGTGTGTGTGTGTGTGTGTGTGTATATATATATATATATATATATATATATATATATATGTAAAAGTGCTGCGTAAATTGATGGTGCTACAAGTACCTGTAAAAAAATGAATAATAAAAATATATATCTTATGGAAAAAAGATATATATATATATATATATATATATATATATATATATATATATATATATATATATATATATATAGATAGATAGATAGATAGATAGATAGATAGATAGATAGATGGATAGATGGATAGATAGATATACAGTATATATATAGTGACAGGGTGAGCCTGTGCCACTGTTTAAAATGGTGGTCTGGGCCAGGTTTTCTGGGAAGCAAGCACACCACCTCCTAAGTGGGTCAGTGTGTCAAGGGAGCTGTGAGGGGCACATCACAGCGTACTGTCCAGGTCAGGACAGACAAAAGCCTGAGCCTGTGAGGATGTAGCAGCTGGGAGCTGCAGGAGAAACAGTAAAGCTAACAAGGATAGAGCGTTTTGTGCACAAGCACTGGGACGGTGTGTTTGACGGTCTGGAGGACTAAGGCATGAGACCTGAGCAGTGAAGCTGCTGAGCTGAGCTGTGCTAAACCACAAGGCTGAATTAAATGTTTTGTTGCACTAATGGTGACAGCCCCCTGCATGGGAAACTATTCAAGTGTGAACTTTTTCTTATATAACTAAGAAGTAAACATAATATTATTCCTAGGCAAAGGAAAGGATGGAAGTCTGTAACATTATAATCACAAATTTTCCTATATGCTGGAAAAAATGTAAAAACATGCCTAGTGTCAGTAGGCAAAATTAGCAGGGCATTTAATTCACTTGTTTGTCCTTTTAGGCTATTGTTACCTGATCTCTGTGTGCATACTAAGCTTATTACACTTTTAAATCCCAATCGTCCAATACTAAATGGTTCTCTAAATTTGACTATCTACAAGCCCCTCCTGCAAGCGGATACATTTGTTTCTAGCATTACTGGTAGTGTGACTTTATTAACTTGTATGACTTTATTTACTTTGTTTTTAATGGATTGCTGCTGGCTTTATGGCCCATTCGCACTTTCAGGCTGCTGTAATAGGTGCTGGTAATGCATGCTATGCACATTGGTGAGATATGGTGCCATTCATTCATTCTGAATGCACCCCAACACTCCTTGCCCAAAAGCAGTGCATTTCCATGGTCTCTGCTCAGCTCCATGGACAGCAGTGGGAACCAATGGCTTCCTCTGCCACCCCTATGATCAGTGAAGTGAAGTGAAGGGAGAAGAGATTGGGCTCAAGTAAGTATAAGGGGGGGGGGGGGTAGGGAGGCTGAACACAGAAAGTTTTTTTTACCTTAACTCGCAGAATGCGTTAAGGTAAAAAAAAAAAACTTCTACCTTTAGAACCTCTTTAACTTTTCAACATGACAAGGCTGCAGATTCTTAGATTGAATTGACTTCGGCTTCTAGTGTATCAAGGATATTTAGTAGGTTTCATACTAGTGTCCTGGCGTTGGACTAATGATCCATGATGAACGATTTAACAAGTACTCTATACAACACAGTTCCTAATGATTTTGGGAAACATGTACTCTTAACTTCCAGGTGAAGTTGAGATGTGTAATACGTTTCTGCATCCCGCAGTCAATGTGCCTTTCCGGCTGTCAGGCTACACTATGTAGAGGGATTTAGTTTGAATAATGTGATGCAGGGGACATAGACTTCAGCTGCAAGTAAAGGGAACCAAGATGATGAATGGGTGAAGTACTGAAGAGACATGGGATATAGCTGAGCCTCCTCCCTCTTAATCTGGCCATACTCTTTTTAAAGAAAAGTAATTTGATTTTCTAATTGTTAGTGGTGCCAAATTGACATTTGTTTGCAAAAAAATTTGAATTTTTTTTCTTGAACAAATATCCAACAGTGTATGTGGTTTTTATTATTTAAATTACATTCATTCCAAAATAAAATGGTAATCCCTTTTTGCCCAGCCCTGGTGTCCCTCTAACTAGGCTATAATTCCCAGGAGGTGGGAGGGTCTGCCTAATCACGTGATCATTGTAATTGGTTATCACATGATCAGGAGGTTGTCCGTCCCACCATATGCATTCATGGGTGGTAGAAGTTCCTGTGCTGAGAGCGGTCTCTGTGCTGGAAGCTTGTAGTGAGTATGCTCTTGATACAGAAACTCCTGCTGGCAATGGACGCATATTTTGGGCATGTGGGAATTAAAGCCCTTTGACAATGATGCGCATATGCATTATGTGGGTGGCAGGAAGTTAAAAGCAAGTGAAATATTGAAGTATTTTCAAACAACATTTATCAAATTATCGAATGTACTGAGAATATTTGTACCAGTTTTTAAATAAATATTTGTAGAAACGTTTGTTCGAAAGTCAACTAGTGTATTGCCAGCTTTACATGCTGCATAGGACCCTACTTTATTATTTATCCAATAATCTAAAATATTCCAGTGGGTAGCATCAGTGAAGATGGCTTACAGGATTTTAGGAACTAAACTGTTTTTTTTATGTAGTTATGTACACAAGATCTAGAGGGACACAACAATGTCATACATTCTTATGTAAAGTAGCACCAGTCTCACCAAGAACCATGCTAATAAAGCAGCTGGAAGAAACAAACAAGTCTTCCTTTACTCAAGTGTTGGGACCTTTCTATTTCCAGCTGAGTAAACACATTGGGACATTATCACATTAGAATTCATTACACGGAAAGGTTTTCTAAATTATCAACAGTGAAAATGTGTGAAGCCCATAGAAATGTTTGGAGACATATCAATATCATCAAAGTAGAGCTTTACTCTATTCATAATAATCACATTATACTGTGATATCCTTCTTTATGGAGACAATGGGCAGTAATGTGGATACATAAAAAGCATACATTTTCATGGGCCCAATTGATATAAAGGAGAGCTGTCATTGGAAAAATACAGAGTTCTTAGTGACTGATCCCGATTATGTATGCAAATGACTAAAGCCCCATTCTAGCCTCCCCTCCCCAGCTATGTGTCAAGAACATCTGAAATTTCATCAATGTGTGACGACTAGAAAAGGGTTGGGAAGGAGTGCCCCAGGTAATATATGTCTGTGTGAGGTCCGCCATGTTTGTATGCCCTGCACCATGTTTATTTTGGAACAGAAAGAAAACCCATGAGCCTATAGTTGTTTCCAGCCTTCATTTATCAAAAACAACTAAAATGGCTCACTCTGTACAGCCCATAGAAAGGTCAGTTTTCTGACTGTTCCAATGAGGAAGTTTAAATAAATCATCTGTACATGGATGACATGAGAAGTGAAAAGCAAAAACAAACGGTCATTCTAGAATTTTGCTCTGAGATTATTTTTATAAAGGGAAGTTTCTTGATTCAATAGAGGACCTTTCACTCCAGTAAAAAGGGTGTCAGGTGTGTCATCATTAACAATACAACATGATGAAAGTTTAATTCCAAAGGAATTTTGTATGTCTTTACATGAGGTTCATTGTTCAGTGATTGGAAGGAATCCTTTGTGAAATGTGATGGTAGACCTTTCATATTACCCACAAAACATTGCAATTGCATGTAACAAAAATCAGTTTCTTTCTGTTTTAGATAAGGTAAGGTATGAGAAATACCCTGTTTTTTTTTGTTGGGGAGGGTGGGGGGGGGGGTTGTTTTTTTATTTATGTTTGTGTCCCATATGGGAGAATTCCATTTATTTCCTGTCCCAAAGGTACAACCAAAGCAAAAGAATAATCCCCTTTTAGACAGCTGTAGCTGAACAAGAATTCTGCTCACTTCCTGTTCTTATGAACTCATGACAACTCTAACATTTTGCGATTCCAATTATTTTATTATTCATGTATTGTGATTTATTATTAGTATTATTGCTATTATTTTAGTATTAACATAATATATTATTTTTTATAACAGCAACAATGATCACCGGGACAAAAAAGTGAGGGCAAACCTCCCAATTGGGGACATAGACTGCAATAAAAACCTGACAGGGGTTCTAATCTCTGCCACTCTATCCAAAACTAAACTAAATGAAATTGCTTGGGCTTTACATTCACGTTAAATGTGATGTCAAAAAAAGGTTACCCTTATAAAAGAATAAATTATCCTAGGGATTACAGGAAGCGCAGACAGAATAACTGACCCTAGGGCCATTATGTTATATTATACACAGGACCTATAAATGATCAGTTCTACAATAGGCTGTGCATATGTTAGGTTCAGTGAAAAATAATGGAACTTTTTGCAGGTTTATTATTTGGTAGGAACCTAAGCCGACTTTAGGGTCAAAATAAAGAGGTTTTTGCTGGACTTACACATATACAATGTAGGGGCAAGTCATAGATGGACACATCTGTATAAGGAGCACATACAGTACATACTTCATTCAACCTTTGCTCCTCTACTTTCTCTTAGTACCTAATACTGATGATTTTGGGTTTGGTTCAGTGTTCTGTACATACCTATGTTCAATGTCATTGACCTAGTATGACCATGTGGCCATATTAGGTCTGTTCTGTTTCAAATCCTGCTTTATGCTTCGACAAATCTCTTTAGACCGTCTGTCTGTACAGTATGGTTACCTGTTGATTTGGCACCATCCATAAGCAGACTCTTCAATAAGACACACCAACACAATCTGAATTCAGCTAATTACAACACAGAGGATGGTTTTCCAGTCTTTTGAAGTGTAAGAAGACAATGGAGTTGATTTACTAAAGGAAAATCCACTGTGCACTGCAGGTGCACTTGTAAGTGCACTTGTAAACGCAGTCACTGTAGATCTGAGGGGAAGATCTGAAATGAGGGGGAGCTCTACTGATTTCTATCATCCAATCATGTGTAAGCAAAAATACTGTTTTTTATTTTCCTTGCATGTCCCCCTCAGATCTACAACAACTGCACTTGTAGTGCACAGTGGATTTGCCTTTAGTAAATAAACCCCATTGACTTTCCTAAGTCCTGTCTCTGCAAAGTACCAACACCAACTGAGGAAATAGGAAAGAAATGTGGGGGGGGGGGGGGGGGGTCTAGCTAGGACTGCACTTAATAGCATTAAACAGCACAGGAGGACAGATGAAATCACACAATCACATTCCAGAAGCCAACTCACCAAGTAAATAAGTTGTAGTGGCCCAAAACCACCACTAGATGCAAAATAAAATAACTGGATTTAGTTCAATGAAACACATAAAAATACATGTATGTGGGGGAGAACAAGGGCAGTGATGTTGATAGAATCTCCGCCCCTTTGTGTATGTGTAGTTGTGAGGCAGGGACTTTGCAACCTGCACCCTATTGGCCTGGCACTGACAGGTGCCCTGTTGCATTGAATCCAAGCTAATTTCTAGTGATAAAGTTAGGCATTGATTAAGAAAAGGGAAAACATAAATGCAGGGCCAACATGACTGAGTTAAAAGGGGTTTTGTATAAGAGGGTTCTTCTGGTGGGTTAAAAGTAAACATGATTCAAATGGTACTTACTGGATTGGTGGGGAGGGATGGAGCAGGTGGAGTTGCAGAAGTTATTTTGTAGGAGGGTCTTTGGAAGTCCTCAGTCGTAAATTTCAACTTCCAAGCCTCCCTCCAATCAGTATTTGGGTTAATTTTGGTGGTGTTGGAATGGGTTTATCTATGGCTATGTCATAGCAGTACAAGGTCCTTGTAAGTGTTTTGTTATGGGCAACATATGTACTTGTGTAGAGATCCGTCTTCGGTACGGCTCTATTTATTCTGTCCTACTTTACAGTTGTTAAGCAGGTACTTGAAGTAAATGCTCACAAAGACCTTGGGGCTCCAATTTTTATACAGTACTGAATATTAAAGGAGAAGTAGGGCCAAAGCTTTTTTGGCCCTACTTCTCCTATGGAGCCATCCAGATGCCTTGACCTGCAGTTGGCTCAGCCTCTCAGCAAGCTGCTGAGAACCTGAACCAGCCGCTCGTCCACAGCCTCAGCCTAGCGCACCTATGAGTGCTGGAGGGGCAAAGCACAGAGTGGTAATTGGCAGTCACAAGCTCTCTGTTCAGATTGGACAAGAGAACTGTGCAATCAGTGGTGTTTGATCACTCAGTTCTCAGTGCAGAGTCAGCAGAGACAGATACAACATTGGACTGATGCTGCATCCACCTAAGTGAGTATAATTGTTTTTTTTTTTTGTTTTTTTTATAAGCTTCCCTTTCAATATAAATAAATGGAGCAAGAAAGACAACAACACTGAAGCCCCGTACACACGTACCGATTGTCGGCCGTAAATATTCAGCCGCCGACCGATCGGCCGATTGTAGGCTTGTTAGTATGATGCTTCCGACAGCCGACATCGCATTTTCGGCTGAACAGAATCGGGTGTGCAGGCATTAAAATTTTTGTTGGCCAACACCAGAACGGCCGATTGTTCGCCAGTCAGTACAGATTTCGGCCGACAGACAGCAGATTAGCAAGACTGAGCATGCTCAGAAAAGAAAAAAGACAAGGAAAGTTAACCATCACATGACATCACTTCTGCAGTCGGCTGTTGTTGGCCAACAAAATTCGTGTGCAGTCTTTTGCAGTATTCAACAGACACGCCCTGGACAAAAGACAATATTAAAATGGAATTAAAAACGACCTGACCACAGGTTTATAGCTGCTGCTATAAAAACCAGAATATAGTATGAAGGTGTAATAGATTCACTCTAAAATGAATAAATAAATCTAAAACACTAGCAGCGCTATACTGTGCATATCACAACCTGATTGCATATACATAAAACAAAATAAATATGAGTAAAAAATCTGTGTGCATGTAGCAACAGTCCCAGCTGAGAAATAATTCAGTCCAGAATATATGTCAAGGGAAGGGTGTGAGAAGGTTCCTGAGAAGCACCCTAAAACCACCACCGCCCATACGTGCTCCCCCTCAAAATGGACACTCACCAGACTGTTGCCAAGATCAAGCCTTTAAATCTCTCAGACAGATCCCAAATCAGCTGCAATGCGAATCCAACTCATAATAAGCCTCCATATGTAATCCACTCACCAAAGCCGTGTCATGGAACAATATAAATGAAGCAGGGGACACATAGCGTAACTCTGTATATTTATTACAAACACAAAGACTACACACTGTTCCCTGCTCCCATCTCAATCCTACTTACAGAGGTAGATGAAATGAAGGTATTACAAATGCAATGAAACACGCTCTGTCCACCCCACTGCTAACCGTGCTGCTAGGTTCCCTTTTAATATGTTTATATGTTATTTATTATTTGAATAAGAAAGGGCTGCTATGGCCATTCAATTCTATCTGGTGTCTTCGTTTGGTTACTTAACCACTTGCCTACTGTCAGGGTCCGGACTGACGGCAGGTGAAGGCACTAGGGGTGGATCCTCTGTGTCAGTGAGGGATTGGCGTGGACCGTACTAGAGGACCGGTTCTAAGTTGCTACCGGTTTTCACCAGAGCCCGCCACAAGGCGGGATGGACTTGCTGCGGCGGTAGCAACCAGGTCGTGTCACCCGGTAACGCCTCAACCTCAATGACAGCTAAGACAGGCGTGGTACAGTAGGACAAGGCAAAGGCAAGGTCAGACGAAGCAGAAGGTCAGGGCAGGCGGCAAAGGTTCGAAGTCAGAGGCAACGGCAGAAGGTCAGATACACAGGCTGGGCAAAACACAAATCGCTTTCTCAGGGCACTAAGGCAACAAGATCCGGCAAGGACAGGAAGGGGGAGTGGGTTTATATAAGAAACAGGTCACAGGAAACAGGAAGGGAGGTTTGGACCAGGCACCAATTACTGGTGCACAGGCCCCTTAAATTTCAAACAACCGGCGCGCGCGCCCTATGGTGCTGGGGCGCACGCGCCCGGAACCACGTGAGCGGGGAGCGGAGGAGGGAGCCGGAGCGGGCACAGGTGAGTGGATCTGGAACGAACGCTGCGAGCACTCCGGTCCAGAAGCAGGGACCGGAGCGCTCAGCGTTACAGTACCCCCCCTTTGGTCTCCCCCTCTTTTTAGTACCCAGAAACCTGTGGATGAGCTCCTTGTCGAGGATATTGGACTCGGGCTCCCATGACCACAATTCTCCCAGTCAACAAGAAATTTTTTTTTACCTCTGACGACCTTGGAGGCGAGGATCTCTTTTACCGAGAAGACGTCAGAGGACCCAGAGACAGGAGCAGGAACGGTGACCTTGGGGGAAAATCGGTTAAGAATGAGGGGTTTGAGAAGGGATACATGAAAGGAGTTAGGAATACGGAGAGAGGGAGGAAGATGGAGTTTGTAAGAGACAGCGTTAATTTGGCTTTTGATTCTAAAAGGCCCGAGGTAACGCGGACCCAGTTTGTAGCTGGGGACCCGAAACTGGATGTATTTGGCAGAAAGCCACACTCTGTCACCAGGGGCAAAGACAGGAGGAGTTCTTCTTTTTTTATCTGCATGTCTCTTCATGCGAGAAGAGGCCAGGGTGAGCGACTTTTTCGTTTCTTTCTAGATGGAGGAGAAGTCCAGGGTCAACTCATCAACGGCAGGAACTCCAGAAGAAGTGGGAATGGGGAGGGGGGCAGCGGGTGACGGCCGTACACCACAAAAAATGGAGATTTGGTGGATGACTCAGAGTCTCTAAAGTTATATGAGAATTCGGCCCAGGGCAACAGGTGGACCCAATCGTCCTGACGGGAGGAGACAAAGTGTCGCAGATAGTCACCAAGGATCTGGTTAACCCTCTCCACTTGCCCATTGGACTGAGGGTGGTAGGCGGAAGAAAAATTCAATTTGATTTTTAATTGGGTGCAGAGTGGTCTCCAAAATTTTGAGATGAACTGAATGCCTCTATCAGAGACGATATGTGTTGGAAGACCATGGAGACGGAATATGTGCAAAAAGAATTGCTTCGCCAGCTGTGGCGCAGAGGGGAGACCAGGAAGCGGGACAAAATGTGCCATTTTGGAAAACCTGTCAACAACCACCCATATGACTGTGTTGCCATGGGATACGGGAAGGTCAGTGACGAAGTCCATCGCTATGTGGGACCAAGGCTGTTCGGGCACTGGCAGAGGGAGGAGAAGACCCGCAGGCCTCTGGCAGGGAGTTTTGTCACGTGCGCAGACAGTACAGGCCCGAACAAACTCAGTTGCATCTTTCTTAAAGGAAGGCCACCAATAGTGTCTGGCAATTAGCTGAGTAGTCTTTTTAATTCCAGCGTGACCCGCCAGGTGAGAGGAGTGACCCCATTTGAGAGTCCAGAGGCGAAGACGTGGAGGAACATATGTTTTCCCTGGATGAACTGGTGCCAGTGAAGCAGGGGTGGCTGAAATCAGACACTCAGGAGGAATGATGTGTTGAGGAACGGTTTCAGCTTCGGAGGCATCGGTGGAGCGTGATAGGGCATCCGCCCTAATGTTCTTATCAGCAGGACGAAAATGGATCTGGAAACTGAATCGGGCAAAGAACAATGACCACCTTTAGCGGACTTTTGAAGAAGAACCGCTCCGGCTCCCACAGAGGAGGCATCTACCTCCAGGAAGAATGGTTTTAGCGGATCAGGCCTAGACAAGACTGGAGCGGAGGCGAAGGTGGTCTTAAGGCGAGTAAAGGCTTCTTCAGCTTGGGGAGGCCAGGATCTCGGATTCGCTTCTTTCTTGGTTAGTGCCACAATAGGCGCCACAAGGTGGATGGATAGGGGTGGATCCTCTGTGTCAGTGAGGGATTGGCGTGGACCGTACTAGAGGACCAGTTCTAAGTTGCTACCGGTTTTCACCAGAGCCCGCCACAAGGCGGGATGGACTTGCTGCAGCGGTAGCAACCGGGTCGTGTCCCCCGGTAACGGCTCAACCTCAATGACAGCTGAGACAGGCGTGGTACAGTAGGACAAGGCAAAGGCAAGGTCAGACGAAGCAGAAGGTCAGGGCAGGCGGCAAAGGTTCGAAGTCAGAGGCAACGGCAGAAGGTCAGATACACAGGCTGGGCAAAACACAAATCGCTTTCTCAGGGCACTAAGGCAACAAGATCTGGCAAGGACAGGAAGGGGGAGTGGGTTTATATAAGAAACAGGAAACAGGTCACAGGAAACAGGAAACAGGTCACAGGAAACAGGAAACAGGTCACAGGAAACAGGAAGGGAGGTTTGGACCAGGCACCAATTACTGGTGCACAGGCCCCTTAAATTTCAAACAATCGGCGCGCGCGCGCCCTATGGTGCAGGGGCGCACGCGCCGGGAACCACATGAGCGGGGAGCGGAGGAGGGAGCCGGAGCGGGCACAGGTAAGTGGATCTGGAACGAACGCTGCGAGCACTCCGGTCCAGAAGCAGGGACCGGAGCACTCAGCGTTACACCTACAGTACACTTTCACCCCCTTTCTGCCCAGGCCAATTTTCAGCTTTGAATGACAATTGCGCGGTCATGCTACACTGTAGCCATATAAAATTTTTAACTTTTTTTTCAAACAAATAGAGCTTTCTTTTGGTGGTATTTAATCTCCTCTGGGTTTTTATTTCTTACAAAAAAAAAAAAAAAAGAAAAAAGACAAAACAATTTGAAAAAAAGAAAAGTTTTTCTTATTTTCTGTGAGTAAATTTTGAAAATAAATAATTTTTCTCCTTCACTGATGTGCGCTGATGAGGTGGCACTGATGGGCACTGATAGGCTTCACTGATGGGCACTGATGAGGTAGCACTTATGGGCACTGATGAGGTGGCACTGATGAGGAGGTTCAAATATGCCGCACTGATGGGCACTATTAGGCAGCACTGATGAGCACTGATAGGCGGCACTGATGGGCACTGAGAGGTGGCACTGATGGGCACTAAGAGGTGGCACTGACGGGTG
Source organism: Pelophylax lessonae (assembly GCF_965119305.1). NCBI lineage: Eukaryota > Metazoa > Chordata > Amphibia > Anura > Ranidae > Pelophylax > Pelophylax lessonae. The sequence goes on along the minus strand of NC_138770.1, from coordinate 221,478,990 downwards.
GCACTGATGGGCACTGACAGGCAGCACTGATGGGCACTGATGGGTGGCACTGATGGGCACTGATGGGTGGCACTGATGGGCAGCACCATCAGTGCCCACAATCAGTGCCCATAGTGCTGCCAGCCAGTGCCCATCAGTGCCTAGATGAGCATGCACTGATGGGCAGTGACTGGCAGCACTATGGGCAGTGATTGTGGGCACTGATGGTGGGCACTGTGGGCACTAATGGTGGGCAGTAATTTGAACTGTATTTACATTTTGTATAATCAGGGCACTGGTCATTTGACGGCAGGCGGTAGCAAGTGGTTAAAATGGTTCTAAAGCCTCAAGGTTTATTTACCTTAATGCATTCTATGCATTAGGATAAAATAAATTCTCTGCTGCAGGATCTCCCCCTAGCCCCCCCCCCTATTCTTACCTGAGCCCGATCCGATCCAGTGACGTGCATAAGAGCAGTGGCTCTCTCTGCTGTCTCCCTCCTAACTGGGCAGATTGATAGCAGCTTTCCTCCTGCTCTTGTCAATCAACTCCAGTGGTGGGAGAGTGGGGGTGTCCCACTGTCTTTGTCAATAGACGCAGTAGCAGGGCTCGGGAGCAAGCAAACATGAGTGCCCCCATGGGAACTGGCGTCCCATGTGGACATTGGAAAAATAGGATGAGCCAGGAGCTTCATCTGGGGACCGGAGAAGGGGAGGTTCAGGGACACTCTGTGCCATTCCATTGCTTGCGCAGAGCAGGTAAGCATAGAGATGTTTGTTATATTTTATTTTCTTCCTTAATTTCCTTTACAATCGCTTTAATGGTAATGGTTAGTGGTGGTCAAGGAGTACTGAAGTCAAAGCATTAACAAAATGAGGTTGAGCTAACGACCGGGTGCCATAATCCAAACTAACTCACAAGAAAAAAGGAAATGTCAGTTGGTGGGCCAATTAGACATAACAAAAAGAACTGGACTTTCAAAGGCACGTCATAAGATAGACAAATGCAACTCGGATTCTTAAAAGAGAATATTTTTATTAAACACAATGTTAACCTCAACACTAAACAAAATTCAGTACAAGATAAAATAGAAAAAGGCCACAAGCCATTTCAATACAAAATTGTACACTCATATAAACTGGAGAATTTACCTGGTTTCAGGTCAAAGATTTATACTTGACTTGAAGAGTAATTCTGATTAGAGGTCAACGCGTTTTCAAAGGCACACTATGTTGTGCCTTTGAAAGTCCAGTTCTTTTTGTTATGTCTAGTTGGCCCACCAACTGACATTTCCTTTTTTCTTGAAGTCAAAGCATCTTTTATACCCTAGTCATTCATGAGTATTTGTGACTGCAGATGGCCTTTGTGTCTCCAAGTAGTTTAGAGTGGGCCCAAAGTCCAGTAGCATTTCTCGCTATTATCTAGTCAATTGTAGCCATTTTACAACAAGATATTGTTATCAGTATGGATTGTCTTGTTCTTAAAAGATTTGTCAGTAGGATATGAATTGCATAGTGAGATGTTATAAACATGACAAGTAACTGCGTGTATATCCTCTTGTACATGTTGGTGTCGTTTCCTAAACTCTGTAACCTTTGTGAACTTTTCAACTGCTGGATTTCCCTAAGCTCGTCTCAGGTCTTAAACGCTTAAACAGAAGCAATTGTTCATGTAATTGTCTTCCATGTTGGTGGTGTTTGCACAGTTGTGTCCATACAGTTACCAGATGTTTGAACCCAGTTGTTGATAGCTGGTTGATTGCTGTCAACAGTGGTGTGTGTGTGCATTGGAAGCTACACCTACGCTGTAACGTTGTATATCATCAGCAGTAAAATGTGTCACCAAATCCTAGTTAAAGTTAAGTTTACTGCTGAAAAGTGAAGGTTACTCCACCATTTAGCAAAGCGGCAAAGAACATAAATTGTTTTACTTTACAGTTATAGTGAAGTAGATGAATTGATTTTGTTAGCTTTTTAAGTTCAGCTACTTGACCTCTGATGTCTATAACTTTACAGAACATCACACTTTTAACTATGCATATGCTTTATGAGTAATGGAAAAGCTGAAATCTGCACATTCACTAGACATTTGTATGCATGGCTCATTGCCTTCCTCTGTGGCTGTCTGCTGAGTCAGAAATAATGTCACATTAAAAATCCTTCTGGTTTTTCTACTGTAATATGTATCTGGTATATATGACCTCACAGAAAATATAAATGCCTGCTGCTAAACCATGGGTGGTATCATTCTGTGTTTTGCCTCTTCATCATTCCAGTAATTAGTCCCTTCTTCTAATTATATATTACTGGTTACATGTCATTTATCATTGCTAGGTTTCCTAAAGCATAAGAAGAACTGACTACAGAAACCTAAAATGTAGCAAAAAAAAAAAAAATGCTAAAACTTGAAACAAAATTAAAGGTTGATATATAGAATGCAGCTCTGTAACCATTAAACTTTAAAGGGGTTGTAAAGTCAGAAGATTTTTATCCTAAGGCATTTTATGCATTAAGATAGGAAGCCTTCTGTGTGCAGCAGCCCCCCTAATACTTACCTGAACCCCTTCTCCATCCAGGGATGTCCATGAGTGCCTTAGCCATCCGGGACTCTCTTTCCTGATTGGCTGAGACACAGCAACAGCGCCATTGGCTCTAGCTGCTGTCAATCAATCACAGTTAGCCAATGAGAAGAGAGAGGGGGCCAGGATGAGGCTGAGTGACAGTTTCTTGTCTGAATGGACACAGGGAGCTGCATCTCAGCTCAGGTGCCCCCATAGCAAGCTGCTAGCTGTGGGGGCACTTAGCAGGATGGAGGGGCCAGGAGCTCCAGCCAGGGACCTGAGAAGAGGAGGATCCGTGCTTCTCTGTGCAAAACTACTGCGCAGAGCAGGTAAGTATAACATGTTTGTTATTTAAACAGAAAAAAAATGAGACTTTACAATCACTTTAACCACTTCAGCTCCGGAAGGTTTTACCCCCTGAATGACCAGGCCATTTTTTGCGACTCAGCACTGCGTTTTTTTAACTGACAATTGCGCGGTCGTGCGACGCTGTACCCAAATACAATTGATGTCCTTATTTTCCCACAAATAGAGCTTTATTTTGGTGGTATTTGATTACCTGTGCATTTTTTAGATTTTGTGCTATAAACAAAAAAATAGCGACAATTTTGAGAAAAACACGATATTTTTTACTTTCTGCATAAAAAATCTATTTTTTTTAATCATTTTAGGCCAATTTGTATTCTGCTACATATTTTTGGTAAAAAAAAAAATCACAAAAAGCGTATGTTAATTGCGCAAAGGTTATAGCGTTTACAAACTACGGAATAGATTTATGTACTTTTTATTTATTTATATTTTTATTAGTAATGACATCAATCAGAAATTTTTATCGGAACTGCGACATTGCGGCAGACAGATCGGACACCTAACTGACATTTTTGACATTTTTTGGAGACCAATGACATTAAATACTTGCCGACCGCCCACCGCAGTTGTATGGCGGCAGTCTGGCGCTCCCCGGCAAAGTGCTGTACATGTACGGCGCTAGCCTGGGAGGAGCTAGGGGGCGATCGCACGCCGCCGGAGGCGCGCTCCCACCCCGCTCGTTGGCTGGGGAGTCAGTGCGTTTGACCGGCAGCTTGGATGGCCGCCGGCCACTCGCAATCTCCCTCTGCAGTGAGAGAGGGACAGACGGCTGATGTAAGCACAGCCGTCTGCCATTCTCACTAAAGAAATCACATAGGCTATGCAATTACATCACAAGCCACGCCCCTCACAGTTAGAATCACGCCCCTAGGGACACACTTAACCCCTTGATCACCAATAAAGTTAACCCCTTCCCTGCCAGTGTAATTTTTACAGTAACAGTGCATATTTATAGCACTGATTACTGTAGTAATGTCACTGGTACTCCCAAAAGTGTCAAAAATGTCAGTCAGAGGTCAGATCTGTCTGCCTCAAAGTCGCAGTCTCGCAAAAAAATCGCAGATCGCCGCCATTACTAGTTAAAAAAAAACAGAAAAAATTACATAAATCTTTCCCGTAGTTAGTAAACGCAATAACTTTTGAGCAAACCAATCAAAATACGCTTATTGCAATTTTTTTTTACCAAAAATATGTAGCGCAAAACAAATTGGTCTAAAATGTTAAAATATTTTGATTTTTAAATTTTTGTGAGAATTTCATATAAAAAATGTGAAAAATATTATTTTTTCAAAACTGTTGCATTTTTTTGTTTATAGCGCAAAAAATAAAAATTGCACAGGTGATCAAATACCACCAAAAGAAAGCTCTGTTTGTGGGAAAAAAAGGACGCAAATTTTGTTTGGGTACAGCATCGTACGACCGCGCAATTGTCCGTTAAATTCACGAAGTGCCGAATCGCAAAATAGGGCCTGGTCTTTGAGCAGTCAAATCTTCCGGGGCTAGAGTGGTTAATACAGTAATCACTGCTAAATAATATGCACTGTTCCTGTATAAATGACACGGGCAGGGAAGGGGTTTACACTGGGGGTGATCAAGGGGGTAAATGTGTTCCCTTTTGTGCTTAGTAACTGTGTGGGGGAATGGACTGAACAGAGGCAGAGAGAGATCAGTGATTCTGCTTAGCTGAATCACATGATCTTTCCCTGCCTCTCTGACAGAAAAGCCACCTGCTTTGTTTACATAAACAGACGGCTCTTCTGTCATTCTAGACAAAGATCGCAAGAGACCAGCGGCGAGTCCGCTCCTCCCGCCGTGTCTATTCACAGCGGAAGCCCGGCTCTGGCAACGCGCACGCTGCCAAATCCACGTGGTTAAACTGTATCTATGTTTGAAATATAAAATCAAATGTTCATTTCCACATTGTATTTCAAACATTTCTAGCCTACTTCTATTAATTTGAATGATCTTGAAGTTTGTAAACTTACTTTGTGAATATCTCCACACATTTACTTTCGGGCATAGTGACAATGTGTCGCAAAATGCAAGAAAGTAAATGTGTGGAGATATTCACAAAGTAAGTTTACAAACTTCAAGATAATGCAAATTAATAGAAGTAGGCTAGAAATGTTTGAAATTACACCCCAAACTGCAAAGGTCCAAATTGGGCCCAGTTAGCCATTTTCATTCCCCGGTGTCATGTGACTGATTAGTGTTACAAGGTCTCAGGTGTGAATGAGGTGCAAGTGTGTTAAATTTGGTGTTATCGCTTTCACGCTCTCATACTGGTCACTGGAAGTTCAACATGGCACCTCATGGCAAAGAACTCTCTGAGGATCTGAAAAAAAAAGAATTGTTGCTCTACATAAAGATAGCCTAGGCTATAAGAAGATTGCCAAGACCCTGAAACTGAGCTGCAGCACGGTGGCCAAGACCATACAGCTTTTTAGCAGGACAGGTTCCACTTAGAACTGGCTTTTGCCATGGTCGACCAAAAAAGTTGAGTGCACATGCTCAGCATCATATCCAGAGGTTGTCTTTGGGAAATAGACATATGAGCGCTGCCAGCATTTCTGCAGAAGTTGAAGGGGTGGGGGGTCAGCCTATCAGTGCTCAGACCATACGCCCCACACTGCATCAAATTGGTCTGCATGGCTGTCATCCCAGAAGGAAGCCTCTTGTAAAGATGATGCACAAGAAAGCTCGCAAACAGTTTGCTGAAGACAAGCAGACTAAGGACATGGATTACTGGAACCATGTCCTGTTGTCTGATGAGACCAAGATAACCTTATTTGGTTCAGATGGTGTCAAGCGTGAGTGGCAGCAACCAGGTGAGGAGTACAAAGACAAGTGTGTCTTGCCTACAGTCAAGCATGGTGGTGGGAGTGTCATGGTCTGGGGCTGCATGAGTGCTGCCGGCATTGGGGAGCTACATTTCATTGAGGGAACCATGAATGCCAACATGTACTGTAAAATACTGAAGCAGAGCATGATCCCCTCCCTTCGGAGACTGGGCCACAGGGAAGTATTCCAACATGATAACGACCCCAAACACATCTCCAACACGACCACTGCCTTGCTAAAGAAGCTAAGGGTAAAGGTGATGGACTGGCAAAGCATGTCTGTGCACCTGTGGGGAATCCTCAAACAGAAGGTGGAGGAGTGCAAGGTCTCTAACATCCACTAGCTCCATGATGTCGACATGGAGGACTGAAAGAGGACTCTAGTGGGAACCTGTGAAGCTCTGGTGAACTCCTTGCTCAAGAGGGTTAAGGCAGTGCTAAAAAAAATGGTGGCCACACAAAATATTGACACTTTGATCCCAATTTGGACATTTCCACTTAGGGGTGTACTCACTTTTGTTGCCACCAGTTTAGACATTAATAACTGTGTGTTGAGTTATTTTGAGGGGACAGCAAATATACACTGTTATACAAGCTGTACATTCACTACTTTACATTGTAGCAAAGTGTCATTTCTTCAGTGTTGTCACATGAAAATATATAAAAAAATATTTACATAAATGTGAGGGGTGTAGTTAGTCAGGTTGAAAAAAGTCCATCTAGCTCAACCCATAAAAAAATTAAAAAAAATAAAGCACAAGCATACAATCCCATATACACAATCCTGTACCCTCAGTTTATCCAGAGGAAGGCGAACCCCCCCCCCCCCCCGCAAAGCATGCTACACCAGGAGGAAAAAATCCTTCCTGATCCCCCGAGAGGCAATCCGATATTCCCTGGATCAACCTTACCTATAATTGTTAGTACCCAGTTATATTATGTACATCTAGGAAAGAATCCAGACCTTTTTTAAAGCAATAGACCAGCTCTGGAGGGAGTCTATTCCACATTTTCACAGCTCTTCCTGTGAAAAAACCTTTTTCGTATTTGGAGACAAAATCTCTTTTCCTCTAGACATAAGCAGTTGCTTGCTTTGGAAAACTGCAGCTTGGCATTCCATGCTATTAATAAGCTTATGATCTACCAGAACACCCAGATCCTTCTCCACTTTGGATTTCCTCTGTTGTACTCCCTCTTAGTATGTATGATGCATGCATATTATTAGCCTCCAAGTGCAAAACTTTACATTTATCAACATTCAACCTCATTTGCCACATAGTTGCCCAATTCAACAGTGCATTGAGGTTGGCTTGTAAATTGGAGACACCCTGTAAGGAAGTTATTCCACTGCATAGCTTGGTGTCATCCGGTGTCATTATAAAGATATTTCTCACACACAGCAAGGGAACACCTAGGAATACACCCCAAAACACATTCTGCTACTCCATACAAGTATAGAGGTAGCAGACACCCCAATGTATTTTTTAGGAGGCATGGTGGGTCTTTTGAAGATTTAATTTTTCTCCCACAGGTTTTTAAAAAATGGCAATTACCACAATGTTTCAGATTAGCTGACTTTTTGTTTGGTTTGAAAACCTCCTGTAAACCAAGCTTTGCCAGGTTCGCACATCCCTAATTAGTTAGGACCTGTTTGATGTGATCACTGTGATTAGTCACAGCAATCACATTTGGAAACAAATTGAATGCTTCAGCCAGTGCTGGATCCTCTCACAGAAATTGACACTGTAGAAAACACTCTGTTTTCTTTCTGGCATCCAGCCAGTGTCCTTGATAACTAGCCACCCCAATCCAATGTCAACCACATCCCCCAGAGTTCTAGATCCACTTCACTTATGATGATCTGCTGCATGACAATGTAGACCTGCCAGCACAATGACCTGCCACCCCCAACTATTTTGACCTGACGTTACTCCTGTTGCAAGAGACAAATTGCCGGCCAGCTCTATATCAACAAAGCCACCAAGAATCCTGGGTGACATGATAAAATATGTTGGTCGTCATTTGTTTGCTAGCTCACTGTGCACAGACTGGGTTTAGGTCCAACTCATCTCTCAGCTCATGTTCTGACAAGAAGAATATTGTTAGGAAGTGAAAGCAGAGCGATAGAGAGATGAGCTCATCACTGTGTTGCTTTTTCTTTCTTTGTCCAGTCACAGGCTTGGGCAAATCCAGGACAACCTTTGCTAAGAGAAAGAGGGTTGAATGACAATGGCAATCAGGCTAAGGACATTTAGTGGAAGAAAAGTACTGTGGGAGAAATCTCTGTATTGAAGGTGAATATTGCATCAAAAGCTATTTCTGTTAACCAGTTGCCGACCACCCGCCGCAGTTTTACTGCGGCAAGGTGGCTCGGTTGTGCAAACCAATGTAACTGTACGTTGGTTGCGCACGGGGCTAGGGAGTGCCAGTCATCCCTGTGATGTTCACATATTTAATGCCCATTGGCTGAACGAAAAAAAGGAACATTGCATGTGTGCCCATAATTAGAAGTGGGTGAATGCTGGGAGGTCTAATGGTGGGCATACCAAACACTTTCTGGCAGAGACTTCTTCATCCACATTGATCGATGATTCTCCCACAGGCTACATGAAAAAAAAAAAAGAACATTACAATATATGCCCAACAAGGACCAGCAAGGTACTGGCATGTCATTGGACTTTGAGTGGTCATACCAGGATGATGCCTGCAGATTTAGGCATCATCTTGGTATCGTTTTTTACAGCCAGCTGAACGGAAAAAAAAAACATTGCATGTATGCCCATCATTAGAAGTGGGTGGATGCTGGGAGGTCTAATGGTTGGCATACCACACACTTTCTGGTATCGTTTTTTACAGCCAGCGGTCGGCTTTTATGTAAATGCAATCCTAGCAGGTAGTTAGCCGCTAGGCTGCTTTCACAGGCAGTCCGAAGGGACTCCTCCCCCCTACCTCCACCTTTCATGGATTTCTCGGGCTCTCCTGTCCCACCGGGTAACCCGAGCCTGCAGCCGGTGGTTCTGTCAGCTGACCATAGAGCTGATTGGAGACCAGAATGGCTTCAATCATCTCTATTGCCAAAGATACGAGCATTTCATGACTTCGGTTTCTCCAGATATAAACATTGGGAAATTGGGAAAGCATCTTATCACACCAATCTTGGTGTAGTCAGATGCTTTAAGGGCAGAGGAGAAATCTAGAGTCTAATAGACCCCAATGAGTCACTACTTATTGCTATCCTAAGGGGTAGTTAAATTCTCTGTAATGACAATAAAAATGATTAAAAAAAATAAATAAATACATTTAAAAAAATGAAAGGGAAGGTGTCAAAATAAAAAATAATAAAAAAAAAAAAAAAAATGTAAGCACCCCTGTTTAGTGTTGAGCGAACACGGACTGTATTATTCTTGTTCGTACCGAATAATTGGATTTTTGTTACCCGAACACGGACACGGACACTTTACTGTATGTTCGGGTAAAAAATCCGTGTTCGGTCGTTTTATTTCCGGGTTTTGCATGTTTTGGCGCTCTTTTCATGGCGGGCTTTCAACAGCCAATCAACAATCGTTTAACTGGTGTGCCTTAAGCTATCCCAGCCAAGCCTGCAAATGTATGAGTAGCTGTGATTGGCCGTCTGAAGCATGTGACCAAGTCTTTATAAGTTCGAGGCAGCCGCAGCGGCGTCATTCTGCTGCTTAGCTCAGGGACAGAGCACACATACGTGCTGGCTGCTGATTAGGGAAAGACAGGCAGGGAAAACGAATTGGTGTCCGGATAGAATTTAGGGTCAGGTCGGAGTGTTTAGGCAGGGCGAGTTGTAGGCATTTTAGGGATAGAGTCTGCTGAATTATAGGGTCAGTGTGTTCTACAAACTACAATCGATATTGCTGTGTGGTGTGGGATAGGAGATAGGCAGGTGTCAGTGATCCACATCCATTTTTCTGTGTGTGGGCTGCAGTGAACACAATCTTTTTGGGGTGCAGTGAACACAATCCTTTTGGGGTGCAGTGAACAAAATCTTTGTGGGGTACAGTGAACACAATCTTTGTGGGGTGCAGTGAAGACAATCCTTGTGGGGTGCAGTGAAGACAATCCTTGTGGGGTACAGTGAACACAATCTTTGTGGGGTGCAGTGAAGACAATCCTTTTGGGGTGCAGTGAACACAATCTTTGTGGGGTGCAGTGAACAAAATCTTTGTGGGGTACAGTGAACACAATCTTTGTGGGGTACAGTGAACAAAATCTTTGTGGGGTACAGTGAACACAATCTTTGAGGGGTGCAGTGAAGACAATCCTTGTGGGGTGCAGTGAAGACAATCCTTGTGGGGTGCAGTGAACAAAATCTTTGGGGGGTACAGTGAACACAATCTTTGTGGGGTACAGTGAACACAATCTTTGTGGGGTGCAGTGAAGACAATCCTTGTGGGGTGCAGTGAAGACAATCCTTGTGGGGTGCAGTGAACAAAATCTTTGGGGGGTACAGTGAACACAATCTTTGTGGGGTACAGTGAACACAATCTTTGTGGGGTGCAGTGAAGACAATCCTTTTGGGGTGCAGTGAACACAATCTTTGTGGGGTACAGTGAACACAATCTTTGTGGGGTGCAGTGAAGACAATCCTTGTGGGGTGCAGTGAAGACAATCCTTGTGGGGTACAGTGAACACAATCTTTGTGGGGTGCAGTGAAGACAATCCTTTTGGGGTGCAGTGAACAAAATCTTTGTGGGGTACAGTGAACACAATCTTTGTGTGGTACAGTGAACACAATCTTTGTGGGGTGCAGTGAAGACAATCCTTGTGGGGTGCAGTGAAGACAATCCTTGTGGGGTACAGTGAACACAATCTTTGTGGGGTGCAGTGAAGACAATCCTTTTGGGGTGCAGTGAACACAATCTTTGTGGGGTGCAGTGAACAAAATCTTTGTGGGGTACAGTGAACACAATCTTTGTGGGGTGCAGTGAAGAAAATCCTTGTGGGGTGCAGTGAAGACAATCCTTGTGGGGTACAGTGAACACAATCTTTGTGGGGTGCAGTGAAGACAATCCTTTTGGGGTGCAGTGAACACAATCTTTGTGGGGTGCAGTGAACAAAATCTTTGTGGGGTACAGTGAACACAATCTTTGTGGGGTACAGTAAACAAAATCTTTGTGGGGTACAGTGAACACAATCTTTGTGGGGTGCAGTGAAGACAATCCTTGTGGGGTGCAGTGAAGACAATCCTTGTGGGGTGCAGTGAACAAAATCTTTGGGGGGTACAGTGAACACAATCTTTGTGGGGTACAGTGAACACAATCTTTGTGGGGTGCAGTGAAGACAATCCTTGTGGGGTGCAGTGAAGACAATCCTTGTGGGGTGCAGTGAACAAAATCTTTGGGGGGTACAGTGAACACAATCTTTGTAAGGTACAGTGAACACAATCTTTGTGGGGTGCAGTGAAGACAATCCTTTTGGGGTGCAGTGAACAAAATCTTTGTGGGGTACAGTGAACACAATCTTTGTGGGGTGCAGTGAAGACAATCCTTGTGGGGTGCAGTGAAGACAATCCTTGTGGGGTGCAGTGAACAAAATCTTTGGGGGGTACAGTGAACACAATCTTTGTGGGGTACAGTGAACACAATCTTTGTGGGGTGCAGTGAAGACAATCCTTGTGGGGTGCAGTGAAGACAATCCTTGTGGGGTGCAGTGAACAAAATCTTTGGGGGGTACAGTGAACACAATCTTTGTAAGGTACAGTGAACACAATCTTTGTGGGGTGCAGTGAAGACAATCCTTTTGGGGTGCAGTGAACACAATCTTTGTGGGGTACAGTGAACACAATCTTTGCGGGGTGCAGTGAAGACAATCCTTGTGGGGTGCAGTGAAGACAATCCTTGTGGGGTACAGTGAACACAATCTTTGTGGGGTGCAGTGAAGACAATCCTTTTGGGGTGCAGTGAACAAAATCTTTGTGGGGTACAGTGAACACAATCTTTGTGGGGTATAGTGAACACAATCTTTGTGGGGTGCAGTGAAGACAATCCTTGTGGGGTGCAGTGAAGACAATCCTTGTGGGGTGCAGTGAACAAAATCTTTGTGGGGTACAGTGAACACAATCTTTGTGGGGTACAGTGAACACAATCTTTGTGGGGTGCAGTGAAGACAATCCTTGTGGGGTGCAGTGAAGACAATCCTTGTGGGGTACAGTGAACACAATCTTTGTGTAGTGCAGTGAAGACAATCCTTTTGGGGTGCAGTGAACACAATCTTTGTGGGGTGCAGTGAACAAAATCTTTGTGGGGTACAGTGAACACAATCTTTGTGGGGTGCAGTGAAGACAATCCTTGTGGGGTGCAGTGAACAAAATCTTTGGGGGGGTACAGTGAACACAATCTTTGTGGGGTACAGTGAACACAATCTTTGTGGGGTGCAGTGAAGACAATCCTTGTGGGGTACAGTGAACACAATCTTTGTGGGGTGCAGTGAAGACAATCCTTTTGGGGTGCAGTGAACACAATCTTTGTGGGGTGCAGTGAACAAAATCTTTGTGGGGTACAGTGAACACAATCTTTGTGGGGTACAGTGAACAAAATCTTTGTGGGGTACAGTGAACACAATCTTTGTGGGGTGCAGTGAAGACAATCCTTGTGGGGTGCAGTGAAGACAATCCTTGTGGGGTGCAGTGAACAAAATCTTTGGGGGGTACAGTGAACACAATCTTTGTGGGGTACAGTGAACACAATCTTTGTGGGGTGCAGTGAAGAAAATCCTTTTGGGGTGCAGTGAACACAATCTGTGTGGGGTACAGTGAACACAATCTTTGTGGGGTGCAGTGAAGAAAATCCTTGTGGGGTGCAGTGAAGACAATCCTTGTGGGGTGCAGTGAACAAAATCTTTGTGGGGTACAGTGAACACAATCTTTGTGGATTACAGTGAACACAATCTTTGTGGGGTGCAGTGAAGACAATCCTTTTGGGGTGCAGTGAACACAATCTTTGTGGGGTACAGTGAACACAATCTTTGTGGGGTGCAGTGAAGACAATCCTTGTGGGGTGCAGTGAAGACAATCCTTGTGGGGTGCAGTGATCAAAATCTTTGTGGGGTACAGTGAACACAATCTTTGTGGGGTGCAGTGAACAAAATCTTTGTGGGGTACAGTGAACACAATCTTTGTGGGGTACAGTGAACAAAATCTTTGTGGGGTACAGTGAACACAATCTTTGTGGGGTGCAGTGAAGACAATCCTTGTGGGGTGCAGTGAAGACAATCCTTGTGGGGTGCAGTGAACAAAATCTTTGCGGGGTACAGTGAACACAATCTTTGTGGGGTACAGTGAACACAATCTTTGTGGGGTACAGTGAACACAATCTTTGTGGGGTGCAGTGAAGAAAATCCTTTTGGGGTGCAGTGAACACAATCTTTGTGGGGTACAGTGAACACAATCTTTGTGGGGTGCAGTGAAGAAAATCCTTGTGGGGTGCAGTGAAGACAATCCTTGTGGGGTGCAGTGAACAAAATCTTTGTGGGGTACAGTGAACACAATCTTTGTGGATTACAGTGAACACAATCTTTGTGGGGTGCAGTGAAGACAATCCTTTTGGGGTGCAGTGAACACAATCTTTGTGGGGTACAGTGAACACAATCTTTGTGGGGTGCAGTGAAGACAATCCTTGTGGGGTGCAGTGATCAAAATCTTTGTGGGGTACAGTGAACACAATCTTTGTGGGGTGCAGTGAACAAAATATTTGTGGGGTACAGTGAACACAATCTTTGTGGGGTACAGTGAACACAATCTTTGTGGGGTGCAGTGAAGACAATCCTTTTGGGGTGCAGTGAACACAATCTTTGTGGGGTACAGTGAACACAATCTTTGTGGGGTGCAGTGAACAAAATCTTTGTGGGGTACAGTGAACACAATCTTTGTGGGGTACAGTGAACACAATCTTTGTGGGGTGCAGTGAAGACAATCCTTTTGTGGTGCAGTGAACACAATCTTTGTGGGGTACAGTGAACACAATCTTTGTGGGGTGCAGTGAAGACAGTCCTTGTGGGGTGCAGTGAAGACAATCCTTGTGGGGTACAGTGAACACAATCTTTGTGGGGTGCAGTGAAGACAATCCTTTTGGGGTGCAGTGAACACAATCTTTGTGGGGTACAGTGAACACAATCTTTGTGGGGTGCAGTGAAGACAATCCTTGTGGGGTGCAGTGAAGACAATCCTTGTGGGGTGCAGTGAACAAAATCTTTGGGGGGTACAGTGAGCACAATCTTTGTGGGGTACAGTGAACACAATCTTTGTGGGGTGCAGTGAAGACAATCCTTTTGGGGTGTAGTGAACAAAATCTTTGTGGGGTACAGTGAACACAATCTTTGTGGGGTGCAGTGAACAAAATCTTTGGGGGGTACAGTGAACACAATCTTTGTGGATTACAGTGAACACAATCTTTGTGGGGTGCAGTGAAGACAATCCTTTTGGGGTGCAGTGAACACAATCTTTGTGGGGTACAGTGAACACAATCTCATACTTCTGAAGATTTGAGGGTGCTGCCTGTTTCATCCTCCTCCTCCTCATCCATCCTTTTAGGGGTACAAACAATAGTAATTGGGGCCTAGTGTGCTTCTGTACGTGTGAAAAACATACACTTTTTTTTATCATATTTCCTATTCCGCTATTCAATAAAAACCTTTGGGGATCAATTAAATTGCGGGATAGTCTGTGTCGGTACGTGTGAGATCCACCTTTCCAAGTTTTTGGGGTTCATCTCATACTTCTGAAGCTTTGAGGGTGCTGCCTGTTCCATACTCCTCCTCCTCCATCCTTTTAGGTGTACAAACAATAGTAATTGGGGCCTAGTGTGCTTCTGTACGTGTGAGATACATACACTTTTTTTGATCATATTTCCTATTCCGCTATTCAATAAAAACCTTTGGGGATCAATTAAATTGTGGAATAGTCTGTGTCGGTACGTGTGAGATCCACCTTTCCAAGTTTTTGGGGTTCATCTCATACTTCTGAAGCTTTGAGGGTGCTGCCTGTTCCATACTCCTCCTCCTCCTCCTCCATCCTTTTAGGTGTACAAACAATAGTAATTGGGGCCTAGTGTGCTTCTGTACGTGTGAGATACATACACTTTTTTTGATCATATTTCCTATTCCTCTATTCAATAAAAACCTTTGGGGATCAATTAAATTGCGGAATAGTCTGTGTCGGTACGTGTGAGATCCACCTTTCCAAGTTTTTGGGGTTCATCTCATACTTCTGAAGCTTTGAGGGTGCTGCCTGTTCCATACTCCTCCTCCTCCTCATCCATCCTTTTAGGTGTACAAACAATAGTAATTGGGGCCTAGTGTGCTTCTGTACGTGTGAGATACATACACTTTTTTTGATCATATTTCCTATTCCGCTATTCAATAAAAACCTTTGGGGATCAATTAAATTGCGGAATAGTCTGTGTCGGTACGTGTGAGATCCACCTTTCCAAGTTTTTGGGGTTCATCTCATACTTCTGAAGCTTTGAGGGTGCTGCCTGTTCCATACTCCTCCTCCTCCTCCTCCATCCTTTTAGGTGTACAAATAATAGTAATTGGGGCCTAGTGTGCTTCTGTACGTGTGAGATACATACACTTTTTTTGATCATATTTCCTATTCCGCTATTCAATAAAAACCTTTGGGGATCAATTAAATTGCGGAATAGTCTGTGTCGGTACGTGTGAGATCCACCTTTCCAAGTTTTTGGGGTTCATCTCATACTTCTGAAGCTTTGAGGGTGCTGCCTGTTCCATACTCCTCCTCCTCCTCCTCCATCCTTTTAGGTGTACAAACAATAGTAATTGGGGCCTAGTGTGCTTCTGTACGTGTGAGATACATACACTTTTTTTGATCATATTTCCTATTCCGCTATTCAATAAAAACCTTTGGGGATCAATTAAATTGCGGAATAGTCTGTGTCGGTACGTGTGAGATCCACCTTTCCAAGTTTTTGAGGTTCATCTCATACTTCTGAAGATTTGAGGGTGCTGCCTGTTCCATACTCCTCTTCCTCATCCTCCCTTTAGGGTAGGAAAAAATTTAATCGGGCCTACTCTGTGTTTGTACGTGTGAGATACACAGTTTTTTATCCTATTCCGCTATTCAATACACACCCTTTTGGTGTAAAAAACATTAAATTGCGGCATAGTTTGCATATTTGACTGTGAGATACACCCGTGCGATACTGTTGTTCTTTTGTTCTGCTATTCAATAAAGACCTTTCTAGGGCAAGATCTTAAATTTCAGAAATATGAGGAGAGCGTCAAATAGGGGCCGTGGCCGGGGTCGTGGTGCTGCTGCTAGAGCTCCTGATGCAAGGAGAGGACGTGGTCGATCTGTGCCAGCTACACGCACAAGTGAAACACCTTCCTCAAGTGTGAGTAGGCGACAGAACCTGCAGCAGTATTTGGTAGGGCATCATACGCCTCTAGAAGTGATGAGGCCAGAACACAGAGAGGCGATAGTAGATTGGTTTGCTGCTGACAGTGCCTCCAGTTCCTTCACATTGTCTCCCACCCAGTCTACTGCAGAAAGGTCAGAGTTGGCACCTGCAGCCAATGTCCAACCGTCTTTCACCTCACCCCCTTGCAAATCAGGCAAGCAGTCTGAGCCCCAAGCCATACAGCAGTCTCTTATTCTTTTTGAGGACTCTGTCAGCAGGGTTTCCCAGGGCCATCCACCTAGCCCTGCCCCAGAAGTGGAAGAGATTGAGTGCAGCGATGCCCAACCACTTATTTCTCAAGATGAGTACATGGAAGGACCATCACAGCACGTCTCCGATGATGACCAAACGCAGGTGCCAACTGCTGCGGCGTTCAGCATTGTGGAGACCGACAGGGAGGGCAGGGGTGAAGACTGGGTGGAAGATGATGTGGAGGACGATGAGGTCCTCGACCCCACATGGAATGAAGGTCATGCAGGTGACCTGAGTATTTTGGAGGAAGAGGCGGTGGTCGCACAGAGCCACCAGCACAGCAGAAGAGGGAGCAGGGTGTAGAAGCGGAGCGGCCGTGCCCTAGACACTACGCCTGCTACTGCCCAACGCAGCAAGGGAACGAGCGCACCAAAGTCAGCTCAAAAGAGTTCTCTAGCGTGGAAGTTCTTTAGAAAATGTGCTGATGACAGGACACGAGTGGTTTGCACCCTGTGCAATCAGAGCCTGAAGCGAGGCATAAACCTTCTCAACCTGAGCACAACCTGCATGATCAGGCATCTAAGTGCAAAGCACGAGCTGCAGTGGAGTACACACCTTCAAAACCAAGAAACGTCTCTGGCTCATCCTGCTTCCTCTTCTGCTGCAGTCTCGGCCGCTCCAGCCACCTCTGTAGTCATACCGGCACCTGCCACCCCGCAAACAGACGATCTGTCAGCAACACCACCACCTGGGTCACCAACAACCATCTCCACAATGTCCCGTGGAAGTGTTCAGCTTTCCATCTCCCAAACACTTGAGAGGAAGAGGAAGTACCCCCCTACCCACCCACGATCCCTGGCCCTGAATGCCAGCATTTCACAATTATTGGCCTTTGAAATGCTGTCATTCCGTCTGGTGGAGACGCCCAGTTTTAAAAAGCTTATGTCGGTGGCTGTCCCACAGTACGTCGTGCCCAGCCGCCACTACTTTTCCAGGCAAGCCATCCCTTCCCTGCACAACCAAGTGGGGGAAAAAATCAGGTGTGCACTGCGCAACGCCATCTGTGCCAAGGTCCACCTAACTACCGATACGTGGACCAGTAAGCACGGTCAGGGGCGTTATATCTCCCTAACGGCACACTGGGTAAATGCAGTGGCGGATGGGCCTGAGGCGGATAGCAATTTGGCGCATGTCCTTCCACCACCGAGGATTGCAGGGCGCTTCAGTTTGCCTCCTGTTCCTAACTCATCCTACTCCGCTACCTCATCCTCTACCGCCTCCTCATCCGGACAGCGTAATACCTTCACCACCAACTTCAGCACGGCCAGGGCTAAACGACAGCAGGCAGTTTTACAACTTGCCTGTTTGGGGGACAAACCACACACCGCGCAGGAGTTGTGGAGGAGCATGGAATAGCAGACAAATGAGTGGTTGCTGCCAGCGAGCCTCAAGCCCGGCCTGGTGGTGTGCGATAATGGGCGAAATCTCATAGCAGCTCTGGGCCTAGCCGGTTTGACGCACATCCCTTGCCTGGCGCATGTGCTGAATTTGGTGGTGCAGAGGTTCCTTAAAAACTACTCCGATATGTCAGAGCTGCTGCAGAAAGTGCGGGCCGTCTGTGCGCACTTTCGGCGTTCTCACCCTGCTGCTGCTCGCCTGGCAGCGCTGCAGCGTAACTTCGGCCTTCCCGCTCACCGCCTCATATGTGACGTGCCCACAAGGTGGAACTCCACCTTGCACATGCTGCAAAGACTGTGCGAGCAGCAGCAGGCCATAGTGGAGTTTCAGCTGCAGCACGCACGCGTGAGTCGCTCTGCGGAACAGCACCACTTCACCACCAATAACTTGGCCTCCATGCGAGACCTGTGTGCCTTGTTACGCTGTTTTGAGTACTCCACCAACATGGCCAGTGGCAATGACGCCGTTCTCAGCTTAACTATCCCACTTCTATGCCTCCTTGAAAAAACAATTCGGGCGATGATGGAAGAGGATGTGGCACAGGATGAGGAGGAGGAGGAGGAGGATGAAGAGGTAACATTTCAAAGGCTTTCAGGGCAGTCATTCGCAAGGGGCTCCGAGGGTGGGTTCCTGCACACACAAATGCCAGGGACACAATTGTCCAGCAGGGGCACAGTTCTGGAGGATGAGGAGGAGGAGGAGCTGAAGGAGGAGCTGGAGGAGGAGATGGAACCATGTTCACAGCAGGGTGGCACCCAGGCCAGCTCATGGCCATCACTGGTGCGTGGCTGGGGGGATACAGAGGACACGGACAATACACCTCCCACAGAGGACAGCCTTTCGTCGCCTCTGGGCAGCCTGGCACACATGAGCGATTACATGCTGCAGTGTCTCCACAACGACCGCCGAGTTGCCCACATTCTAACTTGTGCTGATTACTGGGTGGCCACGCTGCTGGATCCCCGTTACAAGGACAACGTACCGTCCTTAATTCACTCACTGGAGCGCGATCGCAAGATGCGCGAGTACAAGCGCACGCTGGTAGATGTGATGCTGCTGGCATTCCCATCTGACAGCGGGGCCACAGTGGAAGCACAAGGCAGAGGAGGAGGAGGAGGAGGAGGAGGAGGTCGCCAACACAACCAGGGCACCGCCAGCACCTCAGAAGGCAGGGTTAGCATGGCCAAAATGTGGAAAAGCTTTGTCAGCACGCCACAACAAACAGCAGCACCAGCAGCTCAGATGGAACGTCTTAGCAGGAGGCAGCATTTTACCAACATGGTGGAGCAGTATGTGTGCACACGCCTACATGTAGTGAATGAGGGGTCTGCCCCCTTCAACTTCTGGGTCTCCAAATTGGGCACATGGCCTGAGCTTGCCCTTTACGCCTTGGAGGTGCTGGCGTGCCCTGCAGCCAGTGTATTATCTGAACGGGTATTTAGCACGGCTGGGGGCGTTATAACAGACAAGCGCAGCCGCCTGTCCAGAGACAATGTGGACAAGCTCACGTTCATTAAAATGAAGCAGGCATGGATCCCACGGGACTTTTCCGTACCTTGTGCAGAATAGCAATGGATACCGACCTTACCCACCCATTGTTCCATTTTTGCTCTTTCTCACTCTTTTGGGGTGTACCCTCATTTAAAATTTGTGAAAAGAAGCAGTGTTGGCTACCTCGTCCTCCTCCTCAGGGCCAGATTAATGTAGGGGCTATTGGAGCTGCAGCTCCAGGCCCCTACCTTTTATATAGGCCCCGGGTTGGCCATATTCACTGTGACCGCTCTTCTGTCACTTGTAAACACAGAAGTCTGGCTTCTATGCTCGCTTCCCCAGGCAGCACCCTCAGAACCTCCCCACACTGCGCGAAGGCCTGACAAGGAGGGACAGTTGCTGATGCATGGATGTGTTTATGGGCTTCAGAGACAGCATCCCATGTTGAATTAGGCATGCATGGCTGCACCCTTCCTCCTCTGGGTGCATGCCAAGGCACGGCCCTTAAGGCCCTTCAAAATCCTCAGCACCAAGACCATGATGCTCTTAATCCGGCCCTGGTCCTCCTCCACCGCCGCTTCCACCTACACCGCCCATAGGTGTGCGCAGCCTATTGCATTAGGGTGTGCACCCCAAAGTTGAAATACACATGCATGTGTTTGCCTACATGTACATGGCCCCGATACATTACTCTCCCTGCTGGCAAAGAGAAATAGAGCAGAGCAGGTCCGAGGGAGATCTTTCCCATCTCCTCACTGGCAAACAGAGCGATAATGCTATGTGCCCTAGGTGATTAGGGTGTGCCCAGGTACACCCGGCACACCCTGTGCGCACGCCTATGACACCGCCACATCCACCACCACCTCAACCTCCCTCCTACTCCATATGGGCCTCGTCCTTCAGAGATGAAGAACATTGTTTTATTTTTCCGTTTTTTTTTTGTTGTTTTAAGTTATTTCCCTATCCACATTTGTTTGCAGAGCACTTGCCATGCTCTTAACTACGTTTTGCTGCCATTTGCAGCACTCTAGCCCTTTCCATTGGTGTTTTAGAGCCATTTTAGTGCCTTAAAGTTCGGGTCCCCATTGACTTCAATGGGGTTCGGTGTCCGGGAAAAGTTCGGTAAAAGTCCGGGACACGGACCCGGACTTTTTTTTAAAGTTCGGCCGAACCCGTCGAACACGGACATCTAGGTGTCCGCTCAACCCTACCCCTGTTCCCTTGTATTTGCGAATACAAGCATTGGTCTGGTGTCATATGTAAACAGCAATTGCAGCATGCATGTAAAGTATCACTGCGAACATCAGATCGAGGGCAGTATATCTTGCAGTAGACCTTCTCTGTAAATCTAAAGTTGTAACCTGTAAAGGCTTTTAAAATGTACGTAATTTGTTGCTACTGCACAGGCGTGCGCAATTTTAAAGCATGTCTATTTGGTATCTATGTACTCGGCATAAGATCATCTTTCATATTTTACCAAACAATTGGGCAATATATAGTGTATTTGTGCATTTCATGTAAACAAATAGTGTCTGAAAATGCTTGGTCTTCAAGTGGTTAGAAGAGTGGGTGATGTGCGGCATAAGCATCCAATATTGGGCATAAAATGCCAGGAAAGTTCAAACACCCCCCCCCCCAAATGACCCCTTTATGGAAAGTAAGCACCCAAGCTATTTGTTGAGAGGCATTTTGAGTCCATGGAATATTTTATATTTTGCCACAAGTTTCAGAATACAACAATGTTTGTTTTTTCTTTTACACAAAGTTGTCACTAAATGATTTATTGCTCACAGATACCATGGTATATTTGGAATTACACCCCAAAATACATTCTGCTGCTTCTCCTGAGTACAGGGGTACCACATGTGTGAGTCCTTTTGAGAGCCAACTGTGTACGGGACCCTGAAAACCAATCACCGCCTTCAGGTTTTCTAAGGGCCTAAATTGTGCATTTTACTTCCACACTACCTATCACAGTTACGGAGGCCCTGAAATGTCAAGATAGCACAACCCCCCAAATGACCCCATTATTTTGGAAAGTAGACACTCTAAGCTATTTGCAGAGAGGCATGCTGAGTTCAAGGAATATTTTATATTTTGCCACAAGTTTCGGGAAAATAACAAAAATGTTTTTATTTTGTTTATTTTTTTACACAAAGTTGTCATTTAAATGATATATTGCTTACACATGCCATGGGTATATGTGAAATGACACCCCAAAATACATTCTGCTGCTTCTCCTAAGTATGGGGATACCACATATGTGAGACTTTTTGGCAGTCTAGCTGCATACAGGACCCCGAAATCCAATCACCACCTTCAGGCTTTCTAAGGGCGTAAATTGTTGATTTCACTCCTCACTACCTATAACAGTTTCGGATGCCATGAAATGCCAAGATAGCACAAAACCCCCCCAAATAACCCCTTTTTTGGGTAGACACCCAAAGGTATTTGCTAAGAGGCATGGTGAGTATTTTGCAGCTCTTATTTGTTTTGGAAAATGAAGACAGAAAAGGAATTTTTTTTTTTTTTAAATTTTCAAAACTTTGTGACATAAAGCGAGTTCTGCAAAATACTCAACATGCCTCTCTTCAAATAGCTTAGGGTTTCTACTTTACGAAAATGGGTCATTTAGGGGGGGGGGGTATTTGTGCTGTCTTGGCATTTAATGGCCTCCAAAACTGTGATAGGTAGTGAGGAGTGAAACCAACAATTTACGCCTTTAGAAAGCCTGAAGGCGGTGATTGGTTTTCGGGGTCCTGTACGTGGCTAGACTGCCAAAAAGTCTCACACATAGGGTATCTTCATACTCAAGAGAAGCAGCATATTGTATTTTGGGGTGTAATTCCACATATACCCATGGCATGCATAATTTCAATGACAACTTTGTGTAAAAAAAATTATTTTCATTTTCTGGAATTTTGACAAAAAAATTAATTATTCAATGGGCTCAGCATGCCTGTCAAGAAATTCCTTGGGGTGTCTACTTTTCAAAAAGGAATAATCTGGCGGGGGGTTTCCTCCCTGCCATTTTAGCACTTCAAGAAATGAGATAGGCGGTCAGAAAGTAAGAGCTGCGTAAATTCCAGTATATACACCATAGTTTGTAGACGCTATAACTTTTGCGCAAACCAATAAATACAGTATAGGCTTATTAAGATTTTTTATCAAAGACATGTAGCTAAATACATTTTGGCCTAAATGTATGAAAAAAAATGAGTATATTGGATATTTTTTATTAGAAAAAGTAGAAAATATAATTTTTTTCTCAAAATGTTTGGTCTTTTTTCGTTTATATCTCAAAAAATAAAAACCGATGTGGTGATCAAATACCACCAAAAGAAAGATCTATTTGTTTGAAAAAAGGACATAAATTTAATTTAGGTACAGCATTGCATGACTGCGCAATAATCAGTTAAAATCACCAAATTGCAAAAAAATGGCCTGGTCCTTAAGGGGGTAAAACCTTCTGGTTCAGAAGTGGTTAAAGAAATTGTAAATCTCAGAAAAAAAGAAAAACCTGAAAGATAAAGGCATAATGAGCTACCATGTTTGTCTGAAAATAAGACCTACCCTGAAAATAAGACCTACTGTTATTTTCAGGGAGGGCTGCAATATAAGCCCTACCCCAAAAATAAGCCCTAGTTTAGTGTGTGTAAAATCCTAAAATCCACTTTATTACTGTTTTATATAATGTCCAGCGTGTTTTCTCTGTAATCTAATTGTGTCAAATACCTTCGGTACAGCGCCTCTCGGCACTCAGCTGATCTCCCGCTCTGCTCTCCTTCTCTTCTCATTGCAGTCAGCAAGGATCTCAGCTCCTCCCATCTGCAGTGTTCTGAGCGGGCCACAGCGCTGAGTACTATATTATACCGTAATTGTGTGAAATACCTTCCTTACAGTGCCGCTCAGCGCTTCCGTGACCCGCTCTAAGCACTGCAAAGGTGAGGGGCTGAGATCCCCCGCTGACAGCTATGAGAAGAGAAGGACAGCAGAGAGATGAGCTGAGCTTCGAGCAGTGCTTGTACCAAAGCTATTTCACACAATTACAGTATAATATAATACTCATCGCCGTGACCCGCTCTTAGCACTGCAGAAGGGAGGGGCTGAGATCCCCCGTTGACAGCTAGGAGAAGAGAAGGAGAGCAGAGGGATATCAGCTGAGCGCCGAGCGGCGCTGTACCAAAGGTATTTCACACAATTAGATTACAGAAACACACACTGGACATCATAAAAAACAGTAATTGAGTGAATTTTAGGATTTTACAAACACTTTTAGGTTCACACAGGGGATTCCTGACAGAAAGGGAGGAAGATAAGACCTACCAAAATTAATATAAGACCCGGGCTTATTTTTGGGGAAACATGGTAGTATGCATAGCATACTAGCTCATTAAGAAATACTAACCTTAGAACGAAGCTCCCCCCCCCCCCCAGTGGCGCCCGCTCAATGGTGACACGGCTGAAATGTTCAGCCGTCTTCCTTCCAGGTTTGCGTCCTCAGGCCATCTGATTGGCCGGAGCCACTACGATGTCACTCCCATGCGTGCGTGCGGGAGCCGCCATTCGTGGCACAGGGCTCTAAAGAAACGGCACGGACGGCACATGTGCCAGTAATGAGATATTTACAGTACCTATAGTTAAGCCTTATTATAGGCTTACCTATAGGTACAAGTTACAGAGGAATCTTTACTTCCTCTTTACTGTATTTTTTATTAGGCTATACCTTGTCCTGTTGTTATTCTTGACGTGAGTTCTGCTTTAAATAGGCAAATTCACTAAAAAGTATGTGTCTGTACTTTGGATTACTGATTCAATGTCTGTATGTGAAAAATCAAATTGCTTGAT
The DNA here is from genome assembly GCF_965119305.1 of Pelophylax lessonae. NCBI lineage: Eukaryota > Metazoa > Chordata > Amphibia > Anura > Ranidae > Pelophylax > Pelophylax lessonae. The sequence goes on along the minus strand of NC_138770.1, from coordinate 221,454,808 downwards.
TGATTTAAGTTCTTGCATGCAACAATATGATGTGAAGTTGTGCACAGTCTTCTGCCGATGTAGCTTACAGACGAAAATCTTCTCGTGCAAACTAGGCATTTGTGTATACACTTTTCCTTGCCCTTCCCATAGACATCAGCCTAACATACCAGTCATCATACAGGCTGACATGCTTGTGTATGGAGGGTTTTGCACATTTGGTAAAAGTTGTAAGAATGTGCTGTGAAAATGGTGTTACCGCTGCACATTTTTAGGTGCTAACCATAAGTGGGTGAAATTAGTCAAACTTGAAAAAGGAAATACCCAATATTCAGCCAAAAGTGTATACATTGGAAATATGTTATCATGTTAGCAATATTATGGCATGTTAGGAAATTAGAATTTCCCAATATTCTCACAAAACAGCTGTACTGTAATTTGCTGTGCATGATGTTACATTTTCTCTTGAGGGATCATATTCCTCTTGGTAGAAATTCTTTCCACTATAGATAATGGTCATCTTGTAATTTATGTACATGAGGTCTACTTATGAAAACATAGAAATAATTTACACCCCGATCTATTCTGATCAGCTGTACAAACAATCTGCAGTGATATAGATGTAGATTTGGACCCTCCAGTTTTATTGTATTGCCTGCTTTATTTTTCAGCACAATCGTTCTTTGATTCTGCTTGCTGTAATTGTTTACAGAAATGAGAAAAGGTCTTTATGTATCCCATTGATGTTTTAGGGATAAATGAATTGCTCTGGGCCCAGGGTTACATTGGCTCCTTACATGGTTGTACTGGGATTGACCACAAAGGCAAAGTTTTAGAGATGTGTCAAGTGTACTAACCCAGAAAGTACAAATCTGACTACAGTAATTTAACATGTGATCAGTTTTGTTTTTAAATATTATAAGTGCTCTTACACTACCATCAATTACCAAAAAAAATGATTGTGTATATAAGTGTAGCACCCTACAGGTAGGTGCTAGGTAAAGTATAGTGGGCCTTGGCTGCTTAACAGCAGGGCCATGATTTCAGCTGGACTGTCATGTCTCCCAGGTGAGGTTACTGAGAGGGAAGTCTCCCCACTGGCTCTGTGAGAGGATTCTCATAGGGCAGTGGAGGAAACCCAATCAGTGGCTCAGTCAGGCTTGTATCTACCCCAGAAGGCAGATTCTGCTGCAGAGGATTCTGGGAGTGGGTATAAGTTTGAAGGGAATGCATGACGCAGCGTCTTTGGCAGGGAGCAGAGTCCCAGGAGGGAGAGTACGGCTGTCTCTCCTCCTGTCAGAGAAAGAGGATGTCTCTGGGTGCTGCCTGAGAATCCAGAGGGTGCTGAGTTGAACTGAAGGGGATCCGGTGTGCTGAGAACCAGTGGAGAGTCAGAGGGGTCCAGTCCCAGGAAAGCCTACAAAGGTCGTGAGTACTGTGGATTGCCCCTGGGGGTCTGCCTAGTGTCAGAACCGGAGAAGGTTCTGGGATCCAAGAGTCAGCTAGCGGTAAAGGGGGTGCCCGGTCGGAGGGCCCTGAAGTATTAGAGGGGTACCTAGGTTGAGGACCCTGAAAGTGTTAAAGGGGGTGCCTGCAGTTTGGGCCCTGAAGAGTCAGTGTACAGTGTGAAGTGTACAGGTTGAGTTGCAACAGCACAGGAATTTACAAAGAGCTACCTCAAGCTAGTACAGGGCTGGAGGGAGCTGTTCAGTGACTTTTGATCAAAGCAGTGTCAGAAGTCAAGTATTCTACAGTCCTGGATCTTCTGAATTAAAGTTGAGGTTCCAGCACAGTTTTCAGTGATACAGTGTATTCAAGCATCAGGAAGCGTTGGCTATCGTCGGATGGCGTCAAGACAGCGCTAACAGGCATTGTTCTAGAAGAGTCCCAAAATTGTACCTAGTTGAGCCAGAGGAGTATCCCACTCATTCCCTTCTCCCATCCCCTAAATACAATAAAACAAACAAACCAGGGATGCCGGAATGGTCATTGTCTCAGTTCTCACACCTGGGTTCACAGCTCAAATGGGCTGAGAGTGTTTCCGGTAACAATGGCAGACCCACCTTAGGCTCAAGGCCTAGAAAACCTGCTACATAAGTGATCTCTGTGATTGGCCATCACAGTGACCATAAGGCACAGAGCCACTCTAGAGGATGATTGGTGTGGTGCAAATGCCAGGTGCACACACCAAGAGTAACAAAAGAGCATTTATAAACACCCACGTAAAATAACCACTCCCCTAGTGACTTTTTTTTTTTTTTCTTTACTTCAATCATTTTTTTTTTTTTAATCAGATAAAAGGAACATAACTCTTTTGCATTATATTTTTTATTTCCTTATGAGTGTATCCTTTTTCAATTGTCCCCTGGCTGTATTGCTATATTCCCATTCTTTATGTGCCCTCTGTGCTGATGGGGCCAATGGAGTGCTAAAACTATACATGCAGCCCTTCAGAGCCCCAGTGCACAGGAGACACAGAGCCAATATTAATCCTATGGAGGAGGAGGAGAAGATGGCTTTTGTTCTGTGTCCCATTCACCCTGATGCTCCCCCTCAAATGGCTGCTCATAGAAGTGTAGTACAAAGCAGGAGCACGCACCTAGAGGGGACTCATACAAGACTCCATAGGGGCAGAGGGAGAACATGAATATAGCAGTGTGGCCAGGGGACAATTGAAAAAGATAGCTCCAGTGAGGAAAATAAATAATAAAAAAATGCATGTGTTATACATATATATTTTTTTGATTTATGAAGACAAAATTGACTTTAAACAATATTTTAAACATTGTTTCTTTCTATACACTTAAAGGGGAAGCATCATCAAAGATTTGTTGGCCTTACCACTCCTATGGATAACAGGAGTGCAGTTCTTTCTATACTCGTGTGACCCGTATTCAGCCTGCTGTCAGCTGACGTCACTCAACCTGTCCAGGCTGGGGAAAAATCCAAACATTACAGTTGGGATCCACCCAGATGCCTGGACCTGCAGCTGGCTCAGCCTCTCAGCTGAGCCACTGGGAGACTGAGCCAGCTTCTCCCTCCCCTCTCCTGCCCAGCAATCACTGCATAACTGTTGGGGGACAGATGCACATCAGATTGAAGCTGCATCCACCTAGGTGAGTAGAAGTGGGGTTTTTTTTTGATATACTCCACGTTTCTCTTTTAAAAACATGCAAAAATTGTAAATATAGCATTCTTTATTTATTATAATGTATTTATTCTCATTTAAATATATAACCAGTTGTATCACTTTGCATTGTGGTGAACAGATTACAGGTTACTTGTAGGCATGATATAGTAGCTTATTTTTCCCCACTAGGTGGATAATGTATATGGGCCCACCTGATTTCTGAAAGCTCGGGGGGGGGGGGGGAGAGGAGTTGAGTGTTCACTGAGTTCTGGGGTTTTGGGGACCCACCTCAGAAAGCAGCATCTTGTGCAATGTGGTGCTGCAATGCTATTTATTCTTAATTGCACCCTAACACCCAGTACCAATGCACAAGCATGTTAGCATAGTAAAATGCACAGTATCTCACATTGTGGTACACTACCTCTCAAAAAGAGGGCAAAACATCTTTTTTTGTCAAATTTTAGTACACTAAGGAGCCTAGTCAACTGAATGGCCTGACTTAACACAATGCACGTCAATGCAGGAAGTAACGCACGTTACTGCTCTCTGTGTTGATGCAACAGAAAGGTGTGAACATAGCCGAAAGAAAGGAGGGTCACTTTTTTCATTGCACAAAGAAGTAATAAATAAATCAGACTGACAAGATTTAGCAGATTCACCAGTCTCTTAATCAATATTTGCTAATCAATGTGGTCCCTTTGGACCTCAAATTCAACGAGTCCAGGAACAGTTTGCTCATATCTATACATACAGTATAACTTTGGAAATGAGAACCACATTGAGAAAAGCTCACCTACCAAAAGGGGAAGGGATATACACAAGCGCTAATAGAGATTTGGCTGTAGCATTCAGATAACAGTTCAATGATGAAACAGGTAAAAAGGGAAATTCAAGTCACTGGAGACAGGTTGTGAATCATGTTTAAAAGGTTCGGTAACTCCCGGTTCACATATATGTGATGCCGGAACCAGCCCAATTGTAGTGCGGGTTCCCGCATCGCATGTCACCTGCCGGCGGTTCACACTGACAAGTGCAAAGGGCTGTAGGTGTCAATGCAAAGTTAATGACACCCCCAGATGGGTTTGCAGATCGCAGTTTGAACTACCAAATGGTGCAGGAATTGGATTGTATAGGTGTGAACACCCATGTTATTAGATTCCAGTGCGGACCAAAAAAAGATTCCTGCACCATTTTGGTGCGAATTTGCATCGCACAGACATCGCATGTGATCTACACAGCAGTGTGGGGTGAATCACATGCGATGTCTAACATCACACTAGTGTGAATCCAGTCTAAAAGAAAACAGTTTTAGGCCCCTTTCACACTAGCGGGCCGTTCAGATCCACCTGTCAGTTGTTCAGGCGGATCTGAACAGATGCCCCATGCATCTCTATGGGGCATCGGATGTCAGTGGAGACATGTCCGCTGACATCTGATCCAATCCGGTCCATCAAATCTGGACACAGCGCGAAGACAGAGCTGACATCTGCCTGCTCAGCGGCGGATTGATCCCCCGCTGAGAAAACGGAGTCCGCCGATGGACTCCCATGTGTGAAAGGGGCCTTAGGGCTCATACACACTGCAGTTCAAAAAAAAAAAAGATGCTTTTACAGGCATTTGAGCTTGTATTTCTCTGCTTAATAGCTTGAATAAGCGTGTGCTTTTTTTGTTGCCCTCCTTTCTAACATTTTTATTGAGCTTATTTGAGCTTTTTGGGGCATCATTTTTTTTTTTCTTTTCACAAACCCTGCCCTCCGCTCTTTTTTTCTTTTTTTTTTGTGTGTGTTTTTGAGCTTTTTGTGCTTGTTCGCACGTTTTTGGGCACTTAGGCGTCTTTTCTGCTCGAAAGCTCCTCTCAAAAATTCGAGTTTGGTGGGGTTTTTTTTCTGCCTGTAAACACCTGAAAAAGCCATAGTAGTGCATAGACACATTGGCTAACATGAAGGGGAGTTTCCAGGTAGAAACAAATAAGAGCTCAAAAAAGTTCAAAAGCCTGTAGGAGCTTCTTTGAGATGCAGTGTGCATGAGCCCTAAGAGAAGTCCTTGAAAAGTGACTTGAAAAGTAGAAACCAGAGAACAGAAGGAACTTGACAAAGGACTTTAGAGTAGGTATCTTTTCAATAACATTTACATACATTTTAACCAAAATCCTTATTACTTTGCTTCTTTGCAAAAATACAAAGAGTTTACAGTCCTGTGGAGGTGTTGGCAAGGCCCATTGGCATTTACAGTTTATCTGTACTTTTCCTTCTATAGCTGACGTGTCTTATTTCTTGAAATTCTCCAGTTATCTCCCAGATGTCCGGAGTTGTTTCTTTAGAGATTATTTGCAGAATCATGCTACATTTTAAATAGCTTTGCCAGAAGAGTTTTTTTTAATGGTCATTTAGCATGGTGCTCTGTGATCCCTTCTTAGTGGAAGTGAGAGGCGTTTTTGTGGTTAGAGTTTTTATTCCACTAGGAAGTATGTACATGCTTTCATACTGAGATCACATTACTGTAGTCCATGTACACACTGCATGGGCTTCCGACTCTACTCCTTTTTGGTATTTTTTTTTTTAAAGAATGTTTAAAGTTAAGTTCTTTTAACTGTGCTTGAATAAGAAAACAAATGGAACATTACCTTGGATTTAAATTAAGCAATATTAATTACCTTTTTTCTCTCCTCGCCTTCCAGGACGGCCCAACAGTGAGAGATGATAGGCTCCTCCCTACCGGAAACACAATCAATTACAATTAGTTTAAAAGGCCCCACCCTTCCCTCTGCCCCTCAGTTTAGATTGTGTTTCTTCCTACAGCGAAACGTTTGTTATGTTCACTGACCTGCAGACTCTGAGAGTCGAACGGTACCCCTGTTAGCCAGGTTCAGCAAAGGGCCACTGCGAGCTGAGCTCTACCTGCCGCCTCTCCAGGCTTCTCACAGGTCGCCCCCAGGTGCACAGGCCGTCGGTCACCTGCGGTGTCCCTCTAGGTCCTGTTTTCCGGCGCCAGCAGCTCTCCTCCACGGAAGGATTTTTTATTTCCCGCCGGACGGGCGGTTCAAGCCTCGACTTCAGACCGGAACTTCCGGCACAACGTCAGGATGCGTGCAATGAAGGCCGGAACAAGGAAGAAGAAGAATGTGGAGGAGACGCCAGAGCTACTGCTTAGCGGCAAAGCAGATTCCAGCTCGGACAACTGCTGGGGAAATTAAGCCTCTGGGGAAGGAGGAGGAGAGGCCGGTCCAGGTGTCGGTAGCAAAACTCAGGTCGGAACCGGGGTAAGTGCTGAGAACTTATCCGGTATGGGGGTTTTTATTTCTAAGTCTGCAGGTTATCGACTTAAAAATGCCTGGAAATTGTCCCATTTTCCCTGACCTTAGTCGGACCCATCAATGTCCTTTCTATGGTCCTCATGTTAACATTTTTAGGAGGAGCGATACTTATACTGCTTTGTATCCTGTCTTCCAGAGTCCCTGAGCGGTTCACAGGAAACCTCTACTACTACCCCAGCAGTATCAGGCCCTGTTGCTTCTAGGAAGTGTGGTAATTGTGGGGATAGGCTATCCAGTTCCCACACTAAACAGTTCTGCTATAAATGTATTTACAAGTTAGCAGGAAAAGAAGCTTCAGGGTTAATGATAGATTTCATTAAAACAGTACAGGATGAAATGTTAACCACTATTAAGTCAGTACGATCGTATATAGGAACCCCTAGTGTTGTAGAACCCAGAGATCTTTCTTCAATGGAAGGTACCTCTTCAGAAGAAAGTTCCTTACCTAGAGCAGGACCTTCAAGTCTTATACCATCTTCCCAAAATCTCCCTTCAGCACAGATTAGGGAAGAAAGTAGGTTTTCACCAGAGGAGAGCAGCTCGGATTCCCAAATCTGCTCAGAAGGTTAAGGGGACAGGGACTCAGATGCTCCTGATAAGATAGAATCATCTAAAAACCTATTTGGTTTAGAGAACATGCAGGGACTCCTTCAGGCCATTTATGCCTCAGAGGAGATACCTGATTTGCCTAAAGAAACCACGGCACAAGATAAGCTCTATAAAGGACTAGGGAAGAGCCCTTCTAGAGTTTTACCTATCCACCATTCACTGAAGAGTTTAATTCTTCAACAATGGCAACTAGCTGAAAACAGGTTAAAAAAGGGGAGTTCTTGGAAAAGGAGGTTTCCCTTTAAGGAAGATGACATATGGAAGTTCCTTAAAAAACCAAAACTAGATGCCCCCTTGGTCCAAGTAACAAAAAGGTCAGACCTATCTTTTGTGGATGCGGGTAACATCAAGGATGCCATGAACCGTAAAGCAGAGGCCTTACTGAGAAAAGCCTGGGATGCCAATGCAGCTACTATGGCTCCTGCCTTGGCTGCTTCTTGTGTGGCAAGAAATGCTTTTTTCTGGGTTGATAGACTGAGTAAAAATCTTTCTCAGACAAAAACTCAGGACATCCAAGATTCCTTTTCAGTGATTGGTAAGGCTGGGGCCTATCTAGCAGATGCTGCGGTGGAGTCGGTCGTAGCCTCTGCAAAAACAGGGGCTCTCCTAAATTCTGCTAGGAGAGCCATCTGGCTAAAAGAATGGGAAGGCGACATCACCTCTAAATCTAAGCTCTGTGGTCTTCCCTTCGAAGGGTCTCTTCTGTTTGGCTCTGGTTTGGATGAGGTCCTTACCAGATCCTCAGAAAAAGGGAAGAAATTCCCTGCAAAACCCAAAAAAAAGGCTAGCAGAAAAATTTTTTGTGGCCCCCGGGATCATAGACAGCAAAAGAACAAAAGGGAGCCTGCATAAAATTGGAGGCTTCGGAAGGGAAGGCAGACAAATAGCTTACTTTTCCCTTCCGCGTCTGATACAAGAGACAACAAATGACTCAAGAGTCAGAGTAGGGGGCAGACTGAGCCAATTTCTATCCAGCTGGGAAGAAATGGCAGTCTCCCCATATGTTCTTACCATCATAAGAGAAGGCTATCGACTACAATTTGCATCGATACCACCTGCAACAGTAACCCTTACTCAGATTCCCAAGGAAATTCAGAAAAAGGAAGCCCTACTACTAGGGATTCAGGAACTGGCAGAACAGCTGGTAATTATTCCAGTCCCAGAAGATCAATTTTTCCAGAGGTTCTACTCCCATGTGTTTGTGTTTCCAAAACCCCCGGTAAAACATCGCCTGATAATAAACTTGAAAAACCTCAACAAGTTTCTTCTTTCCAAAAAATTTACAATGGAAACTATCTATTCAGTGAGAAAAAATTTACTGAAAGAAGTTTTCATGACTACATTAGACCTTAGAGATGCATACCTGCATGTTCCCATTCACAAGGAACATCAGCCCTTCCTGAGGTTTGCCATAGTAACAAAAGAAGAAACAACTCACTGGCAGTTCAGAGCTCTACCTTTTGGTCTAGCAGCCAGTCCAAGAATCTTTACCAAGATCCTAGCGGAGGCAGTAGCTCAGTTACACATTCAGGGGATAGCCTTGATCCCTTATTTAGACGACCTACTGATATTTGGCAAATCAGAAGCTCAAGTGAAAGTGGACACACAGCAGGTGATAAGCTTCCTACAGAAGTTAGGGTGGCTTATAAACCTGGAAAAATCATCCCTGGTACCGACACAGATACAGTCCTTCCTAGGGTTCCAGGTGGACTCTGTATCACAGAAACTCTTTCTTCCCATGGAAAGGAGGGAAAAAATAGTTTCTGCAGTCCTAGCCCTAAAAAATGCTCAATCCTGTTCCAGGAGAGAAGTTCTAAAGGTTCTAGGTCAGCCAGCATCCCAGCAATCGTGTGGGCACAGCTTCATGCCAGAGAACTGCTTTTCTTCCATCTATCCTCTTGGGACAGAAAAACAGAATCTCTGGACGAATTGATCAGCCTCACCCCAGAGGTACAAACATCTTTGGAGTGGTGGACCAATCCGAACAATCTGGGGAAAGGCAGACCTTGGGGTCAATGGAATCCCATAAGAATTACCACAGACGCCAGCACCAGGGGCTGGGGAGCTCACCTGGAAGGGACTCAAGCTCAGGGAATTTGGAGCAAGAGAACAGATCAGGCCTCCTCCAACTTCAGAGAATTGAAGGCAGTAGGGAAAGCCCTAAAAGCCTTCCAAAAGTTCATCCTAAACAGGGAGGTTCTGATCTTATCAGACAACACCACAACTGTGGCCTATCTGAATCGACAAGGAGGGACCAAGTCAAAGCCCCTCCTTACCTGGAAAGATTATGTATACAACCTAGGGTATGGTGTTACCATAATCCCTGAACAAATTGGTTTAGGAAAGACCCCCTTAGGTGGTTGGGACTTTAAAGGTAACAAAGAGTGTAAACCGTATTTCAAAAATATAATAATAGGATAGAATAAAATAATTTTATTGAAATGTTGATTTCAAAGGGCTCTCAACAACAGTGAAAATTCCTAAATATTGAACTTTGGAAACCATGCATACAGCCAGGTTACATACTGGCTTATCAAACAAATCATAAATGTAAAAACATGATAGTGCTACTTATTGGAGTGGTGAATTTGTATTAATTATAAAATCATATAGCTATTTGTTGATTTGGGAGCATAATCCTAATATCAAATATCATAATACTGTAGCTGTCAGGTTTACGTATATATACAGTATTCCATACAAAATGTAAAATGAGGGTAACACTATCACAATCCTTTTTAATGCTACAAACAACCTTCAAGTAAAATACAACATTCTTCGATTATGATGTGTGATTTAGGTCTTCTCATGTAATCTCTAACATTGTAGATGCTATATTTAGGTTATAATTGTATAGCTCACTATTCTTACAGTACTTAAAAATTAGAACTTTTTGCTATCAACCTGAAACAGAAAACAGTAGTTCTTTAAAATTAACAGGTCAACACAGATAAATATTTTAATGTTCATACTTGGTAAGCTAGGAGATATGATAGACCCATGTTATTAAAGTAGTTCCAAAGCCTTAACATTTTTTACCTTAAGGCCCCTTTCACACCAGCAGACCGATCTGATCGGACTACTCATTGTCCTCTATGGGGCGACGGATGTCAGCAGACATGAGTCCGCTGACACCCCCGGGTATCCGATCCGACAAGATCCACTGAAAACAGATGTTTGGTGATACTTTTGCCATCCATCCAGCGGGTTGAATTGGATGACAATCAGGTGGAAATGAACAAGCAGTTTGTTTCCATCCGACCGCCCCATAGAGGAGAGCGGGCTCTGTCCTTGTCTGCTCTGCATAGCGGAGCGGACACAGACCTTACATCCACCTGCTTAGGGGGGCTCAGTGGAGAGATCCTCCACTGAGCAGGCAGATTCCGCTTGGAAAGATCCACCCTGTGTGAAAGGGGCCTTATGCATTCCTTGCATTAGAGTAAAAAATGTTTAGGCATCAGTATTTCCCCTTTTACTTACCTGAGCCTTCATTCAATTCAGCACTGTGCACACCTGCAGTTCTTCTCCCCCTTCACTTCTAGGTCTCACTGGCTTTGCTGGGGCACCCCACTGCTGTAAATCAAAGCCAGTGATGAGGGAGTGTGGGGAAGGGGGGGAGGGGGGGTGGGAGCCAGAACGCACAAGTGCCCCCATGGGAAGCGGCTTCCTGTGGGGGCACTGGACATAGAGAAGGAGCCCGGAGCTCCGGCAGGGGACTTGAGAAGAGGAGGTTCAGGGTCGGTCTGTACTAGTCCATTGAACAAAGCAGGTACATATAGGGATGTTTGTTTTTGTTTTTTTTAATTACCTTTAGAACTACTTTAATATTATTCCTGTACTTGTACTACCACTGATACATCCATTTCTCTGTTTAGTATTTATTCGATTTTTAAATGACAAAAGACATAAACCATGACAATACCAAACACTTAAAAAAGATGTGGTATTCCTGAAATAAGCATAAGGGACAGAAGAGATACCACTGATAGAAATATGTAGAATATTGATTTTTTTTTCATTTAAAGCAGAACTTTTCTGCTTTTGGGGTGGGCGTGCTTTTGCCCTAATTTACAATAGGTGTATGTACAGTATACTTGCACATTATGGCACACTTTCCCTCTGTCCTCATGCCCCCTCGTTAATCCATTGCTGTTGTTTCCATCTTCTAGGATTGTAAGCAGAGCTGCGCTAAATACACATGTGAATAGTGTTAAATGAATTCAATAAAATATACACTAGTGGGAATATAAATTCCCAATAATGGAATAGTCCCACAAAAGGATAATTAATTAAGATGATTATCATATCACTCTTGAAAAAAGTGACAATGTTGAAAATGAAATCTCTCCAGTGCTTTAGGTATCCAAACACCACCAATAGAGTGCAGCCTCCACCTTATAGATTGCACGCTTACCAGCTGGTAAGGACCCCGTATCACAGAGGGTCAAACACGCTTGTGCCTAATACCCAGCCAGGGCCTTTGGCTCATGCTGTTTGGGGTAGCTGGTATCACACACCACTCCGGATTTGTAGCAAATGGACACAGCAAGGATAGGAGTAGGGACCGTTCATGGAGAAATCAAGAAAGCATAGATTATGCGGTGATGTCACCACGCTGTTTGACGGTCCCAGAAGGATGGGCATTTTATCGGAGCCGGCCTGTTTTTTTATTCCATGCATAATCTATGCGTTCTTGATTGCTCCGTGGATGGTCCCTACTACTATCCTTGCTGTGTCCATTTGCTACGAATCCCGAATACCTTAAACAGCATGAGCAAAGGCCCTGAGTGGGTATTAGCCACAAGTGTGTTCGACCCTCTGTGAAAGGGGGTCCTTACCAGCTGGTAGGCATGCAATCTATAAAGTGGAGGCTGCACTCGTTTGGTGGTGTTTGGATACCTATAGCACTGGAGAAATTTTGTTTTCAACATTGTCACTTTTTTCACAGGTGATATGATAATCATCTATGACTTATTATTCTTTTGAGCAGTGTTTTTCAACCACTGTGCCGCGGCACACTAGTGTCCCGTGAGATATTGCCTGGTGTGCCATGGGAAAAATTCCAATTTCATCCGAAGCGCATGTTAAGGACTATAAATAGCTCCGGTGTCACTGTTACACTGACAGGAGGAGGACAGGAGGAGACATCGCAGTAGATTGCCGATGAGCAGAAGAGCGCCGATGGATCTGGATTTGGAGGAGACATGAGCAGAAGAACGCTGACTGATGGATCTGGATGGAGACATGCGCAGAAGAGTGCTGAGTGTGACGGACAGCGGCTATCTGGACGAGACAAGCGCAGTAAGTACTGAGTGACAGTGAGATACTGAAGTGATGGACAAGTTTTTGAAAAGGAAAGAACTGGACTCTGAACAAAATTCGGAGCCAGATGAGAGCCCAAGTATGAGTGGGGATCAAAAGAAAGCAAAGATGGTTAGCTCAAGCAAATTCTCTAGCGCAAGGCAATATAGCGAAAGCTATATTTCATTTGGATTTACTTTCACCGGAGATGCAAACAAACCAACTCCACTGTGTGTGGTGTGTGGTGAAAAGCTATCTAACAGTGCTATGGTCCCAAGTAAACTTAAACGCCATTTCCAAACAAAACACCCTTCGCTTCAAAACAAGAATGCAGACTATTTTGTTTGCCTGCGTGAAAACACGGAGAAACAGGCAACTTTCATGAGAAAAACCACAAAGGTAAATGAAAGAGCTCTTAAAGCTAGCTATCAAGTAGCTGAACTTATAGCCAAGTCAAAAAAGTCGCACACTGTGGCAGAGACATTAATACTTCCTGCCTGCAAAGCCATTGTAGAGGAGATGCTCAGACCTGAAGCAGCTAAGGAAATAGCCAAAGTTCCTCTCTCAGACAACACAATTTCCAGACGTATTAATGACATGTCTGCAGACGTTGAAAGTGTGGTTTTGGAAAAGATCCGTATCAGTGAGAAATTTGCAGTGCAACTTGACGAGTCTACTGATATCAGTGGACATGCTCAACTCTTGGCCAATGTACGTTTTGTGGATGGTGATGCAATTAGAGAAAACTTTTTTTTGCAAGGTATTGCCAGAAAAAACAACAGGAGAAGAAATTTTTCGGGTCACATCAGAATAAGGAGGACTTAAGTGGGAAAACTGCACAAGTGTCTGCACTGATGGAGCTGCAGCCATGGTCGGGCGCACCAAAGGCTTTGTAAGAAGAGTGAAGGAAAGAAATCCAGATGTGATTGTTACGCATTGTTTTTTACACCATGAGGCCCTCGTAGCCAAAACTTTACCAGCAGACCTAGTTCATGTGTTGGATGATGTTGTGCGCATGGTAAACTTTGTAAAGTCACGACCCGTGAAAAGTCGCATATTTGCAGCTTTGTGTGAGGAGAAGGGAGCGAAGCATAAAACCTTGCTGTTTCATACGGAGGTCCGGTGGTTGTCGCGTGGCAAGGTCTTGGTTCGTGTGTATGAGCTGCGGGAGGAACTTAAAGTGTTTCTGACAAATGAGAGGTCAGATTACGCAAAGCTGCGCTTGCAAGTGATGAGTGGTGTGCAAGGCTGGCATACGTGGCAGATATATTTCATTATCTGAATGAACTGAACACACGAATGCAAGGCCGAAATGAAAACCTGCTTTCAAGTAAAGATAAAATACAGTAAAACCTTGGTTTGAGAGTAACTTGGTTTAAGAGCGCTTTGCAAGACAAGCAAAATTTTCAAATAAATTTTGACTTGATATACAAGCGATGATTTGATATACAAGTAGCCTCAAGTCACAGGTAAGTATAAAAGAGAAGAGAGGCACCTCTAAGTGTAGCAATATGGTTAAATTTAATGAAGGTACAACATTTAGCAACTCACATGGCTGATGATTAAACAGGCACATCTAAGTATGCAGGCATCCGGGGTAAAGCTGTCCACATAGACCATCCTCCGCACCGACATCTACGTCATCCCTTCCATGCTGCCCCTCGCTTTCAGATCGCTTTACTGCAGGGTGGTCTTCCCGGTCACTATTACAGACTGGCATCCGGCGGTGCAGAAGATAGTCTATGTGGACAGCTTTACCCCGGATGCCTGCATACTTAGATGTGCCTGTTTTATTCATCAACCATGTGAGTTGCTAAATGTTGAACCTTCTTTAAATGGAACCATATTGCTACACTTAGAGGCGCCTCTCTTCTCTTTGATACCCTGTAGCTCCTGCTGGATTTTGCGTCTAATCCCCTTATGGAAGCGGCTATTTGTGGATGGACATTTTATGGTTACACAACCTATCGCAATGCTATAATCTTTTTATATGGACTATAAACTGAAGGACTTATGAATAAATGGTTGTGGAACGAATCATCTGAGTTTCCATTATTTCTAATGGGGAAATTTGCTTTGATATAAGAGTGCTTTGGATTACAAGCATGTTTCCGGAACGAATTATGCTCGCAATCCAAGGTTTTACTGTAAATGGATTCCGTTCAAAGGTGCAACTCTGGCATCAACACGTGGAAAGTGGCAATCTTGAAATGTTCACACTCACCAAGCAATGGCAAGGTGTTCACACTGCTGCACTGCGTGAGATAATAGTTAAACATTTAAAAACTCTCGAGGAGAAGTTGTCATTATTTCTCTTCAGTCTCCACTGAATGCCTTGACTGGGTTAGGGACCCTTATAGCTCAGCATCAGTTGGTGGAAAGGACATGACTTTACAGGAGCAGGAGGAACTAACTGAACTGAGACAAAATCGTGGTTTCAAGCTAAGATTTGCTGATCTACCTTTGGACAGTTTTTGGTTGGATACTGCCAAGGAGTTCCCCCTTCTGGCAAACAAAGCTATTTTGACATTGCTCCCATTTTCCGATACATATCTGTGTGAGATGAGCTTTTCAAGCCTGATTGCTATAAAAACTAAAGACAGAGAGAGGCTGAGAGCTGTTGACGAAGAGCTACGTGTGTGTCTTTCTTCGATTCCAGCGAAAAGTCAATGTTCGGGTCGAACCGATGGTCGACCCGAACCGTTCGATCATCCCTAATTGTAAAACCAGTTCTGTTTTCTCCAAAGGGGAGCATGGTCTTTACCTTTCCTTTCTTTAAACCAAGCATAACAGATTGTTGCTTATTTTTACTTGTTTAATGAAAAACTCAATAAAAACTTCAAGTTAAAAAAAAAAGTTTTGCTTTTAGAAACACTTTAAAAGATAAATAAACCCAAAATTCACAGGACAAGCCATAAATGACTAAAGATAGCTTCATCTAACCCAGTTATCTATGACTATTCCTGTGTCCTGTACTGTACTCCAAAAAATGCTATTTTCTTTCTTTCATAAAGTACAGGACATAGTCATAGAGGACTTGGTTAAATGCAGCTACATTTAATTGTCTATGACTATGCCTGTGTCTTGTACTATACTCCAAGAAAACGATTTTACAGGTAAGTGGAAAAATTATATTATAATGCAGCTTGCCAGTGTTTTGATGTATTGGCTCCAATAGTTTTTTTTTTTTTTAACCCAAGAACCAGTGGCGGCTGGTGCTCAATATTTTGAGGAGGGAAGCGGCAAACCAACGCCACCCCCCCTACAGGAGACAGATGGAAACATGGGAAGGTGGCAACCCCCCCCCCTCCCCTGTGGAAGACGGACTGGAAGGGGCGATCAGAGGCCTCCTTACCTTAGGAGGCAGATGGTACGGCTGCTGTGCCTCACTCCAGGGCCGTAGCTTCTTCTCCAAGCCAAACAGGAAGTGGGTCCTGAAACCCGATTAGCCAGGAGTCCTAAGACTCCCTTGTTAATCGGGTCTCAGGACTCGATTCCTGATTGGCCGGGAGAAGAATCAGGAAGACAATAGCGAATATTAACTCGTTATAGTCACAGAAGTGGGTGGACTCGGGACGCAGTGCTCTGCGTCCCGAGCCCACCCTTTTTTGAAGCCAAGTAGAGCCTCAGGCTCTAATCATTTGCTTCAAATAAAAAAAACCCGTTGAAATCCATGCGTCCGGCGCCCTGCATGTAGATTAGGGGCTGGGCTCATGGATTAGGGGGGCGGCCCCCCTGCGCCCCATATGGATGGGCCGCCACTGCTAAGAACATGTTCTGCAAGTACAGAAAATACTTGTTGATCTTGCCAGAAATGTAGTGTTCTTGTCACTCTTGTGAACTGAACTCAATGCTATCTTCCTTTTTAAAACCACTAATCTCTCCATCCCCAGTGTAATGGAGATGAGCAAAGAAAGACATGTTTGATGTCCAGCATGGGTGACAATCATGGCTCCCTCCATAAATACAGGAATTGTATTTATGTGCAGTCACTGTGGGACAGGAAGCATATTATTTTCAGAAATACCAGTTAAAAATAAAGTGGGGGGGGGGGAGCATTAAAAGAAACCAATGTAACCATTTCTTCTAAGACTTTTAAGCTGCAATATATGACATTTTTGGTTTTGGGTTTAGATACACTGTAAGAAAACTATTAGAGGAGCAGGTAGAGGGCTGTCTGGGAGGTGGAACATGTGAATCATTGTAAAGAAGTGACAAAGACATTTGCCTTTGCTTTGCTTTGCTTAATATTAACAACCCAAGACATTTGTAATTTTAGAACTAAAATCTGCAGGTTGGGCTTTAAAGCAGAGTTCCAGCCAAAAGTGAAACTTCCGCTCATTTGCTTCCTCCCCCCCTCCGTTTCCACATTTGGCACCTTTCAGGAGGGAACGGGTACCTGTTTTTGACAGGTACCCTTCCCCACTTCTGGGAGACGGTGCTGCAGCACTGTCCCTCGGAAGTTTGGCCCCCTCCCTCTTTCCCCGCCACTGAGCCAATCTGCATGCTCAGCGCACTTTGCGCATGCGCAGTAGGTACCCGCCCGTGAAGCCGCAAGGCTTCACTGCCAGGTTCCCTTACCGGCAATGGTGGCGGCAGCAACCGACAGCTGATGTAAACATCGGCTGTGGTGCCCACATCGCTGGACTCCAGGACAGGTAGGTGTCCTAATATTAAAAGTCAGCAGCTACAGTATGTGTAGCTGCTGACTTTTAATTTTTTGAGGGGGAGGCTGGAACACCGCTTTAACTTCAGACAAAATTATTTTGAATGACATATGGAAGATTTAAAATTCATATTGGTTCCTTAAAGGTTAGGGGGGGCATTTATTGCTCCACCTATACCCATGGGACGGTGACAGACCAATCAATGTATAGGATAACTTGCTATTATGTGCTCATTTGCATATTAAATCTGATTGGTAGTTTGTTGGTATGTCAACTGTAATAACGGTTATTTTCAGGTAATGAGCATATACTGTATATGGTAATAACTGCGTCAGCAGTTAATCTGATGGAGGGGACAGAAGAAGAAGGTTGTCCTGTCAGTTTTGCTCTGCCTGGATTAGCCCTGCTGCGGAGGAGCTGCCAGTTTTGCCCTCTAACCACGGCGATAGACTCCTGTCTTTGTGAGCCCGGTTACCGACTACAATTGACTATGCAGTCCTTACTTCAATCCGTGCTAGAGAGAGCAAGCTCCGCAGGTGGAGAAGCCTGGATCCGCTGTTGTCTATCCCTGCAAGACTGTCCTTTGCCGGCCGGTGATGACACTGGAGTGTTTCCGTTCCCCCCCTCCTCTGCTGCGCCACATTGTGATCTTCTCTGGGATCTCATACTGCCCATCGCCGCCTTCCTCCTACTGCCCACCCCTCCCGGTCTCCGCCTCCTCACCTCGTCACTGATTGGCACTATCCGACTCCATTGCCGGGTCCTTCCGGCGCCTGCGCAGTACGCAGCCCTGGTCGGGACGGAAGGAACAGAAGGCGCCCACGCAGGTTCGGATCCCCGTCACCACCTCGCTGCTCTGCTGCTTCTAAAAAGAGCAGAAGCAGGCTGAATGAGAAAGGACAATTTATTAATAAAAATTCATCAGTTGTGGATCCTCCTACGGAGGGTTCTGTCTCCCCCACCCCCATTTCATCTGCTTCATTACAGGTTGTTACTTTGGAGCCCCCTTCTGGTGCTGAAGATGTACTGCAAGCACAAGATTCACCTGCTAATGTGTCAGCTCCTGTTCAGAGTGGTGAGTCTGACAATTTGCAATTGTTATTAGATTTGGCGAAGTCTTTTAATACTTTGATTAATCAGGTTGTTACTGTGAAAAAATTACCCAATACTGTTGCACCTGTGTGGAGTGAACATGTAGATGCCATTTCTAATTTGCCTGTTACCAATGTTACTTCTATTGCTGTTACTGCACCAGTCCCTAATGTTAATTTACCCCCTCCAGTATCTTCTGCTTCTATTCCCGAAAGCTGTTACAAGGAGGCTATGACGTGCGAACTTTCGCCGTTAGGCTATCATTTGAGTTTGACCTTAAAAGAAAAG
Source organism: Pelophylax lessonae (assembly GCF_965119305.1). Lineage (NCBI taxonomy): Eukaryota > Metazoa > Chordata > Amphibia > Anura > Ranidae > Pelophylax > Pelophylax lessonae. The sequence continues at coordinate 221,436,429 of NC_138770.1, read as the reverse complement.
ATTTGGAAGGAAGAATTTATTGAAATTCTGTCTTTGTTGCCTTCCTCTAAGGATAGTAGACTTGATAAAAAGGATTCTGATAAAATAGATGACGATAGACGACGAACGCCGGCCAGATCGTTTAACAATTGGCTTCAAGGCTTCTGTATATACGCCAGTGTAATGGACGAAAAACACCCGGACCGTTGCAGTGGTTTATTTCAACATGTTGAAATAATTTTAGAGGCCTATAAAAATTTTAATGGTCTTGCTTGGTTCTTTTATGACGAATCATTTCGTCAGAAACTAGCTATACATAAATCTGTACGTTGGGGGATGAAAGATGTGGGGCTTTGGCTAAACCTTCTTTTACCTCAACGTACTTTTGCCAAACCTGTAACTAGTGCTCCGTCTGCCCCTTTTAAGAAAGGTTTGTGCTTTAGTTTCAATGAAGGCAAATGCAAATGGCCCGGCACGTGTAGATACAAACATGAATGTTCTTTCTGTGTGGGCGCTCATCCTGCCTCCCGATGCTTTAAAAAATTAGCTTCTCAATCTTCGAATCCTCAGCCTGAGCTTTTTCGTAAAAGCGGACACACCAGTGAAGGTAGTAGAAATGCAGCCATGGCTTCAAATATGGCCAAGTCGGCTGATAGCACGCATTCTATTTGAGGGTTTTTCTGAAGGTTTTCTGCTGCCTTCATTTTCAGGTTCAGGATGTGTGGTACATGATAATTTGGCGTCGGTCTCCAAATATGAGGCTATAGTTGCTGAAAATATTTTGAAAGAACTTCATGAAGGTAGAATTGCGGGCCCTTTTGCTACGCCTCCATTTGGTAATTTCAGGGTTTCGTCATTGGGAATTATTCCGAAAAAAGAAAAAGGCACTTTTCGTCGAATACATCACTTGTCATTTCCAAAAGGTTTATCTTTGAATGATGAGTTAGATCCAGATGTTTGTGCTGTTTCCTATGCGTCTTTTGACGATGCCTTACGCATAATTCGCATGGTTGGTAATTCGGCCATGTTAGCAAAGGCTGATGTTAAGTCTGCATTTAGGCTTCTTCCTATTCACCCTAGTGCCTTTAATTCCTTAGGTTTTCGATTTGACGGTTTTTATTTTTACAACAAATGCCTCCCCATGGGCTGCTCATTATCCTGCAGATATTTCGAGATGTTTTCTTCATTTTTGGAATGGGTGGTTTGTTATCGCGCAAAGTCTTTCAATGTTATTTATTATTTGGACGACTTCCTTTTTGTCGGTAAAGCTGGCACTTCGGATTGCTTATCCCTTTTTTCGGAATTTATCATTGTTTGTCATCAGTTCGGAGTTCCCTTGGCTCACGAAAAATCAGTGTTACCTACACAGTGTTTGGAATTTCTGGGCATCACTATCGACACCGCTGCAATGGAATTTCGTTTGCCACCTGAAAACGTTTGTAGGCTGTATGTTTTACTTGATTTTGTATTGTCAAAAAAGGTGAATCTAAAGACGTTGCAATCTGTATTAGGTTTGTTGGCTTTTGCGTCTCGTGTTATTCCCATTGGTAGAATTTTTTCGAGACGTTTGTATAAAGCAATTTCTGTTATTTCATCCCCTTTTCATTTTGTGCGTCTCACTCTTACGAGATGATGATCTGCTTGTATGGAAAAAATTTTTAAAAAATTTCAATGGATGTTCTTTATGGAGACAGCCTTTTTGCGCCTTGTCGGCCTTGGATTTATATACTGATGCTTCAGGTTCCTTTGGATATGGGGCTTTTTGGCAAGGCCATTGGTCAGTAGGTTTATGGCCTGAATCTTGGAAGTTGTCAGGTTTGACTAAGAATATAGTTTTCTTGGAAATTTTTCCTTTACTGGTTTCCCTAGAGTTATGGGGTTCTAATTTCCGTGACCGTAATTTGTTGTTTCATTCGGATAATATGGGTGTTGTCTACGCCATTAATTGTTTGACTTCAAAATCTTTGCCGGTTTTGGCGGTCCTGCGTCACTTGGTGTTCATGTGTTTAGAACTAAATATTTGGATTAAGGCAAAATATATTCCGGGTAAGTCAAATTTAATCGCTGACTCTCTCTCTCGTTTACAGCTGGACCGGTTCCGGGAATTAGTTCCATATGCAGACGTTCACGGCAATTTATGCCCTTAACATTTGTGGGATCTGCTTTGACTCCTGTGCAACAAGCCGTTCGTAATTCGTTGGCACCCTCCACGTGGGCACACTATTTAGCCGCGTGGCGTATGTGGAACTGTTATAAGTCTTCTCTGGGACATAATCCGGAGATTTCTTTTGAGGACCTTGTTTTGGATTTTCTTAATTTTTTTTATGTCTAAGAAATACTCTTATTCGCATATACAAAAAATGCTTAGTGGCGTTTCTTTTTTCTTTAAATTATCAGGTATGCCTTCATGTATGTCCTTCTTTTCGGTTCAACAAGCAATGAAAGGATATAAGAAACATTTTTGTTACAACAGATTCTAGGTTTCCCATATCTTCTTCCATACTGCTAACTATTTGCAAGGCCACGGATTCGGTTTGCTTTTCTTTGGCACATTTCTTTGGTCTTTGTTTTTTTTTGGCACATTTCGAATTTCTGAACTTTTGCCAAAAAGTCCATCATGTGTTAATGGCATTTTGTTCTCAGACTTAAGGATTGGTCCTGAATTTGTACAAATTTATTTGAGGCGCAGTAAGACAGATCAAATTGGATGTGGCCGCTGGATCACGCTTCGTCTTTTAAGTGGCTCATTTGTTTGCGTTGTTTCTCTTCTGTCTGAATATTTGAAGGTACGTCCTAATGGCTCCTTTCTGCTTATCCATGTATCTGGTCTTCCGCTTACCATACACCAATTTAATTCGGTTTTAAAGCGTTGTTTAGCCCATGCGAATCTTCAACATCTTCGCATTACATCTCACTCCTTTCGTATCGGTGCTGCCACCGAAGCTGCATTGTTAGGTTTCTCTGCCCCTGTTATCAAACGTATTGGAAGATGGGAATCAAACTGTTTCCGTAGTTATGTGAGACCTAATTCTGTTATTTAATTCACAGGTTGTCGAAAACACATATGGATTCTCGGTCATTCCTTCATATTCTGGGCCTCTCGTAGGGCTGCTCTAAGATGCTATGGTTCGAACCTTGGTCTGGATATGGCTGAATTTCAAGTTTGGTGGTTGGGTAAAAGGGGTATGATATGTGATAATTTAGATAATTCTTTGCCATATTTATTGTCGCATTGGCCTACACCTTCTGTTATTATTTTATATTTAGGCGGTAATGATATTGGATCTCGTACAACTTTAGATATCATTTCTGCTCTTAGATTGCATTTTTTGCTATTAGATTCTTTATTTCCGGATGCGGTTTTAATTTTTTCTGAAATTGTCCCCGTAAACGTATTAATAGAACTTTTGAAAAATTTTTGCCTTCAACTGATGGTTTTTCATACCGACATATTGACCTGGAAGGTGACTTGCCTGGTTTTAACGCCCAGATAATATTCATTTATCTAATGTTGCATTGGATATTTTTAACTTAGGGCTTCGGAATTGTATTGAAATGGCCACGGTCAGGTTGGTGGGGTGCCAGGCTCTTGTTGTTTGAGCCTGGCTGGTGGATATTATATTTTAAGTGAATTAACTCGAGCGGTTATAGCTGAGTTAGGCTGGCCATACACTATACAATTTTCTTATTCAATTTCCTTTAGATTTACCTTAAACTATGTAGTGCAAGGGCCTGCCTGATTGCTTACAAATTGAAAGTGTTTAGGTTTGACCCTATATTACATGGTTTTGGTAAATCTAAAGGAAAGTTGAACAAGAAAATTGTATAGTGTATGGCCAGCCTTAATATATATATCGTTTATTTTATGTTATATGTTATACATATATATTTATGTATAATATATATATATACAAGCTTTAATTTGAATATCAATAAAGGGCCGTGGCCAATTTTCAATCCATATTCTAGATTTGGTCTTTTTATTTATGTCTTTTAATTATATATTATATATGTTTTTCCTCTGATTGGTTCTGTCTACAGTCCCATAAAGGTTAGGGGGGGGCATTTATTGCTCCACCTATACCCATGGGATGGTGACAGACCAATCAATGTATAGGATAACTTGCTATTATGTGCTCATTTGCATATTAAATCTGATTGGTAGTTTGTTGGTATGTCAACTGTAATAACGGTTATTTTCAGGTAATGAGCATATATATGGTAATAACTGCGTCAGCAGTTAATCTGACGGCGGGGACAGAAGAAGAAGGTTGTCCCGCCCTCCCCCCCCCCCCCTCTATTTACCCTATGTCACGGTCCTTTTTTTGGATGTATTGGTTTTTGATCTCATTTGTTGTGGATCTGGTTATTTTAGTAATTAACTTAACGGTTATAGCTGAGTTAATGATAAATATTTGTCTTTATTGTGGATATTATATTTTTAAGTGAATTAACTCGAGCGGTTATAGCTGAGTTAATATATACAGTGGGTACGGAAAGTATTCAGACCCCCTTAAATTTTTCACTCTTTGTTATATTGCAGCCATTTGCTAAAATAATTTAAGTACATTCTTCTTCCTCATGAATGTACACATAGCACCCCATACTGACAGAAAAACACAGAATTGTTGACATTGTTGCAGATTTATTAAAAAAGAAAAACTGAAATATCACATGGTCCTAAGTATTCAGACCCTTTGCTGTGACACTCATATATTTAACTCAGGTGCTCTCCATTTCTTCTGATCATCCTTGAGATGGTTCTACACCTTCATTTGAGTCCAGCTGTGTTTGATTATACTGATTGGACTTGATTAGGAAAGCCACACACCTGTCTATATAAGACCTTCCAGATCACAATGCATGTTAGAGCAAATGAGAATCATGAGGTCAAAGGAACTGCCTGAAGAGCTCAGAGACAGAATTGTGGCAAGGCACAGATCTGGCCAAGGTTACAAAAAGATTTCTGCTGCACTTAAGGTTCCTAAGAGCACAGTGGCCTCCATAATCCTCAAATGGAAGACGTTTGGGATGACCAGAACCCTTCCTAGAGCTGGCCGTCCGGCCAAACTGAGCTATCGGGGGAGAAGAGCCTTGGTGAGAGAGGTAAAGAAGAACCCAAAGATCACTGTGGCTGAGCTCCAGAGATGCAGTCAGGAGATGGGAGAAAGTTGTAGAAAGTCAACCATCACTGCAGCCCTCCACCAGTCGGGGCTTTATGGCAGAGTGGCCCGACGGAAGCCTCTCCTCAGTGTAAGACACATGAAAGCCTGCATGGAATTTGCTAAAAAACACCTGAAGGACTCCAAGATTGTGAGAAATAAGATTCTCTGGTCTGATGAGACCAAAATAGAACTTTTTGGCCTTAATTCTAAGCGGTATGTGTGGAGAAAACCAGGCACTGCTCATCACCTGTCCAATACAGTCCCAACAGTGAAGCATGGTGGTGGCAGCATCATGCTGTGGGGGTGTTTTTCAGCTGCAGGGACAGGACGACTGGTTGCAATCGAGGGAAAGATGAATGCGGCCAAGTACAGGGATATCCTGGACAAAAACCTTTTCCAGAGTGCTCTGGACCTCAGACTGGGCCGAAGGTTTACCTTCCAACAAGACAATGACCCTAAGCACACAGCTAAAATAACGAAGGAGTGGCTTCACAACAACTCCGTGACTGTTCATGAATGGCCCAGCCAGAGCCCTGACTTAAACCCAATTGAGCATCTCTGGAGAGACCTAAAAATGGCTGTCCACCAACGTTTACCATCCAACCTGACAGAACTGGAGAGGATCTGCAAGGAGGAATGGCAGAGGATCCCCAAATCCAGGTGTGAAAGACTTGTTGCATCTTTCCCAAAAAGACTCCTGGTTGTATTAGATCAAAAGGGGGCTTCTACTAAATACTGAGCAAAGGGTCTGAATACTTAGGACCATGTGATATTTCAGTTTTTCTTTTTTAATAAATCTGCAACAATGTCAACAATTCTGTGTTCTTCTGTCAGTATGGGGTGCTATGTGTACATCCATGAGGAAGAAGAATGAACTTAAATGATTTTAGCAAATGGCTGCAATATAACAAAGAGTGAAAAATTTAAGGGGGTCTGAATACTTTCCGTACCCACTGTATATCATTTATTTTATGTTATATGTTATAAATATATATTTGTGTATAATATATATATATATATATATACACAAGCTTTAATTTGAATATTTTATATCAATAAAGGGCCGTGGCCAATTTTCAATCCATATTCTAGATTTGGTCTTTTTATTTATGTCTTTTAATTATATATTATATATGTTTTTCCTCTGATTGGTTCTGTCTACAGTCCCATATTTCACTGTGACCCGATTAGTAAAAAATTTCCCTTAATTGTGATGCCCATGAAAGCAATGAAGGATTATGGTCAACATCGGGACCGCAGAGCAAGAACAGCAAAGTAAACATTGTCAAAAATTTTAACCCTTCTTTCACTCAGTCCTCACATTTTTTTTTTAATCCAAGTTGCTAAAGTCAAATTCAAAACTTTTGGTTGGAATTGGGCTTTAACCACTTTGAGGAAGCCTTTACTCCAAAAACAAAAAACAATCAAACAAATCAAAATGACTTACCACCAACAATTTTTACAGCTTTTAATGAAATGACTAGTGGCACGATGTCTTGACTTGTTTATCCATTTTTGCATTGAAATTTATAGAAAATTGCTGTGTATTTGGCCAGTATAAGTTGGGAACATTGCGATCTTCTCACTGACATCAATACAGTATAATTATATTATCATACAGTATATGAAGCAACAGAGAACAGAAGAAAGGCTTTTTTTTTTACAGAAAAAAGATCAATCCTAATAGTAATGTGTATTTTACATTCCCTCTTTAAAGCTGTTTTTGCTTGTATTGTAAATGTAGATCTTCACAATAATTACCTACTAAAACACACATTTCTCTGCAATGCCCCAACTGTGATGACATGGAACAAAATATGTCAAATGCACATCATTTTAAACCAATTACCGAATGAATGGCAAGCTTTACTGTTTACATTCTTTTTTTTTTTTTTTCTTAGTACAAACCTTTCTGTTTGGGGTCTGGTTTATTCGTTTTTAGAAAATGAATCAGATCTTGTATGGAATGCTGACATTTTTTTTTTTTATTATTACATCAATAAGAGGCTTTTTCTGTATTACCCTGCCATACATTGGCTGTTAATCACAGACACGTTAAAACTCTCACTTTGTTTGCTGACTTTGGTTTTGTGTGAGGCCTTAGGACTGACCTCCCTGCCAGTTTCTGTGTATGTGAGGAATTTAGTATAGGGGTTAACAATGTGTGCTCTAGCAAGTCATGAATAGATGAGCGTTACTAGGATACAAGGCCTACATTGTACAGTTCAGTCTCCCTGCATACGCCAGAGTACTACTTGTGAACTATATGGTAGACAAGTCACAGTAACAGTCATTGAACTGGGATGGCTGCCAAAGCCCTGCACAGTGATGTCTTGTATCCCCCCAACTCAATCCACACAAGTTTAGGGAGGTTACTGCTATGGATCATTAAAGTGAAAAAGAACAGCTGGATTTAGCCAAACACAACTTCCTCTCTATTGCATCCTATAAAAATATAAGACGTGTATTATAAGCCTATATACAAATGGTGTTAGACATTGTACAGATACTATAAATTATTGATAATTATGAAAACATGTCGGGGGTTAAGTTTGTATATTCTCTGTATACAGCTGAGAATGTGTTTTTGTTATAGCAACATTAAAACTAATACATACTTTACTATAAATTCAGTAACATAAATACATTCTGCGCATTTTGAATATTTTTTACAATTTATAGGCAAATACACTGTTGCCCTTTGACCTGTGGTATACCATAATGCCTTCGTAGGAATAATGGAAAAAACAGTAATAGAGTTATGTACATTTGGAAAAAGGTGATTGTAGCCATATTAGTGCACTTGTGACAGAAAAAATTGTGTGCTCTCCGTGATACTTTTTTTACTTGCACTAACATACAATTTTTCAGGACAGGCTTTAGAGGTGTATCCACTTCATCAAGGCCCCAGTAATGCTGCTAGGACCTTGATGAAGGGGACACACCCCGAAAGCTTGTCCTGATAAATTGTGTAAGTGCAAATAAAAACAGCAATTACAGACAGTTTCCGTACATTAAAGAAAATATATATTAATCTTATAGAAATAGCCTGTGAATGCACATTAACAAGTGTTTTCACTGCTAGACAGCTCAGCCAGATCCTTGATTTTTACTGCAGCACCAGCCCACCTTGGTCTAGAACAGCGGTAGGCAACCTCCAAACTCCAGCTATTGAGGGACTACAAGTCCCAAGAGGCACTGCAAGACTGACAGCCACAGGCATGACTCCCAAGAGAAGGGGGATGATGGTATTTGTAGTTTCAGCACAGCTGGAGTGCCAAGGTTGCCTACCTCTGGTCTAGAACATACCCTTTAGCCATTCAGCAGTTGACTGGGGCACTTTCATTTGCAACAGGAGTGTGGTGAGGGGGAATCGTCCATGGCACGGGTCGCCATGTCAGAGAGTCATCATTCATCATGATTGATGAGGGATTTACATCACTGGACAGCGTGATTAATGCTGAATTTACATTGTGAGGTATTGCTTATTTATTTATTTTAAATAAAAACTTAGGACTTCCAAGGTGTAGGTGTTTTTGTTTATGTTTTTTTTGGGGGGGGGGGGGGGTTTTGGTGAAAGAGTAACAAGGGACACTATATACCCATTACTCATTCATTTAGGGAGTGGGCTGGATATCTGAGGGCCCCTTATGGTAAAGGAGACTTCCAGCTTCCAATAAGTCCCTCCCCTGCAGACCCCCACATTTACATGGTCAGGTATTAGGGAACGAGGTCTTTGTCTCCATTACCATGGGGACAAGGTACCTTGCCATTGACTTTGTTCCCCCTTGCAAGGTACCCTCCCAATATTGAGGGCATGTGGCTTGGTATGGTGCAGGAGTGGGCACATGCTCACTGCACGTCCATTTCTTTGCTAGCCAAGCTGCATGCATGGATAGGTGTCTTGTATGGACACTGCACCTTTTTTTTTATTCTTTTGTTTTTTGCCTGGGATCCCTCTAAAAATCCATACCAGACCCTTATCCCATAGGAGAAGAGGGGGACCCCACACCATTTTTATAAACAGGAGCACCCAGGAACTGTCATTTAGCAGACATAGTTTTATAAATGTATTTTAGGCAGGGGGTCCAGGAATTGCATATCTCAGTCTGCGTTCACAGATCTTCCCATAAACTAAATGCAGATCAGGATGCTCATCACTAATTGTCAATGAAATTGATGGCCTAACTGACTGTTTTAATCAAGTTATATCAAGTTTACAACCTAAAGTAAAAATGGGGAATGCTTATTATAACAATATTCACAGGGTGGTCGCTCTGCACGAAATCACGTGATTCGTCACTGCACATGCCAATCACCAGGTGATTCCACCCAGCGATCGTCTCTGAGACTCACAGAACACATCTCGGTCAGTTTAAACAGCGCAGCGTTCAGTGACAAGGGATCTCACACACAAACATATGTTAGGCACATATTTACCCCTTGATCGCCCTAGATATTAACCCCTTCCTGCCCAGTGTCATTAGCACAATGACAGTGCATATTATTAGCACTGATCACTGTAATAATGGCACTGGTGATGTCAGTGGCAGTTAGTCAGTTCCCCCCAGCGTCAGTTAGTGTCAGATTGACTGCCGCAGTAATCGCAGTCCCGTTATAATTTGCTGATCGCTGCCATTACTAGTATAAAAAAATTAAAAATAAAAATAACAGTATATATCCCATAGTTTGTAGATGTAATAGCTTTCACACAAACCTATCAATATACACTGATTTGTAAAAAAATAAAAAAAACAAAGATGATCAAATACCACCAAAAGCGAGCTCTATTTGTGTGAAAATAAATTTTGTTAAGGTACAATGTTGCATGACCATGCAATTGTCAATTAAAGTAGAGCAGAGACAGATAGCAAAAAATGGCCTGGTCATGGAGGGAAGTAAACCTTCCGGAGGGCAAGTGGATATACTATCATAAACTCCTCAGGTAGCCTGTGTTCTGGTTTCCTTATAATTTTTATTTTACAGACACTGGTCTGAGTGTGAAATGATGCTGGAGAGAAGATGAGTACTGTGAGCTGGCATTGCCAGGAAATGTGAAAACTGGATATAAACCAAATTATTATTATTATATAGGATTTATATAGCGCCAACAGTTTACGCAGAACTTTACAACTTAAGGGTTGACAGTACAAATATAATACACTTTATTACAGTAGGAATCAGAGGACCTTGCTCGTTAGAGCTTACAATCTAAGGAAATCATCCGGAAGTCAAACATTTTGCAACTGTCACCTTGTGCTCCTTAGCAGATTTTTTTTTTTTTGTTGGATAATTTTGATCTTTTATTCATATTTTGTTTCTTATTGATTCTTTTGTCCATTTTTGAATTTTTGGACACTCTATTTCATCTAACATATTTTGTTGTTTTCCAAACCATTGCATTAAGTGGTTATAGGTCATTATCGTCTATCTGGCATGCTGTGAATGGCTTGTTAGCCACACAGCCTGCCAGAGGAGGAAACAACATTATGTGTATCTCTCACATTGCGACATTATGTGCACTTAGTTTGTGAGGGTGTCTTGCTGTAGTTGACTGACTATCTCCTTCCCTGTGCTCTCCTGCACAGTCATCCAGCAGGGGCTGCTGGCTCTGTGTTGGTGGGTGATGGGTTGGAGGAGATTTCTGTGGCTTGTTTCGTTTGTGATTTTTTTTATTTTTTGATTTATGTGTTATATGACAGTTATTATGGGAAGGCAAGGAGCATAGGCTCTCAGTAGTGTAGTGGGAGTAAATCTTAAATTGATTTATTTTTTAATTGTTCAATTGTTTAATTGCCATACCATGCTGTAACGGGTCAACCGGCACCCCGACCTGGTACCTCCATTGACGGATGCTCCTAGTGCTTCCCGAGGGCTCCAAGCACTCCACCCGACACAAAATTGCACCTCAGACCCCACGAACTGTCTCGCCATCTCCTACCCACCCTGGACCTACGACAAGGCTCCAGGTTCCCATAGGTGAACCTCTCTTTCCCCAGAGAGTGCAGCAGGAACAGGAACAAGCTCTTACAAGAGCTTAGTGATTATCCAAGGGAGTATGAAGGACATAGCAATCCCTGTTAGCATATCCCCCCAATAAGAGACAGGACTCTAGATTGAGGGTGAAGTATAACTCAGCTTTATTGAACAAGAAACAGATTTCTATACAGTTTTCCCCCACAAGGTTACCGCCCAGGTGGACCTTGTTGAAAACAGGCCCTGACATTCACAATCCAATGAAAACAGAGTTTTACACTCCCATACAGTGTACACAAAGATATACACTGTGGGACAATCCCCCCTCCCCCTTAGGAGACAATCCACATACACATATACATCCCATAATAAGCTTGATTTAAGGCTGACAGAACAATGTGAGGTCATTAACATTTAACAATGAGACAGGCACAATCCACATTCCCTTCCAATACACAAACAATAGGGAAGTCTGCCAATGACAGTCTGTGTGTCTCTCTCACAAGCACATGGAATACACTGTGTAAGGTGGTATTAAATCTTCATATTTCTATATGAAGATATGGTTGACAAATATTACTGTCCCATCTGAAGCAATTCAAACCATTAAGTATCTGCTCCTCACCTCCAGTGATGGTGAATACCGTCACACATGCTTACGTGTATCATACATATATATATATTTCATGTAATGTATGTGTATATGAGGTTTAAGTAAGCTCTGGCTTTAGCGCAAAACACGTTACCTTTCATGATCCTGTCATACCTGTGATTTTAATGCTTCACAAAAGTTACCAAGGATTGCAGCAATATTCCGGATTTTTGCATGCCTTTGAATCTCAGATGAGCTGTGCAGCACCCTGGGTTCCTGTTCACAAGGTATGAGAGTCGGTCACTCACCTAGAGCAGCATTTCTTTGGCCCCTAATCAGAATCCTTTACAGCACCCAGGCACCCCCCGTGTTAGTGCGTTATTATTTAGTGTTTTAATATACTTTAAATTATAAACAATTGTTTACTGCAATTATTCCATGAGTCTGATGACTAAGCCAGGTTATTTCATAATGTTAAATTATTTAATATTTCCACAGTTCATTGAAACACCAATAAAGGGTCCCCAAGAGTATCTAGACAACTTTGTCTGTGGTTTAGTGTTTTAATTAAACTTTCTGCTGAAAATAAATTTGCCTAAGGTTGGTGGGTGTGGGCAATCCATGCCTTTTTATCCAACATACACATCTGTGTAGTTCATCAGCTTTAATGTGAAGTCCATAAAATACACAGAATTCAAAACTCAGTTTCAGTACTGTTATTGATTTGTAACCAATGATATGGGGATGTACCTGCTGTTGGATCAAGTAGCACACTCTCTTAAGATTACCGCAGTCCACAAAACACAGGAAAGTTTTATAGGAAAAGGTTTGTATAACAAAACTGCCATACAGGTTACTGCGAGCCAAAACATCATAATAGATACCAAACAGAATGGAAAAACAACATTCAAGCTAAGCTAGTTATTATTATGAGTTTTTCTTATTTAACCGCTTAACGACCGCCCGCCGCACTTATACGGCGGCAGGCAGCCGCTCCTGGGCGAATCACTGTAGCTGTGTGTCGCTCGCTCTCAGGAGGATAGGGGGTGAGTGTGCACCACCGGCGGCGCGCTCCTGTCTCCGTTCATCAGCCAGGGAAGCCGATGCAGTGGGCAGACGGCTCCTACTGCCGCCTGACACCCGCGATCGCTCCCCGCAGAGAGAGAAGAACGGAGAGCTGTTGTAAACACAGCTGACCGTTCTTCTACCTGAAATGATCACAGAGTCCATGTGATCCTTCTATATAGGTAATTGCAGAAGCCACGCCCCCCCCCCACAGTTAGAATCACTCCCCTAGGCTTACATTTAACCCCTTGTTTACCCACAATGTTAACCCCTTCCCTGCCAATGTCATTATTTCATTAACAGTGCATATTTGTAGCACTGCTTACTGTAGTAATGTGACTGGTCCCCCCAAAAGTGTCAAAAATGTCAGTCAGGGGTCCGATCTGTCCGCCGCAATGTCGCAGTCCCGCAAAAAATCACAGATTGCCGCAATTACTAGTAAAAAAAAAACAATACAAATGACATAAATCTTTCCCGTAGTTAGTAGACGCAATAACTTTTGCGCAAACCAATCAAAATACGCTTATTGTAATTTTTTTTACCAAAAATATGTAGCAGAAAACAAATTGGCCTAAAATGTTAAAAAATTTAGATTTTTCATTTTTTTTTTTTTTTGAGAATTTCACATAGCAGAATGTGAAAAATATTGTTTTTTTTTTTCAAAATTGTTGCTTTTTTTTTGTTTATAGCACAAAAAATAAAAATCATACAGGTGATCAAATACCACCAAAAGAAAGCTCTGTTTGTGGGGAAAAAAGGGCATCAATTTTATTTGGGTGCAGCGTCGTACAACCGCACAATTGTCCGTTAAAATAACGCAGTGCCGAATCACAAAATAGGGCATGGTCAGGAAGGGGGCAAATCCTTCTGGTCTTAAAGTGGTAAAATAATTGAATATAATAATTGGTTTAAAGTTAAACTAAAAGCAAAACTTTTTTCATTTTGGATAGAGTAAAGCCAGGCATAGACAGTTCGAATATCAGCTGTTCAGCCAAGATCCAAACCATGTATGGGCAGCTGAATGTACCCAGGTTGATCGATCGAACAACTTGGTTACAACCAGCCTGCTGGATTTTACATGTGATTATTTGGCCTACTGTGTCCCATAGAAGAGAATTCCCTTCCCTTTCTGTCCCATAGCTAACACAGGAAGTGAGAGGCAATCCCTCCAAAGAACACAATGGCTCCACTGGAGGGATTCCTCTGTCAACATTGTCAGCTTCCAGGCAGGAAATGCACTCCGTCTCTAGCCAGCCTAAGATGTGGAGGGTTATAACCCCTGTCTTTTTTTGGCCTTCTGTGTCCCATATAGGAGAATTCCCTTCCCTTTCTGTCCCATAGCTAAGACAGGAAGTGAGAGGAAATCTCTCCAAAGTGATAGAATTCCTGGTTGTCACCAGGGTCACCAGAACTAGTGTCCCCTTTGGATGATTCCCCTTCTATTCTGGTGCTCCGGTGACACAATCAAAAATGTGGGATTTTCTTTCAGTTTCACTCTCATTGATAATGGCAAACAGTACGAACATAGAAGGCAAATCTCCCTAATGGAGGCACAAACAGCAATTAAAATCTAAAAGGGTTTCTAATCCCACTCCATTTATCCAAAACTTAAAAAACAAATTTTTTTTGCCTTTAGTTATAGTTTACATTCTACTTTAATAACAAATAAAATAAACACTTTTGAATTAGGAAATGCGTAATTTGCAGACTATGTAAATGTGTAAATTTATCAACCACAAATATGATGTGGTCCAGGACTGTTATATCTTTACCTACACACAGATAGTCACTGGAAGCAAATTCTGCAAACTGTACAGGAAATTACTTTGAGAAATTATTCAACAGGCATGTACAGATTACAGAAGAAATACTTTTAGCTGACCTATACAATATATATTACCTTGTAAATGTAATGACTATAAATTCCCTCTAGATTCTCTTGTGTGTTTGTTATAGAGCACTGCCCCCTGCTGGATCCAGTTACAGTTACAGTACCATATAGTAGAGCACTGCAAAGTTTTGTAAACTCCACAGCATGGACCCGGGTATTTATTTCTCTTACAGATGAAGGTTTGTACCACACATAACAAACCTTGTTTATTCTGGTGTTGTAGTTTTTGTTGTTTTGGTAATCTATCACAAACCTGATCAATTTGATCGGAATGAGCTTTCACAGGTGCTAGATACAGAACAAAAGAAAGATAACAAAAAGAGGGGCGCACGACCTAGTGCATTACCACTAAAAACATTTATTAAAATAGTAAAATGCATAAAATATACTCACAATAATAGCGTGATAATACACACATATCAACAATTCTATAATTAAGTGAAGATGTCTCAAAGGTGGCCACCGCAGCTCCGTGCGTTTCACCGCACGCTGTTCAACATTACGCAGTGCCTGGCCACCTTTGAGACATCTTCACTTATTTATAGAATTGTTGATATGTGTGTATTCTCACACTATTTTTGTGAGTATATTTAATGCATTTTACTATTTTAATAAATGTTTTCAGTGGTAATGCACTAGGTCGGTGTGCCCCTCTTTTTATTATCTTTCTTCAGTTTGTATCGGATACCCTTGGTCCCGAGGTGGCAGCAAGACCTTCAGTCATACCCATCCATTTTTTGGGAACTTGCCTCTTCCTTCCCATTATTGCACCTCAGCGCAGGAGATTTGAACTACATGCTAGATACAGAACACCTTGCATTGTACATTGGGTCATGTTCTGCCTGTGTTTAAAACATATGCCTGGCAACAAGTCCACATGGGAGAAGCAATGTTTATCAATGGCTAGCTGTGGCCCAAAATAATTATCAGGAAGCAACACATTGAATTTTGCATTAACCACTTTAAGACCAGAAGATTTTGCTGCTTAATGACCAGGCCCTATTTTGCGATTCGGCACTGCATTACTTTAACAGAAAATTGCGCGGTCATGCGATGCTGTACTCAAACAAAATTGATGTGCTTTTTTCCCACAAATAGAGCTTTATTTTGGTGGTATTTGGTCACCTGTGTAATTTTTATTTTTTGCGCTATAAACAAAAAAAAAGCGACAATTTTGAAAAAAAAAAAACTATTTTTCACATTCTGCTACATAACTTTACCAAAAAAAAAAAATTTAAAAATCAAAATGTTTTAACATTTTAGGCCAATTTGTTTTCTGCTACATATTTTTGGTAAAAAAATAGCAATAAGCGTATTTTGATCGGTTTGTACAAAAGTTATTGCATTTACTAACTACGAGAAAGATTTATGTAATTTTTATTGTTTTTTTTGTTTTTTTTACTAGTAATGGCGGCGATCAGCAATTTTTTGGCGGGACTGCAACATTGCAGTGGACAGATCGGACCCCTAACTGACATTTTTGACACTTTTGGGGGTACCAGTGACATTACTACAGTAATCAGTGCTAAAAATATGCACTGTTACTGTAATAATGCCATTGGCAGGGAAGGGGTTAATACTATTGGTGATCAAGGGGTTAAATGTAAGCCTAGGGGAGTGATTCTAACTGTGGGGAGGTTGGGCTTTTGAAATGATCATAGAGACATATAGAAGGATCACATGGTCTCTGTGATCATTGCAGGAAGAAGGATGGATGGCTGTGTTTACATCAGCCGTCTGTCCTTCTCTGTCAGCGGGGGGAGAAAGGGGGTGTCAGGCGGCAATCGGAGCCGCCTGACACATGCACTGGCTTCCCCGGGGACGAGCGGGGGTGGGAGCGTGCCGCCGTTGGCGCTCACTCGCCCCCTAGTGGCCTCCTAGGCAGATGACGCCTATTAACGTGATTTTGCCTGGGAGAGCCACACTGCCGACGTAAATAGGCAGTGCAGCGACGGCAAGTGGTTAAGCTGCACATGGAATTGTGCATTATGTTGCTTGGCATGTCAGACCCAATTTTTGTGGGGCAGTGGGGTATGCTGTGCACTCATTTTACAGAATTCTCTTTGACACTGTTCTGTTTGTGTAATGTGAGTTTGTTCTCTAACCAGGATGCAGACTCACAGAAAATGGTAGCCTGTGTGCAAGCTACAATCGATAACCATGGACCATGGCTGCAATTTCATTTCCGATTTTGAAGCAGGCTTTACGGAATCAGTTTTTTTCATGTTAGGTCAGGGCAGGTGACTGGATATTAATATAGGCAGCTGTTCTATAAGAGAGCCAGTCTGGCATGTACTCTTCAAAGGGCCGGGCCCTCAGAGGATACATCCCTCTTTACCTCTGCTCAAACCACCCCATTTTCTGATATGATAAAGAGGGGCACCCTTTAGCACACTCTATGTAGGCAAAAGACAGTTCCCTGTTTACATGGACCTAATATGCAGAAAATGATTGGCTAAGCCATACCACAAGTGCTTTTTGGACCTCTATTTTTACCTTTATGTTCGCTTTTCAAAATAAAAAATGCAGGAGTATAGTTTGGATAGAATGTTTAGTGCAGCATAACACTTTTGGTAACACAATTGTACATTTTGTATAGAGATATACACATCAGATCAAAAAGTGGGACAACTGATGCTGCAGAGACAGAGGATTTGGTCTCAAAAAGAGAGACAGTCCAATCAAATTTCCGAATGAGGGACAGTTGGGAGCTATATCTGCTCATCTGGGCCTGGGAGTGTGAAGGGTAATGTCATTCACAAGAGATATTTATTCTGCTTAGAAGCCTTCTCAACCAGTGTCACTCTGGCATTTGTGAACCTATCTTCTCACTGTGCTTTGCTAGCTTGTTTATTCATATCTGGCAAAGAGTAGTCCCACAACAGTGGTAAAGCCACAGGTTAGGAAATATTACTGCAAAGCGACCCGTGGTAAACAACCAAAATGAAAACATACCACAGACTTGAAGCTCTATAAAGTGGTTCGGAAAGTTCAAGCACATTTTTTATCTTCTAGTTGTCTTTGATTATATATGAAGTGATATGCAAGCGCAATGTCAACATCCCTTAAATGCATGCACATATTTGTGGTAAGAAAGTAGGACTTTTTAGGCATGCCATCCCCTATGAGGGTCCTAGTCAATTTCCCATATGATGTGAGAAAACACCATTGTATGTTAAGTGGCCTGTCCATCTTTGCATGCTTACGGAGTCCTTGTGGAGTGTCTGATCTTTGCATGGTCGCTTCGGTGCATGTGGTGATGGCACCACTGGGGATGTAGTTTTAATCATTTTTTTTCTTGGTTGATAAGTACTATATGTCATCCATATTAACCTCCTGTACTTTCAGCCCCAAATGAAATATATATTTTGAAATGTGTCGGGCTATTCCCACGCAAGAATCTGTCAATATCTGCCAATACAGCTTTTTTGGGAATTTGGGAATATGAAGTGATAGTAGAATATGTTGGTATGCCAAAAAATTATGTTTAATATATATGGTGTACCTGAGTTGGCATGCCTAAAAAGTTACACTTTTTTTACTGCATCAATTTGTATTGTCTACTTTAGCTTTCCGACATGCACTTTTTGCAAGGTTACACACTTACATAGCTACTGTAGGTTGGAAAAAGCCATCCATTGAGTTCAACCAAAAGATAAACAATAATAATAAGCTGTATTTACAGAACTCTAAACCCACAGCTGTTCCAGAGGGAAGCAAAAAAAAACCCTTATCAAGTATGGTCCAATTTGCTAACAGGTAAATATATTGCTTCCTGAATCTATGGACACAGTCATAGTAAGGTGGGGGGTACACTGCTATGATTTCTCATAGGAGATGACACAGACCAGAGAAGACTGGCAGGATCAATAGGTAATTACAGGGGGTTTCAAGAGACAGTAGAACAAAATGTAAAATACATATAGATCTAAGTTTTTGGGGGCACACTTTCATTTTACATTTTTGTCTGTAGCTCTACTTTAATCTTTAACATAATAATTCCAATAAAATATGCACACTTGATCCAAAAAGGCTTTGCATTAATCCAGCAGGAGTTGAGCCGGTTTAAATTTGTAATTGTCAGGCATATAAAAGTCAGACCAAACAGTGCACCACACAGTTTAGAAGATTTCAATTGTCACACGGCAATTTAATTGTTTCTCCACTGGGATATTACCCCAGTGCTTCAAGGGTCAGACTTGGCAAAAGACCCTTAGGAAAATATGGGAAGGGAATAGGATATTTCATTTAAAGTAGTATTGAGTATATGAGTCTAACACATACAGTGCTATCCAGCGGAAACTAATGTGTCGTTGCAAAGGACTATTGAGTCTGTGTCACATGCAAGGCAGGAGACAGATGACATGACACAGTTGACGGTCACTCTGGTAGTGGAAGGGCATAAGGCTAAGCACCTCCACTAACGGCCGATCCAAAGTCCTTGGGACTGAACCCGCAACAAAGAGAACCTAGGGACCCAGCCTGAAGTCACAGAGGATATAGAGATGCAGAGGGGACACAGGAGAGAGAGCAAGCGTGGAGAAGGGAAGGAGAGAGCATTTTTTGTATCCCATAGCAACCATTGGATTAGTTACCAGACGAGAGGTGACATGTATTGCTGGACTGGTGGGGACCAGTACAGGCTTTGCAGTACCGGTTCGTAAATTCTGCACACCTGGGAAAGTAATGTCCTCTAACCAAAGGGGTGTCTAAAGTGTTCAAGTGCCATCAATATAATGAAGCCAACCATGGATTACAGAGAGTAAATTGCTTCCCGTTTCTAAGTCTGGAGTTTTACCTTAAAGTGGTTGTAAACCTCAGAAATGAAATGTGAATAAAGCATATCCTTCTATAGTGTGTACTGCTCTCAATGAAGAGTACTAAGTGTCATTTCTGTCTGCTGCTTCATTCCTCTGCTATCAGCATAGATCTCTTCTGACAAGTTTTCCTGACACCAAGAGAAAAAAGGTGACAGAGGAGGGAGCTTCAGCTGATTGACAGCCTCTGTATTGTTCCTGTGTGCTGTGTAAAGGGGGGTGTGTCCCATCCCTCCAATTTAGCTCTCATAGCTCTCCTCACTGAGCTCTGCAGGGTGTAACTTCAGCTCTCTGCCCCCTTTTTTCTGAAAACTCAGACAAGCTTTATAAACTCCAGACTTTACATGGCTGTAGAGAAGAGAAGACTGCAACATGTACAAATTATGTGAGAGGATTTATTTAATGTCTGTGTATCACCTGAGGCCAGTCACTTCACTGGATATATGTGAGGGTTTACAACCACTTTAATGTCGATTTCACATAACCACAACTGTGAACTTCTATACTGCTACAGACACTGGCTTCCAAGCCTGATCTCAGTCCTTGACAAACAGTGTACATGAACCCTTAGAAAATTAAATATAAGCTAGAAGGAGGAGTCAAAGAAGAAAGTAAGAGTCCCCAGGCTGTCCCTATAGTGTTCGATAAAAAAGCAAGATGGCATTGTCAGATTTTTTGTAAATTATGGAAGACTGAATGCAGTGATGACATGTGGTGCCTATCACTTACCTAGATCTTAAGAGTTGCTGCCAGTATTGCCCAATTTTTCTCAACCGTATACATAGCAAGTGTTTTTTGGCAAATCCCACTGCCAGAGAAAGATCAGCCAAAAACTTCCTTTATAACCACCATGGGTTTGCTTAATTGCCATTTGGACGCACACCCTACAATTCAATGTATTATGGAATATTTCCAAGATGACTTAATTTTTTAAACATTTGGTGACTTAACCATTTAGAGACAGTGTAACGCTCCTGCGTTTTTTGTTATAGGCTGGATTTGCAGCTTCAAAATCTCCACTCAGTAGTCATGTAGAGATGTGTTGAATACCAGATCCAACTCTCCAGGACTCATCACCGTGGGCCTGTCAGCTTCAACATACAGATATATACACACTCAATGAGATGTTCCTGGAGTGATAGGATGTATATGATAGTATGAAGGTGATGTGCTGAAGGGACAGGTGTGAACAGTGACAAGGATGGTAAGCACTTGATAGGTTTGTACAGGAGAGTTCAAGATGGTATTTAGGAATGCAGATAGGTTAGTATCGAGTATGCTAACAGGTGGTGAGGACAGCAGATGACAAATACAGGATAGACTAACCCAGTGCAAGGATAGATAGTAGTAGACAGGAGAGCTAGCAATCTATGCAGCAGTGCAGATGATAGATGGTAGTAGACAGGAGAACTAGTAATCTATGCAGCAGTGCAGATGATAGATGGTAGTGGTCTCAAGAGCTAGCAATCTATGTAACAGTGCAGATGATAGGATAGTATGGATAGGTAGTAACAGTCCTTAATGCAATAGTAGTAGTGTAAGTTATGGAGGTTTCCCCTGCGGGGTACTTATCACTATAGTATAGTAGTAGAAGGGTCCGGTGATGAGGAAGTGATCCAGTAGCGAGATACAGGGATCAGTAGCGAGGTTCGGGTCTGAGGAAGTGATCCTGGTAGCGAGATACAGGGATCTGTAGCGAGGTTCCACAGCGAGACACGCTTGTAAGCATAGATGCAAGGCAGGTTGAACGAGCATGTGAGTGAGAACGCCGGCGGTTGAAATAGCCGCTCTGCGGTGCTCAGTGATGACAGCATCGGTCTTAAAGGTGTATGCGCACCTACCAGAAGAGAATGGTGGGACGCATACACGGAATGGAAAGTGGAATAAGGGTACCAGAGGTACCAGAACATTACAGTACCCCCCCCCCCCCTTAAGGCCGGCTCCGGAAGGCCTCTAGAACTGTTTTTTCCGGGTATTTTGAGTGAAAATTGCGAATCAGTCTAGGGGCATGTATATCAGAGGTATCCAGCCAGGTGTCGTCTTGGGGCCCATAGTTCTTCCATCGTACTAGATATTGGAGTCTTCTTCTGTGGATACGAGAATCCAGAATCTCCTTTATCTCAAATCCTTCTCCGCCTTCAACTTGTACAGGAGGTGGAGGTGGGATGGTAGGCCTTATTCCTTGGTTAGGAACATGTGGCTTCAATAGCGACACATGGAAGATGGGATGGATCTTGAGATCTGCCGGTAAGGTGAGCTGTACTGCAGCTTTTCCAATTAGTTTCCTGATTGGGAAGGGTCCCAAGAATAAAGGCCCAAGCTTTTTGCTAGGGATCTTTAATCTTAAATTTTTTGTTGATAGCCAAACGAGGTCCCCAATAACATACTGAGGAGAAGGTCTTCTACGAAGGTCGTAGTACCTTTTTTGTTGACTATGAGCGTGTGATATGGTAGTATTGAGTAAACCCAGAGAGTCCTTTATTTGGGTAAGGTAATCCGAGGCTACTGGGTTACTCGATGGCAGGATGCGTGGTGGAAGAAGAGTGGGATGAAACCCATAGTTCAAGTAGAACGGACTTTGCTTCGTAGTACTGTGGGTTGCGTTGTTGTAAGCAAATTCCGCTAGAGAAAGGAGATCCACCCAATCATCCTGCAGGTATGATGTGTAGCAGCGTAGATATTGCTCAATGCACTGGTTGACTCTTTCAGTCTGTCCGTTGGTCTGAGGATGGTAGGGAGAAGTGAGCTTTCGCTCAATGCGTAAAATTTGACAAAGTGCTTGCCAAAATTTAGAGATAAATTGTGAACCACGGTCGGACAAAAGAGTCTTTGGAATTCCATGCAACTTGAACACATGTTTCATCAGTAGTTCCGCTGTTTGTTTGGATGAAGGTAGTCTACGGATAGCGATGAAATGTGCCATCTTTGTCAAGTGGTCCACTGACACTAGGATGGTATTAAATCCTTTGGAAGGTGGTAGTTCTACTATGAAATCTAAGGACACAACTTCCCATGGAACCTGGGGTATTGGTAGACTACAAAGTAGTCCAGATGGTTTTGTAGTGTCAATTTTGGACCTTGCACAGATGTCACATGAAGAAACAAATTTTTGTACAGACGTCTTCATATCAGGCCACCAAAACTGCCTGGTGAGCAAATTAAAGGTTTTCGTCATACCCATATGTCCTGCCATGGGTACATCATGCGATAACTCCAAGATCTTGGTGCGCATAGTAATCATTGTAATAGAGGAAGCCTTCTGCATCAGTACTTAGTTGTGGTGGAGGTGAATCCATTCCTATACTGTGCAAAATCTCTTCCTTCAAGGATCGGACAACACCAATAATGCATTCATAGGGTATTATGGGGATGGAAGGGATTTCGGCGCAGTTATCTTCGGTTAGTCGTGATAGCGCATCCGCTTTTTTATTTTTGTCTGCAGGCGTATAGGTCACTAAGAAATTAAATCTTAAAAAGAATAATGACCATCGTACCTGCCGGTGGGAAAGAGTCTTGTTAGTCTGGAGGTATTGAAGGTTTTTATGATCTGTATATATATGAGTATTGGTAACTGGGTACCTTCGAGCAGATGTAGCCAATTCTCCAGTGCCAATTTTATGGCAAGCAACTCCTTTTCACCCACTGGGTAATTCACCTCTGGGCTGCTTAGTGATTTTGAAAAGAAAGCAACTGGGTGGAGTGATGAAGTGTTTGTTGGTCGTTGGGAGAGAACTGCTCCTACTGCCATATTTGATGCATCTACCTCTAGAATATATTGGAGGGATGGGTCTGGATGGCGTAGTATGGGAGCAGAAGTGAAGCTTGATTTTAACAAGCAGAAAGCTTGATTTGCTTCTTCTGACCATTTGAATGTTTTTTTTATACTTGTCAGTTGTGTGAGAGGTCTCACAATGGCGGAAAAGTTCTTGATGAACTTCCTATAGAAGTACGAGAATCCTAGGAATCGCTGTAGGGCCTTACGAGTTGTTGGTATAGGCCAGTCTAGAATACAGGATATCTTACTCATATCCATCTTAATTCCAGTTTTGGATATGAAGTATCCTAGAAATAATATTTCCTCTTTATGAAATAGGCATTTTTTTAATTTCACGTATAGACTGTGTGAGAGCAGTCTGGACAACACAAGTCTTACATGTTTTATGTGTTCAGGCATAGATCAAGAATAGATAAGTATATCGTCTAGGTATACTACAACACAGACATCAAGTAAGTCTCTAAAGATGTCGTTTATGAATCTTTGGAAAGCTGCGGGAGCATTACATAGCCCGAATGGCATCACAAGGTATTCGAATAGTCCGTATCTGGTTCTGAATGCTGTTTTCCACTCATCCCCGTCACGGATTCGGATTAGGTTGTATGCCCCTTTCAGGTCTAATTTGGTGAAATAAGTAGCCCCACGCACTTGTTCAAAAAGTTCAGGGATAAGCGGCAAAGGATAGCGATCCTTTATCGTAATCGTGTTTAATTGCCTATAATCGATAATAGGCCTGAGACTGGAATCCTTATTGCGGACAAAGAAAAGTCCTGCAGCAGTGGAGGAAGTAGAGGGTCTAATGAACCCTTTTGTCAAATTCTCATCCAAGTATTCCTTGAGATGAGAAAGTTCATCCTGTGAAAGGGGATAAACATGACCGAAAGGCAATTTGCTGTTAGGGAGTAGATCGATAGTGCAATCGTAATCCCTATGGGGAGGCAACACTTGAGCATTTTTCTCAAGGAACACTTCGGACAGATCCTGATAGCATAGTGGTGCAATTTCATCTGACACCACAGACAGAATCTTCCCATAAGATGGGAGGTTACACGTATTCTCACAATAGTGAGAAGGGAAAACCAAAGTCTGTTTTTTCCAATCTATGATTGGTTGGTGTGTGTGTAACCAGGGAAGTCCCAAAATAATAGGAAAATGGGGTGAGGATAGTATATCAAAAGTGATGGTCTCCACATGTGACTCGTTGGTAGGGTTGAGCGAACACCTAGATGTCCGTGTTCGACGGGTTCGGCCGAACTTTAAAAAAAAGTCCGGGTCCGTGTCCCGGACTTTTACCGAACTTTTCCCGGACACCGAACCCCATTGAAGTCAATGGGGACCCGAACTTTAAGGCACTAAAATGGCTCTAAAACACCAAAGGAAAGGGCTAGAGTGCTGCAAATGGCAGCAAAACGTAATTAAGAGCATGGCAAGTGCTCTGCAAACAAATGTGGATAGGGAAATAACTTAAAACAACAAAAAAAAAACAGAAAAATAAAACAATGTTCTTCTTCATCTCTGAAGGACGAGGCCCATATGGAGTAGGAGGGAGGTTGAGGTGGTGGTGGATGTGGCGGTGACATAGGCGTGCGCACAGGGTGTGCTGGGTGTGCCTGGGCACACCCTAATCACCTAGGGCACATAGCATTGCCAGTGAGGAGATGGGAAAGATCTCCCTGGGACCTGCTCTGCTCTATTTCTCCTTGCCTACAGGTACATGGCCCCGATACATTACTCTCCCTGCTGGCAAACACATGCATGTGTATTTCAACTTTGGGGTGCACACCTTAATGCAATAGGCTGCGCACACCTATGGGCGGTGTAGGTGGAAGCGGCGGTGGAGGAGGACCAGGGCCGGATTAACAGCATCATGGGCTTGGTGCTGAGGATTTTGAAGGGCCTTAAGGGCCGTGCCTTGCCATGCACCCAGAGGAGGAAGGGTGCAGCCATGCATGCCTAATTCAACATGGGATGCTGTCTCTGAAGCCCATAAACACATCCATGCATCGCCAACTGTCCCTCCTTGTCCGGCCTTCACGCTGTGTGGGGAGGTTCTGAGGGTGCTGCCTGGGGAAGCGAGCATAGAAGCCAGACTTCTGTGTTTACAAGTGACAGAAGAGCGGTAACAGTGAATATGGCCAACCCGGGGCCTATATAAAAGGTAGGGGCCTGGAGCTGCAGCTCCAATAGCCCCTACATTAATCTGGCCCTGAGGAGGAGGACGAGGTAGCCAACACTGCTTCTTTTCAAAAATTTTAAATGAGGGTACACCCCAAAAGAGTGAGAAAGAGCAAAAATGGAACAATGGGTGGGTAAGGTCGGTATCCATTGCTATTCTGCATAAGGTACGGAAAAGTCCCGTGGGATCCATGCCTGGTTCATTTTAATGAACGTGAGCTTGTCCACATTGTCTCTGGACAGGCGGCTGCGCTTGTCTGTTATAACGCCCCCAGCCGTGCTAAATACCCGTTCAGATAATACACTGGCTGCAGGGCACGCCAGCACCTCCAAGGCGTAAAGGGCAAGCTCAGGCCATGTGCCCAATTTGGAGACCCAGAAGTTGAAGGGGGCAGACCCGTCATTCACTACATGTAGGCGTGTGCACACATACTGCTCCACCATGTTGGTAAAATGCTGCCTCCTGCTAAGACGTTCCATCTGAGCTGCTGGTGCTGCTGTTTGTTGTGGCGTGCTGACAAAGCTTTTCCACATTTCGGCCATGCTAACCCTGCCTTCTGAGGTGCTGGCGGTGCCCTGGTTGCGTTGGCGACCTCCTCCTCCTCCTCCTCTGCCTTGTGCTTCCACTGTGGCCCCGCTGTCAGATGGGAATGCCAGCAGCATGGCGTCTACCAGCGTGCGCTTGTACTCGCGCATCTTGCGATCGCGCTCCAGTGAGTGAATTAAGGACGGTACGTTGTCCTTGTAACGGGGATCCAGCAGCGTGGCCACCCAGTAATCAGCACAAGTTAGAATGTGGGCAACTCGGCGGTCGTTGTGGAGACACTGCAGCATGTAATCGCTCATGTGTGCCAGGCTGCCCAGAGGCGACGAAAGGCTGTCCTCTGTGGGAGGTGTATCGTCCGTGTCCTCTGTATCCCCCCAGCCACGCACCAGTGATGGCCATGAGCTGGCCTGGGTGCCACCCTGCTGTGAACATGGTTCCATCTCCTCCTCCAGCTCCTCCTCCTCCTCATCCTCCTCATCCTCCAGAACTTGCGTCCCTGGCGTTTGCGTGTGCAGGAACCCACCCTCGGAGCCCCTTGCGAATGACTGCCCTGAAAGCCTTGGAAATGTTACCTCTTCATCCTCCTCCTCCTCCTCATCCTGTGCCACATCCTCTTCCATCATCGCCCGAATTGTTTTTTCAAGGAGGCATAGAAGTGGGATAGTTAAGCTGAGAACGGCGTCATTGCCACTGGCCATGTTGGTGGAGTACTCAAAACAGCGCAACAAGGCACACAGGTCTCGCATGGAGGCCCAGTTATTGGTGGTGAAGTGGTGCTGTTCCGCAGAGCGACTCACGCGTGCGTGCTGCAGCTGAAACTCCACTATGGCCTGCTGCTGCTCGCACAGTCTTTCCAGCATGTGCAAGGTGGAGTTCCACCTTGTGGGCACGTCACATATGAGGCGGTGAGCGGGAAGGCCGAAGTTACGCTGCAGCGCTGCCAGGCGAGCAGCAGCAGGGTGAGAACGCCGAAAGTGCGCACAAACGGCCCGCACTTTCTGCAGCAGCTCTGACATATTGGGGTAGTTTTTAAGGAACCTCTGCACCACCAAATTCAGCACATGCGCCAGGCAAGGGATGTGCGTCAAACCGGCTAGGCCCAGAGCTGCTATGAGATTTCGCCCGTTATCACACACCACCAGGCCGGGCTTGAGGCTCGCTGGCAGCAACCACTCATTTGTCTGCTGTTCCATGCTCCTCCACAACTCCTGCGCGGTGTGTGGTTTGTCCCCCAAACAGGCAAGTTGTAAAACTGCCTGCTGTCGTTTACCCCTGGCCGTGCTGAAGTTGGTGGTGAAGGTGTTACGCTGTCCGGATGAGGAGGCGGTAGAGGATGAGGAAGCGGAGTAGGAGGAGTTACGAACAGGAGGCAAACTGAAGCGCCCTGCAATCCTCGGTGGTGGAAGGACATGCGCCAAATTGCTATCCGCCTCAGGCCCATCCGCCACTGCATTTACCCAGTGTGCCGTTAGGGAGATATAACGCCCCTGACCGTGCTTACTGGTCCACGTATCCGTAGTTAGGTGGACCTTGGCACAGATGGCGTTGCGCAGTGCACACCTGATATTTTCCCCCACTTGGTTGTGCAGGGAAGGGATGGCTTGCCTGGAAAAGTAGTGGCGGCTGGGCACGACGTACTGTGGGACAGCCACCGACATAAGGTTTTTAAAACTGTGCGTCTCCACCAGACGGAATGACAGCATTTCAAAGGCCAATAATTTTGAAATGCTGGCATTCAGGGCCAGGGATCGCGGGTGGGTAGGGGGGTACTTCCTCTTCCTCTCAAGTGTTTGGGAGATGGAAAGCTGAACGCTTCCACGGGACATTGTGGAGATGGTTGTTGGTGACCCAGGTGGTGGTGTTGCTGACAGATCGTCTGTTTGCGGGGTGGCAGGTGCCGGTATCACTACAGATGTGGCTGGAGCGGCCGAGACTGCAGCAGAAGAGGAAGCAGGATGAGCCAGAGACGTTTCTTGGTTTTGAAGGTGTGTACTCCACTGCAGCTCGTGCTTTGCACTTAGATGCCTGATCATGCAGGTTGTGCTCAGGTTGAGAAGGTTCATGCCTCGCTTCAAGCTCTGATTGCACAGGGTGCAAACCACTCGTGTCCTGTCATCAGCACATTTTCTAAAGAACTTCCACGCTAGAGAACTCCTTTGAGCTGACTTTGGTGCGCTCGTTCCCTTGCTGCGTTGGGCAGTAGCGGGCGTAGTGTCTAGGGCACGGCCGCTCCGCTTCTGCACCCTGCTCCCTCTTCTGCTGTGCTGGTGGCTCTGTGCGACCACCGCCTCTTCCTCCAAACTACTCAGGTCACCTGCATGACGTTCATTCCATGTGGGGTCGAGGACCTCATCGTCCTCCACATCATCTTCCACCCAGTCTTCACCCCTGCCCTCCTTGTCGGTCTCCACAATGCTGAACGCCGCAGCAGTTGGCACCTGCGTTTCGTCATCATCGGAGACGTGCTGCGATGATCCTTGCATGTACTCATCTTGAGAAATAAGTGGTTGGGCATCGCTGCACTCAATCTCTTCCACTTCTGGGGCAGGGCTAGGTGGATGGCCCTGGGAAACCCTGCTGACAGAGTCCTCAAAAAGAATAAGAGACTGCTGTATGGCTTGGGGCTCAGACTGCTGGCCTGATTTGCAAGGGGGTGAG
This sequence comes from Pelophylax lessonae, assembly GCF_965119305.1. Lineage (NCBI taxonomy): Eukaryota > Metazoa > Chordata > Amphibia > Anura > Ranidae > Pelophylax > Pelophylax lessonae. Next base: position 221,407,789 of record NC_138770.1, on the reverse strand, counting down.
GTGAAAGACGGTTGGACATTGGCTGCAGGTGCCAACTCTGACCTTTCTGCAGTAGACTGGGTGGGAGACAATGTGAAGGAACTGGAGGCACTGTCAGCAGCAAACCAATCTACTATCGCCTCAACTTGTTCTGGCCTCATCACTTCTAGGGGCGTTTGATGCCCTACCAAATACTGATGCAGGTTCTGTCGCCTACTCACACTTGAGGAAGGTGTTTCACTTGTGCGTGTAGCTGGCACAGATCGACCATGTCCTCTCCTTGCAACAGGAGCTCTACCAGCAGCACCACGACCCAGGCCACGGCCCTTATTTGACGGTCTCCTCATATTTCTGTAATTTAAGATCTTGCCCTAGAAAGGTTTTTATTGAATAGCGGAATAGAAAATATGATCCAAAAAAAGTGTATGTATATCACACGTACACAACCACACTAGGCCCCAATTACTATTGTTTGTACCCCTAAAAGGCTAGATGAGGAGTAGGGGGAGTATGGAACAGGCAGCACCCTCAAACCTTCAGAAGTATGAGATGAACCCCAACAACTTGGAAAGGTGGATCTCTCTCACACGTACCGACACAGACTATCCCGCAATTCAATTGATCCTCAAAGGTTTTTATTGAATAGCGGAATAGGAAATATGATCAAAAAAAGTGTATGTATCTCGCACGTACACAACCACACTAGGCCCCAATTACTATTGTTTGTACCCCTAAAAGGCTAGATGAGGAGTAGGGGGAGTATGGAACAGGCAGCACCCTCAAACCTTCAGAAGTATGAGATGAACCCCAACAACTTGGAAAGGTGGATCTCTCTCACACGTACCAACACAGACTATCCCCCAATTTAACTGATCCCCAAAGGTTTTTGATTAAATAGCGGAATAGAAAATATGATCCCAAAAAAGTGTATGTATATCACACGTACACAACCACACTGGGCCCCAATTACTATTGTTTGTACCCCTAAAAGGCTAAGAGTAGGGGGAGTATGGAACAGGCAGCACCCTCAAACCTTCAGAAGTATGAGATGAACCCCAACAACTTGGAAAGGTGGATCTCTCTCACACGTACCAACACAGACTATCCCCCAATTTAACTGATCCCCAAAGGTTTTTGATTAAATAGCGGAATAGAAAATATGATCCCAAAAAAGTGTATGTATATCACACGTACACAACCACACTAGGCCCCAATTACTATTGTTTGTACCCCTAAAAGGCTAGGAGTAGGGGGAGTATGGAACAGGCAGCACCCTCAAACCTTCAGAAGTATGAGATGAACCCCAACAACTTGGAAAGGTGGATCTCTCTCACACGTACCAACACAGACTATCCCCCAATTTAACTGATCCCCAAAGGTTTTTGATTAAATAGCGGAATAGAAAATATGATCCCAAAAAAGTGTATGTATATCACACGTACACAACCACACTAGGCCCCAATTACTATTGTTTGTACCCCTAAAAGGCTAGGAGTAGGGGGAGTATGGAACAGGCAGCACCCTCAAACCTTCAGAAGTATGAGATGAACCCCAACAACTTGGAAAGGTGGATCTCTCTCACACGTACCAACACAGACTATCCCCCAATTTAACTGATCCCCAAAGGTTTTTGATTAAATAGCGGAATAGAAAATATGATCCCAAAAAAGTGTATGTATATCACACGTACACAACCACACTAGGCCCCAATTACTATTGTTTGTACCCCTAAAAGGCTAGGAGTAGGGGGAGTATGGAACAGGCAGCACCCTCAAACCTTCAGAAGTATGAGATGAACCCCAACAACTTGGAAAGGTGGATCTCTCTCACACGTACCAACACAGACTATCCCCCAATTTAACTGATCCCCAAAGGTTTTTGATTAAATAGCGGAATAGAAAATATGATCCCAAAAAAGTGTATGTATATCACACGTACACAACCACACTAGGCCCCAATTACTATTGTTTGTACCCCTAAAAGGCTAGGAGTAGGGGGAGTATGGAACAGGCAGCACCCTCAAACCTTCAGAAGTATGAGATGAACCCCAACAACTTGGAAAGGTGGATCTCTCTCACACGTACCAACACAGACTATCCCCCAATTTAACTGATCCCCAAAGGTTTTTGATTAAATAGCGGAATAGAAAATATGATCCCAAAAAAGTGTATGTATATCACACGTACACAACCACACTAGGCCCCAATTACTATTGTTTGTACCCCTAAAAGGCTAGGAGTAGGGGGAGTATGGAACAGGCAGCACCCTCAAACCTTCAGAAGTATGAGATGAACCCCAACAACTTGGAAAGGTGGATCTCTCTCACACGTACCAACACAGACTATCCCCCAATTTAACTGATCCCCAAAGGTTTTTGATTAAATAGCGGAATAGAAAATATGATCCCAAAAAAGTGTATGTATATCACACGTACACAACCACACTAGGCCCCAATTACTATTGTTTGTACCCCTAAAAGGCTAGGAGTAGGGGGAGTATGGAACAGGCAGCACCCTCAAACCTTCAGAAGTATGAGATGAACCCCAACAACTTGGAAAGGTGGATCTCTCTCACACGTACCAACACAGACTATCCCCCAATTTAACTGATCCCCAAAGGTTTTTGATTAAATAGCGGAATAGAAAATATGATCCCAAAAAAGTGTATGTATATCACACGTACACAACCACACTAGGCCCCAATTACTATTGTTTGTACCCCTAAAAGGCTAGGAGTAGGGGGAGTATGGAACAGGCAGCACCCTCAAACCTTCAGAAGTATGAGATGAACCCCAACAACTTGGAAAGGTGGATCTCTCTCACACGTACCAACACAGACTATCCCCCAATTTAACTGATCCCCAAAGGTTTTTGATTAAATAGCGGAATAGAAAATATGATCCCAAAAAAGTGTATGTATATCACACGTACACAACCACACTAGGCCCCAATTACTATTGTTTGTACCCCTAAAAGGCTAGGAGTAGGGGGAGTATGGAACAGGCAGCACCCTCAAACCTTCAGAAGTATGAGATGAACCCCAACAACTTGGAAAGGTGGATCTCTCTCACACGTACCAACACAGACTATCCCCCAATTTAACTGATCCCCAAAGGTTTTTGATTAAATAGCGGAATAGAAAATATGATCCCAAAAAAGTGTATGTATATCACACGTACACAACCACACTAGGCCCCAATTACTATTGTTTGTACCCCTAAAAGGCTAGGAGTAGGGGGAGTATGGAACAGGCAGCACCCTCAAACCTTCAGAAGTATGAGATGAACCCCAACAACTTGGAAAGGTGGATCTCTCTCACACGTACCAACACAGACTATCCCCCAATTTAACTGATCCCCAAAGGTTTTTGATTAAATAGCGGAATAGAAAATATGATCCCAAAAAAGTGTATGTATATCACACGTACACAACCACACTAGGCCCCAATTACTATTGTTTGTACCCCTAAAAGGCTAGGAGTAGGGGGAGTATGGAACAGGCAGCACCCTCAAACCTTCAGAAGTATGAGATGAACCCCAACAACTTGGAAAGGTGGATCTCTCTCACACGTACCAACACAGACTATCCCCCAATTTAACTGATCCCCAAAGGTTTTTGATTAAATAGCGGAATAGAAAATATGATCCCAAAAAAGTGTATGTATATCACACGTACACAACCACACTAGGCCCCAATTACTATTGTTTGTACCCCTAAAAGGCTAGGAGTAGGGGGAGTATGGAACAGGCAGCACCCTCAAACCTTCAGAAGTATGAGATGAACCCCAACAACTTGGAAAGGTGGATCTCTCTCACACGTACCAACACAGACTATCCCCCAATTTAACTGATCCCCAAAGGTTTTTGATTAAATAGCGGAATAGAAAATATGATCCCAAAAAAGTGTATGTATATCACACGTACACAACCACACTAGGCCCCAATTACTATTGTTTGTACCCCTAAAAGGCTAGATGAGGAGTAGGGGGAGTATGGAACAGGCAGCACCCTCAAACCTTCAGAAGTATGAGATTGTGTTCACTGTACCCCACAAAGATTGAGTTCACTGCACCCCACAATGATTGTGTTCACTGCACCCCACAAAGATTGTGTTCACTGCACCTCACAAAGATTGTGTTCACTGTACCCCCCAAAGATTGTGTTCACTGCACCCCACAAAGATTCTGTTCACTGTACCCCACAAAGATTGTGTTCACTGCACCCCAAAAAGATTGTGTTCACTGCACCCCAAAAAGGATGTTGTTCACTGCACCCCAAAAAGGATGTTGTTCACTCCACCCCAAAAAGATTGTGTTCACTGCACCCCACAAAGATTGTGTTCACTGCACCCCAAAAAGATTGTGTTCACTGCACCCCAAAAATGATTTTGTTCACTGCACCCCAAAAAGGATTTTGTTCACTGCACCCCAAAAAGGATGTTGTTCACTCCACCCCAAAAAGATTGTGTTCACTGCACCCCAAAAAGATTGTGTTCACTGCACCCCACAAAGGATTTTGTTCACTGCACCCCAAAAAGATTGTGTTCACTGCACCCCAAAAAGGATGTTGTTCACTGCACCCCAAAAAGGATTTTGTTCACTGCACCCCAAAAAGATTGTGTTCACTGCACCCCACAAAGGATTTTGTTCACTGCACCCCACAAAGATTGTGTTCACTGCACACCAAAAAGGATTGTGTTCACTGCACCCCAAAAAGATTTTGTTCACTGCACCCCAAAAAGATTGTGTTCACTGCAGCCCAAAAAGATTGTGTTCACTGCAGCCCAAAAAGATTGTGTTCACTGCAGCCCAAAAAGATTGTGTTCACTGCAGCCCAAAAAGATTGTGTTCACTGCAGCTCACACACAGAAAAATGGATGTGGATCACTGACACCTGCCTATCTCCAATCCCACACCACACAGCAATATCGATTGTAGTTTGTAGAACACAGTTTCCCTAAAATTCAGCAGACTCTGTCCCTAACAGGATTGAGAAGAGATCGTAGATCAGGATTGAGTGCAGACCCCACCCCCCACACAGCAATATCGATTGTAGTTTGTAGAAGACACTGACCCTATAATTCAGCAGACTCTATCCCTAAAATGCCTACAACTCGCCCTGCCTAAACACTCCGACCTGTCCCTCAATTCTATCCGGACACAAATGGTTTTTTCCTGCCTATCTTTCCCTAATCAGCAGCCAGCACGTTGATGTGTGCTCTGTCCCTGAATCTAAGCAGCATAATGACGCCGCTGCGGCTGCCTCGAACTTATAAAGACTTGGTCACATGCTTCAGACGGCCAATCACAGCTACTGAGACATTTGCAGGCATGGCTGGGATGGCTTAAGGCACACCAGTTAAACGATTGTTGATTGGCTGTTGAAAGCCCGCCATGAAAAGAGCGCCAAAGCATGCAAAACCCGGAAATAAAACGACCGAACACGGATTTTTACCCGAACATACAGTAAAGTGTCCGTGTCCGTGTTCGGGTACAAAAAATCCAATTATTCGGTACGAACACGAATAATACAGTCCGTGTTCGCTCAACACTACTCGTTGGTAGTGGCAAGGAGTGCCTGTGTCTGGTTGGTGATTGGACCAGAAGACAGTGGAATACCATTAATGAAACTAACAGAAACAGGCTTAGATTTTGAAATAATAGGTATTTTATTTAAGGTAACAAAGCGTGTATCAATATAGTTTCCACAAGATCCAGTGTCGACCATAGCCTTGGTGATGATCCTAGTTTGGTCCCACTGTAATATTAAATGAACAAAAAGATAGGGGTTAGAAAAGGAAGTCGTTAATCCTCCCAGCAAGACATGTGAACACTCACCCTCTTTTTTGCGAACAAGGGGACAGGTGCTTATCAAATGATCCGGGGATGCGCAATACATGCAGAGATTTCTGGATGTTCTTCTAGCTCGTTCAGTAGTCGTTAAAGGTGGGCGTATGGTTCCTACATCCATGGGAGTAGGGTCAACGGCCGAAATCCGAGAAGGACTAGACAATGGCATTCCCATCTTTTCAGCCCTTCTTTCTCGCAGTCGTCTGTCGATGTTGATACTAAGTTGTATCACGGCCTCCAAGGTGCCAGGTAAATCCGCTCGGGCGAGCTCGTCTTTAACAGCTTCCGATAACCCGAGTCTGAATTGAGTTCGCAAAGATGTGTCATTCCACCCTGAATCAAGGGTCCATCTTTTGAACTCAGATACAAAGTCTTCTACAGGTCTCTTTCCTTGTTTCAAGGCCCTCAACTGCATATCAGCAGTACTCTGCCTATTGGGGTCATCGTATAAGCTGGTGAGTTCCTCTAGGAATAAAGAATAGGTGTTGAGAATCTGATCATTATTCTCAAAGAGAGAGTCTGCCCAGGCCCGTGGATCACCCGTCAAGTATGAAATAACGGTACAGACTTTTATTTGATCAGTGGGGTATGTACGAGGCTTTAACAAAAAAAGCAATTGACATGCGTTTTTGAATTCCCGAAATTTTTTCCGGTCGCCTGTAAACACTAGAGGGGGGTTTATTTTAGGTTCAGGAGGCTAAACAGCAGTAAGCCGTGAGAGCTGGGTTACCTGCTGTGTTAGAGTCTGATTCTTTTCTTGTACGTCAGTCAGAGCAAGTATTAACGCTTTTACTTGTTGTGTTAATTGTGTCACTTGAGTGGGTACTTCTGCTGAATCCATTTTTATGGTTCGTTCAATCTGTAACGCTCCTGCGTTTTTATTATAGGCTGGATTTGCAGCTGCAAAATCTCCACTCAGTAGTCATGTAGAGATGTGTTGAATACCAGATCCAACTCTCCAGGACTCATCACCGTGGGCCTGTCAGCTTCAACATACAAATATATATACATACTCAATGAGATGTTCCTGGAGTGATAGGATGTATATGATAGTATGAAGGTGATGTGCTGAAGGGACAGGTGTGAACAGTGACAAGGATGGTAAGCACTTGATAGGTTTGTACAGGAGAGTTCAAGATGGTATTTAGGAGTGCAGATAGGTTAGTATCGAGTATGCTAACAGGTGGTGAGGACAGCAGATGACAAATACAGGATAGACTAACCCAGTGCAAGGATAGATAGTAGTAGACAGGAGAGCTAGCAATCTATGCAGCAGTGCAGATGATAGATGGTAGTAGACAGGAGAACTAGTAATCTATGCAGCAGTGCAGATGATAGATGGTAGTGGTCTCAAGAGCTAGCAATCTATGTAACAGTGCAGATGATAGGATAGTATGGATAGGTAGTAACAGTCCTTAATGCAATAGTAGTAGTGTAAGTTATGGAGGTTTCCCCTGCGGGGTACTTATCACTATAGTATAGTAGTAGAAGGGGCCGGTGATGAGGAAGTGATCCAGTAGCGAGATACAGGGATCAGTAGCGAGGTTCGGGTCTGAGGAAGTGATCCTGGTAGCGAGATACAGGGATCTGTAGCGAGGTTCCACAGCGAGACACGCTTGTAAGCATAGATGCAAGGCAGGTTGAACGAACATGTGAGTGAGAACGCCGGCGGTTGAAATAGCCGCTCTGCGGCGCTCAGTGATGACAGCATCGGTCTTAAAGGTGTATGCGCACCTACCAGAAGAGAATGGTGGGATGCATACACGGAATGGAAAGTGGAATAAGGGTGCCAGAGGTACCAGAACATTACAGACAGACATAAACTCCTTATAAGGCAGTCATGTCCAAAGTCCGGCCCGCGGGCCAGTTGCGGCCCGTCCTTTAGTTTTGTACGGCCCTCTGAGACACTGCTGACTTTTGTCAATGCCTCCTCACATCCCCGCCCTGATGCCAATGCGATGGCTCGGGGGCGGGGCCTCTGGCCTCCCTCGGCAGCTCGGCTGCTCCTGAGTCCCGCCGAGTCCAGCCCCGCCCCCCTCCCCCCGCTCGTCTCGTTCTGCCCGGCGCCGCCTACGACTGCGCCGGAGTGCAGAATGCCTTCTCTCCTTCACCGCACACAGCCACCTGTAGGAGCGGAGTGAGGATCCTGTTGAGGTGACCAAGGAGATGTCACTTCTACAATCCTACTGCCTGTTTCTGTAAGTGTGATATATGTGGTGTGTGTGTGTGTGTGTGTGTGTGTGTGTGCATGTGCGTGTGTGTGTGTGTGTGTGTGTATGTATGTATGGAGCTGACCGAGGAGGTGTCACTTCTACAATCCTACTGCCTGTTTTAGTAAGTGTGGTTTTATTCATAAAGTACTGATGCTTATTATTTCCTGTGACGAGACCAATCTCGCCACTGGGCGTTGGAGAAGCCTGGTTGCTCGCCTCCTGCAATATGACTATGGACCCTCTCATCAGCCCAGGCTAAACGTAAACCCCATGGCAATTTGACTGTGTTTGTGGCAATGGAGCCTTGCCTCTCCTGGAAGCTAAAAACGTATTCCTGTAAACTGTAAGGAACAGGAAGCCAACTCCTAATATGGGCATTACAGGAAGTTCTGAGGAGACGGGCGGTCTATTGACACTCAGAGTGATGTGTATTGAGGGCTCGTTAGGGAACCATTGTTCTGTGTCTGACTGTTGTGTGCATTGATTGCCCCCTGGGGCTTCTGTCTCCTTGCATTGGTCAAAGCTATCTGACCAATCCCTGTTGACTCATTTTCAAGCCCTCATTTGCATATACTGGAGAGGACCTTGGTGAGAACTGCAAGTGCTTTGCAATTGACCAATGGGAAGGCGGTTGTTGGGGGAGGGATGTTCCAATTTCTGTATAAAAGTGTGCTCTGTTCTTCCAATAAATGTTGTTCCTGTTTTACCCTCATCTCGGAGCTTTGTCTCGTTATTGGGGGAATCTGCTGCAGGGATTGCTATGGTCTTCCATACTCCCTTAGAGAATCACTAAGCTCTTGTAAGAGCTTGTGTAGAGCTTGTTCGTGCTGCACTCTCTGGAGAAAGAGAGGTTCACCCACAGGAACCTGGAGCCTTGTCGTTGGTCCAGGGTGGGTAGGAGATGCCAAGACCCTAACCAAGCTGCGGCGGTTCGTGGAGTCTGAAGTGCTTACGGTGTCTGGTGGAGTGCTTGGAGCCCTCGGGAAGCACTAGGAGCATCTGTCAACGGAGGTACCTGCTCAGGGGTGCCCTGTTCCGTAACAATTGGTGGCAAGCGACGAGATGGAACCAGCAGTGGAGTACAGATACTCTCTGAGAGAATATGACCGTATGGTGTGGTTACGGCTGAACTTTTTCGGACCCAATCCACTGGAGAGATCCAAGCGGTTCGTGAAGAACTTAGTGTTCGGGACTCTGCTAGACAGGGCAGAGAGAGAGGGCCAGCTGGCACGTTGGGAGGAACTCCAGCGGCAGGTACAGTTAAGGGAAGAGGAGAACCCAGTCTCCATTCCCCAGAGGCAGCCTGATTTATTGGGAATTGGGAGCCCAGTCTCCATTCCCCAGCGGCAGCCTGATTTATTTGGAATTGGGAGCCCAGTCTCCATTCTCCAGCGGCAGGCTGAGTTAAAGGGGGCAGAGACAGTCGGTCCTGTCACCCAGCAGCAGGACTCTGTGTTGGGAGGAGAGACAGTCGGTCTCCCTCCACAAAGACTGGAAGTATGTATGGGAGAGGAGATTGTTACCCCCTCTCCCCAGCGGCAGCTTAATGTACCAGGGGGAGACTGTAAGCCCCCCACCAGTGCAGATGGGACCGAGGTCTCCCCACCGGTCCTGCAGGAAATTGGGAGCCCAGTCTCCATTCCCCAGCGGGAGATACAGCAGGGAATTGGGAGCCCAGTCTCCATTCCCCAGCAGCAGGACTCTGTGTTGGGAGGAGAGACAGTCGGTCTCCCTCCGCAAAGACTGGAAGTATGTATGGGAGAGGAGATTGTTACCACCTCTCCCCAGCGGCGGATCAATGATGGGCAGAGTGTTCTATCGGGAGAGGAGCTTGTTACCCCCTCTCCCCAGCGGCAGCTTAATGTACCAGGGGGAGACTGCAAGCCCCCCACCGCTGCAGATGGGACCGTGGTCTCTGCACCTACCACACAGGGGGTAGGGATGGTCGGTCCTACCCCCCCACGACAGAGCTGTGTATCCAAGGGGGAGACAGTCAGTCTCCAGCCACCAGGCTCCAACCAGACTACTCCGGTTGTAGTGCTGGCACCAGGACAGAGTACCGCTGGTCTCTGCCCACTCAGCAACCCACCAAGGCAGCCTACCAGTCCCCTACACAGCCGTGGTGAGGCACCTGGACATGGACAAGTTTCTCCTCTAGCCAGGTGTAGTAACCATTTATTGTGGGTTGGTCGTACTGTTTTTTCTGCTTTGTTGGTGGGCTGCTGGACTAACAAGGGCACTGACCGGCAGGAGTTCAGGTACCCTGTTAGTCTTTTTGGAAAGGGGGAGAGATGTGACGAGACCAATCTCGCCACTGGGCGTTGGAGAAGCCTGGTTGCTCGCCTCCTGCAATATGACTATGGACCCTCTCATCAGCCCAGGCTAAACGTAAACCCCATGGCAATTTGACTGTGTTTGTGGCAATGGAGCCTTGCCTCTCCTGGAAGCTAAAAACGTATTCCTGTAAACTGTAAGGAACAGGAAGCCAACTCCTAATATGGGCATTACAGGAAGTTCTGAGGAGACGGGCGGTCTATTGACACTCAGAGTGATGTGTATTGAGGGCTCGTTAGGGAACCATTGTTCTGTGTCTGACTGTTGTGTGCATTGATTGCCCCCTGGGGCTTCTGTCTCCTTGCATTGGTCAAAGCTATCTGACCAATCCCTGTTGACTCATTTTCAAGCCCTCATTTGCATATACTGGAGAGGACCTTGGTGAGAACTGCAAGTGCTTTGCAATTGACCAATGGGAAGGCGGTTGTTGGGGGAGGGATGTTCCAATTTCTGTATAAAAGTGTGCTCTGTTCTTCCAATAAATGTTGTTCCTGTTTTTACCCTCAACTCGGAGCTTTGTCTAGTTTTTGGAGGGGGATTTATTATACAGAAAGCCGTTCGATTGTTTGGGGCTCTCTTTGGATGATTATTCGTATGCTGGCGTGCTACAGGGGTAATTCGTACATGCTGCAAAGGTGGTACATCCACTAAACGGCGGTTTCATTCTTTTTTACGCTGAGGTTCGTAACATTTCCTATATATATATATATATATATATATATATGTGTGTGTGTGTGCGTGTGTGTATTTAATTTTAATGGTTCAAATGGTCGGCTTCGTCAAATCTGGCCCCCTTTGAAAAAAGTTTGGACACCACTGTCATAAGGCAACAGTGATATTAGCAAAGTGTGGATTAAAGTTGAAGCCACAAATATGTAATCTGTTGAAAATGTATTTTGCACATTTGGGACCCATGAAGGGGTATGCCAAATAAAATGTAGGCAAATGACAAATAGAAAGCTCCTAGAACTTTTTTAAAGGTACGAGCCTTCCTTGGCTTGGTGGGCTATTATTGAAGATTCATAAGCGGGTTTACAAGGGTAGTTTTCCGTATCAAAGAACTTTTGACAAACAGAAAAAACAATAAAAAATGGGGAAAAACAAGAGGCCTTAATGGACAGTTTTGCCTTATGTCGACTTTACTCAGCCTTTCTGTCTTTACACCAATTCAAGCAATCAGGGACTAAAGGCCATACTATCCTAAGTACAACAAGGTAAAGAGAAGCTTTTTGATTATGGCAGTAGGATCTTAACCACGTCTTCAGCTCCGGAAGGTTTTACCCCCTTCCTGACCAGAGCACTTTTTGCAATTTGGCACTGCGCTGCTTTAACCGTTTGCCGACCGCCGCAAGTACATATACTGCGGCGGTCAGCCCCGTGCATGCAAAGTGACGTTTGGGTACGTCACTCACCTGCGAGCCAATAGGGGGCGAGCACACGCCACCTGAGGCGCGCTCCTTCCCCCGCTCGCTCACTGTGGTCCTGGCGCATGTGATCACTCGCGATCATCAGTTACAGAGGGAGAAAGGCAGGCGGCTAATGTAAACAAAGCCGCCTGTCATTCTCCCCTGTGTAACAGCAGAGATTATACGGTCCTGCTATGTAGGATCGTAGATCTCTGCTGTTACATGAAAAGCCACATCCCTGCACAGTAAGAATCACGCCCCTAGGCACACACTTAACCCCTCCTTCTCCAATAAAGTTAACCCCTTCCCTGCCAGTGTCATTTTTACAGTAACAGTGCATATGTATAGCACTGATTACTGTGGTTATGTCACTGGTACCCCCAAAAGTGTCAAAAATGTCAGTCAAGGGTCTGATCTGTCCGCCGCAATGTAGCATGTCCCACAAAAAAAATCGCAGATCGCCGCCATTACTCGTTAAAAAAAAAAAAAGCAATAAAAATTACAAAAATCTTTTCCTTAGTTAGCAAACGCAATAACTTTTGCGCAAACCAATCAAAATACGCTTATTGCGATTTTTTTTTACCAAACATATGTAGCAGAAAACAAATTGGCCGAAAATGTTAAAAAATTTTGATTTTTACATTTTTTTGGGGGGAATTTCATATAAAAAATGTGAAAATATTGTTATTTTTGCAAAATTGTCGCTCATCTTTTGTTTATAGCGCATGATCAAAAAATCGCACAGGTGATCAAATACCACCAAAAGAAAGCTCTGTTTGTGGGAAAAAAGGACGTCAATTTCACTTGGGTACAGCGTCGCACGTCAGTGCAATTGTCCGTTAAAGTTACGCAGTGCCGAATCACAAAATACCCCCCTGGTCAGGAAGGGGGTAAAATCTTCCGGGGCTTAAGTGGTTAACTGGTAATTGTGCCGTCATGCAATGCTGTACCCAAACTAAATTTATATTCTTTTTTTCCCACAAATAGAGCTTTCTTTTGGTGAATTCTGATCCCCACAGGAATTTTTATTTTTTTGTGATATAAATGAAAAAAGACCAAAATTTAAAAAAAAATAAAAAAATGATACTTTTTGTTATAAAAAAAATCCAATAAACTAAATTTTGTCACACATTTTGGCCAAAATGTATTCACTCACTAGTGTTGGGTAAAAAAAAAATTCAAAAAGCATATATTTATTGGTTTGCGCAAAAGTATAGTGTCTAAAAACTATGGTACATTTACTTGAATTTACGCAGCTTTTAGTTTATGACTGCCTATCTCATTTCTTGAGGTGCTAAAATGGCACGGCAGTAACCCCCCCCCCCCCCAAATTACCCCTTTTTGGAAATTAGACACCCCAAGGAATTTGCTGAGAGGCATGTTGAGCCCGTTTAATATTTCATAAGTCACAAGTGACATAAGTGAATTTGTCACAAGTGAAAAATTACAAAAAAAAAAAAGAAAAAATTGCTCACACATGCCATGGGTTTATGTGAAATTACACCGCAAAATATATCCTTCTGCTTCTCCTGAGTACAAAGATACCACATAGGTGAGACTTTTTGGGAGCCTAGCCGCGTACAGGACTCCAAAAACCATTATCCGCCTTCAGAATTTCAAAGGACGTAAATTGCTTATTTAACTTTCTCACTAGCTATAACAGTTTCGGAGGCCCTGAAATGTCAAGATAGCACAACCCCCCCCCCCCCCCAAATGACCCCATTTTGGAAAGTAGACACTCCAAGCTATTTGCTGAGAAGCATGTTGAGTCCATGGAATATTTTATATATATATATTGTGAAGGATTAGCTCGGTAGCGGGTGTGGATGACCGCTTTGGGGGGGGGGGGGTTTGTTACACAGGGAGATAGCCGAGGTGTGGTTGAAAACAACAGGTTATGGTTTATTCTTCCAATTTTCTTCAAACAAGTGCATGCATCAAGAATCAAAATAAAACACAAAATAAATCCTGGCCGCTGTGGGCGTCTACCTTCTCACACACAGGAACCTACCTAAGGAGTCTTCCCAACCTACTGCTGGGCAGATACTGCTGATCCTACAGCAGACAGAAAATGTCCATTGTTTTTTTTCTCTACACAGAAAAAGTTCAACACCTCACCTTTAGAAGTCTCTCATCTGACTGCTCTCCCCCAGCTCACACAGCCTCAGGAGGCAGCAATCACTAGTCATCCTCTTGATAACTTATAGAAGCATTAATTGCCTCATTCTGAATAGCTGAAGGTTTTTCAACTTCCGTACACCTTCCTGCCTACCTCTGCAGCCGACACCCTATAGTAATTGGTGAATTGTCTAAACCAAGCAGAAATGTATCTCCCGTCTGTGACAACACCCATAGATTTACCTGACTTCATGTCACTATATATATATATATATATATATATATATATATATATATATATATATATATATATTTTTTTTTTTTTTTACACTAAGTTATCAGTTAAATTATATATTGCTCAAATATGTGAAATTACAACCCAAAATACATTCTGCTGTGTCTCCTGAGTATGGAGATGCCCCATATGTGAGATTTTTTTTGTCAGTCTAGCTGTGTACAGGACCTGGAAAACTAATCACTGCCTTCATGCTTTCTAAGGGCGTAAATTGTTGATGTCACTTCTCACTACCTATCACAGTTTAGTTTTTTTTTACACAAAGTTGTCACTAAAATGTTATTGCTCACACATGCTATGGGTATATGTGAAATTACACCCTAAAATACATTCTTCTGCTTCTCCTGAGTACGAGGATACCACATGTTTCAGACCTATTGGCAGTCTTGCCGCATACAGGACCCCCAAAACCAATTACCGCCTTCAGGCTTTCTAAGGGCATAAATTGTTGAATTTACTCCACACTATTTACCACAGTTTTGGAGGCCCTGTAATGCCAAGACAGCACAACCCCCCCCCCCCACCCCCAAATGACCCCTTTACAGAAAGTAGACAAGCTATTTGCTAAGAGGCATGTTGAGTATTTTACAGATCTTAGTCACAAAGTTTTGAAAATTGAATAAAGAAAAAAAAATGTCCTTTCTTTCTTCATTTTCCCCAAAAAATGTGAGCTGCAAAATACTCACCATGCCTCTTAGCAAATACCTTAGGGTGTCTACTTTACAAAATGGGGTCATTTGGGGGGGGGGTAGTGCTATCTTGACATTTCATGGCCTCTGAAACTGTGATAGGTAGTGAGGAGTGAAATCAACAATTTATGCCCTGAAGGCGGTGATTATTTTTAGAGGTCCTGAACACGGTTAGACCTGTACTCAGGAGAAGCAGCAGAATGTTGTAACGCTCATGCGTTTTTGTTAGTGGATGGATTTGCAGCTGCAGAATTGTCACATTCAGTAGTCGTGTAGAGATTCTGTTGAACAAACATATCCAACTCTCAGGACTTCATCACTGTGCACAGCCTGTTTATGCAATATACATACACTCAATCTGATGTTAATGGAGGGATAGAATATGTGAGAATATATAGGTGAGAGACAGGCTATAGTATGGTGAGCACCTAGGAGTAGTATTAGGAGAGTGTTTAGGTGATGGTAGTAAGCAGATAGGTTCTAATGTCAAGTATAGTGCAGATGGTAGGGGACAGCAGATGGAGTACACAAGACAGAGTAACCTAGTGCAAGGATAGTTGATGGTAGTCCCAAGAGCTAACAGTCTATGCAGATGATAGGAAATAGCTTAGATAGAGATAGTCCTGGTATATGCAGTAGATGACAGTAGAAGTGCAGGTTAGTAAGGAATCCCCTGTGGGGTACTTATCACTAGATAGGTAGTAGTAACAAAGTTCAGTAGTGAGAGGTGATCCAGTAGCGAGATACGGATCGGCAGCGAGGTTCCGGTTCAGTTCAGGCAAAGGGAATAGCCAGCAGCTCCAGCTTCACAAGAGAAGGTGCGGTGAACATGCGGTTTGAACGAGCAATGAGTGAGAGAAAGCCGGCGATTGAAATAGCCGCTCATAGCGGCGCTCGGCGATGATGTCATTGCCCTTAAAGGTGTATGCGTCCCATTTGGATAGCAAGATGGGACGCAATATTAAGAGAGAAATGTGGAAATAAGGGTACCAGAGGTACCAGAACATTACAAATGTATTTTGGAGTGTAATTCTACATATACCAATGGCATGTGTGAGCATTATATCATTTAACCACTTGCCGACTGCCGCACGACTATGTACTGCGGCAGTCAGCCTCTCCTGGGCAAAGTGACGTATGGGTGCGTCACTCGCCCATGAGCCTGTAGGGGGCGAGCGCACGCTGCTGCCGGCGCGCTCCCATCCCCGCTCGCTCCCTGCCTTCCCCGTGCGTGTGACCGGCGGCTCTGATGTCCGCCGGCCACTCGCGATCTTGCTCAGGAGAGGGAGAAAGACAGACGGCTGATGTAAACACAGCCGTCTGTCATTCTCCCTTAGATCATCACTGAGGCTATGCGATCCTGCTATGTAGGATCGTATGTCTCTGTGATGATCTAACAAGCCACGCCCCCTGACAGTTAGAATCACGCCCATAGGGACACACTTAACCCCTTGATCACCAAAAAAGTTAACCCCTTCCCTGCCAGTGTAATTTTTACAGTAACAGTGCATATTTATAGCACTGATTACTGTAGTAATGTCACTGGTACCCGCAAAAGTGTCAAAAATGTCAGTCGAGGGTTCGATCTGTCCGCCGCAATGTCGCAGTCCCGCAAAAAAAAAAAAAAATCGCAGATCGCCGCCATTACTAGTTAACCTCCCTGGCGGTATGATTCTTTCGGATTTTAGGTGCTGAAAGCGGTACCATTATTTTGCATGTAATTCTTAAGAATGAGCAGCCCAAACCAACTATTTACATATGATTTTTTTTTCTGTGCGTTCTTCTTTATAACATCTGGGGTATAATAAAGTTTGAAACATAAAATCATAAATTATAATATAATAAAAAACTATAAATAAGTTAAAGTATGTATACATATATATATATATATATATATATATATATATACATATAGTATACATATATTATATATATATATGTATATATATATATATATATATATATATATATATATATATACACACAGTGCCTTGCGAAAGTATTCGGCCCCCCTTGAACTTTGCAACCTTTCGCTACATTTCAGGCTTCAAACATAAAGATATAAAACTGTAATTTTTTTGTGAGGAATCAACAACAAGTGGGACACAATCATGAAGTGGAACGAAATTTATTGGATATTTCAAACTTTTTTAACAAATAAAAAACTGAAAAATTGGGCGTGCAAAATTATTCTGCCCTCTTAAGTTAATACTTTGTAGCGCCACCTTTTGCTGCGATTACAGCTGTAAGTGGCTTGGGGTAAGTCTCTATCAGTTTTGCACAATGAGAGACTGAAATTTTTGCCCATTCCTCCTTGCAAAACAGCTCGAACTCAGTGAGGTTGGATGAAGAGCGTTTGTGAACAGAAGTTTTCAGTTCTTTGCACAGATTCTCGATTGGATCCAGGTCTGGACTTTGACTTGGCCATTCTAACACCTGGATATGTTTATTTGTGAACCATTCCATTGTAGATTTTGCTTTATGTTTTGGATCATTGCCTTGTTGGAAGACAAATCTCTGTCCCAGTCTCAGGTCTTTTGCAAACTCCATCAGGTTTTCTTCCAGAATGGTCCTGTATTTGGCTCCATCCATCTTCCCATCAATTTTAACCATCTTCCCTGTCCCTGCTGAAGAAAAGCAGGCCCAAACCATGATGCTGCCACCACCATGTTTGACAGTGGGGATGGTGTGTTCAGGGTGATGAGCTGTGTCGCTTTTATGCCAAACATAACGTTTTGCATTGTTGCCAAAAAGTTCAATTTTGGTTTCATCTGACCAGAGCACCTTCGTCCACATGTTTGGTGTGTCTCCCAGGTGGCTTGTGGCAAACTTTAAACGACACTTTTTATGGATATCTTTAAGAAATGGCTTTCTTCTTGCCACTCTTCCATAAAGGCCAGATTTGTGCAGTATACGACTGATTATTGTCTCCCACCTCAGCTGTAGATCTCTATAGTTCATCCAGAGTGATCATGGGCCTCTTGGCTGCATCTCTGATCAGTCTTCTCCTTGTATGAGCTAAAAGTTTAGAGGGACGGCCAGGTCTTTGTAGATTTGCAGTGGTCTGATACTCCTTCCATTTCAATATTATGCACAGTGCTCCTTGGGATGTTTAAAGCTTGGGAAATCTTTTTGCATCCAAATACGGCTTTAAACTTCTCCACAACAGTATCTCGGACCTGCCTGGTGTGTTCCTTGTTCTTCATGATGCTCTCTGCGCTTTAAACGGAACTCTGAGACTATCACAGTGCAGTCGCATTTATACGGAGACTTGATTACACACAGGTGGATTCTATTTATCATCATTAGCCATTTAGGTCAACATTGGGGGGGGGGCGTGGCTTGGCGCGCTGTAGAGATGGCCGCATTCTAACACAGCTCCGCCGGCAGCTCTCTCGCCTCAGAACACTACGGCTTCATCCGACCCCATCCGCCTCAAATATGGGCAAAATCTCCAAGCAGGGCTCATATACCAAGCATCAGCGCTCCGGAGGATCGGATAGCAGCAAGCTTATACCCGATCTCTTCAAGCCACAATCTCACAGCAGGAGAAGCATGGCTGCAGCTAAGATGGCGCTGGCTCCGACCCAGGCTGAGGAGGAAGATTGTGACCTGGACTCTATTGCTACCTCAGACGATATGGGAGGTGAGTGCACACAAACTGACCACCCTCTCACATTGAACGATATGACTATTATAGCAGCTGACATTAAAGGATCGTTCTCAGCAGCAATAACTGACCTCAAAGCAGATATCATCAGCATTAAAGAACAGATGGCCATAGGGGAGAAAGCAGACAAATCCAGAGACAAGGCCATTCACAGGCTAGAGGAAGTAACTCTCTCCCATTCCTCACAGCTAATTACCATGAACCGCCAACTTGAAGATCTTGATAACCGAGGTAGGCGGAATAATATTAGAATCAGGGGTATCCCTGAAGGGATAGAGAGTGAACAAATTAAGCCGACATTAACTTCTATTTTTAAAGGACTTCTTGGCTGACGAGCAGAATCCCCGATACACTTTGACAGAGCACATAGAGCTCTCAGACCCAAGGCCCCGGATAATACACCACCAAGGGACATCATATGCTGTCTGAGCAATCATCCATTAAAAGAGGAAATCTTAAAACAGGCATGACAGAATGACCAAGTCATCTTTAATGATCAGCAGATACAACTATTCCCCTATTACTTTGAAAAATAGGCGGGCGTTGAAACCCCTCTTGGAAATATTGAAGTCTAAACATATACCCTATCGTTGGAAATTTCCATTCGCACTGCAAGCTACATTTGGAGGCAGGCAATACCTGCTTAGAACTCCTGATGAACTCCTGAACTTTTGTGCTCTCCTACAACTGGACCCTGTAGTCCTGCCAGAATGGTATGCAGAGTTCATGCTTCCACCTGTACCAATGGGCTCTCCTAGGGCTCCAAATCCATCCCCAGCACATACTCCCTTTAGGAAGGGAGGGAAAAAAACAGAAATTTAAGGACCCCAAGAACCTGTTCACTTCACCTCCCAGGACACCAAGACTGAGAGACCATAAGTGACCGGACATATAAAATCTAAATTTTTTTATCTCAATACACTCATTTCCACTGTGTCTGACTAATTGGAAACCTGTCTTACATTGATCCCTGGCACATTGCATATTGGGTGCTTCTTTAACCAGTTTCACTTTTCCGACAGTAGAGGGCAGCAGAGTTACACTGCTGGACAGTCATACTCTAATAAGTGCCTTCTTCAACACCATCCTTCATTCCAACTTTTCTTTGGTTATTACATGTGGATATTGGACAGCAGAAATATACAGTTATATAATGTTATATTTCCACATGCTCATATCATGATAGCACTAAGACTTTAACTGTGGGACATTATTTCTGGGAATGGCTTTTCAAGCCTGTGGGGGGAATTTAGTCAGTTAACCCTGCAAGGCTTTTTTCTTAGCACACTTCTGCCCTCTCTCTCGGAATCTCTGATTACTTTTATTACCATCCGTTTAGAGCATATTTTACTTTCTGCCTTCATTTCTTTCCTATTTTCTTAAACTCCTCTTGAGTTGGGTGCCGAGAAAATAACTTTCCACTTGATTTATGTGGGAGCAGTGATTCAGAAAAACTTCCACAAGATGGCAGTAGTTCTAGTTATACAGTAAACCCCCCTCCATTGCGGGGGTTAGGTTCCGGACCCAGCCGCGAAAAGTGAAAATCCGCGAAATAGAAAAACCCTATTAAAATGCATTGTAGGCATGTTTTTTTACTGTCACTGTACGTGTAAAAGCATTTTAAGGTCTTTAAACACACTTTTAAAACAATAGAATCTCATTTAAACACATAATAGATACTGAGAGACATAGCAAGAGCTATGGAAAACACAAAAATATTTCATTTTTAATGATTTATATAGTAAAATAACATAAAAAAAAAACGCAATATACCGGGACCGCAAAAACTGAACCGCGATGGAGCGGGGGTTTACTGTAATGCAACACAGCTTTACTAGAGGTGTATGGGAGTGAATTGCTCCTTCTCATTTTATGGTTTCAGAGATCACTAGAGCCGTGGAAATTGTTTCTGATGCTTTCCTTATCTGAATTTATTTGTATATTTACCTTTATTCGTGTTTTCTCTTTATATCTGCTCCTTTATACCGAGCGGGAGAATCCCTCTGTGTCACACACCTGGGATGAGTGTACGGCTATCCATCACGGAATCTTGGACAAATCAGGTAACACATGGATCTGACTCAAGATTCATGATAACTGACCATTCCTACACAAACTCCATCGCATCTATTTCTCCGCAAGGAGCAGGTAAGATGTATCATCCTCTTTTTGAATGCTATTTGTCCAACATTTCTGTGATGGAATCGAGGCCTGTAGATGTTTATATAAGGGGAGATATATAATAGCTTAGTGGTTAAGCTGCAAAAGTTTGATGCAGCCCAAGAATGACTGTTCCATAGTTGGGATTACATTAAGGTTACTCCTTTTATATATAGTACTAGACATTAAGCCCGTTAATGTGCTAGAACATATGTGGTCAAACATTTGTAAAAACAGACTTGTTCCAGTAAGGCGTACTTTGCTACTAAAGTCAGTTTGCTTATAAATGTCCCCTTAATAGCGTATCTATGTTCTGCGATTTTTGTTTTTATATTAATGCACCTACAGTCGCAGATTTCATTAAGGCGTGTTTTGCGTCTGCAGTCTTTCTATTTGCAAATGTCCCGTTCAAAACGTGTCTTTACTTTCCATTTTTTTGTAAGGTTTCGCAATCACACTCGCAGATTTTCTGTAGGCGTACTTTGCTACTAAAGTCAGTTTGCTTATAAATGTCCCTTTAATAGCGTGTCTATGTTCTGTGTTTTTTTTTTCTACAGTAATGCACAGTGGTAGATATCAATCAGGCCATGTCCCTTTAACAACGTTTCTACAGTCGCAGATTAACTAACTAAGCTTCTCGGCCTTTTGGCTAAGATCAAGTGTAGTATCTGTTCTTATCAGTGTTGGTATGGAACCGGAAGGTTAGTATCGGTGGTGGCCGAAGTTAACCGGGGCGCTCTGGGCGTAACTGGAGGACCGGAGTAGACCAAACCAGAGAAAGCCGGGTGGTTCCATTGCCTTCCTGATTTGAATGGGTCCGCCCCTATCAGTTTGAAGGGAGCGAGAAAGCTGTGCGGCCATGGTTAGTATTGCTCCTGGATGTAATTGGTAAGGAATTTGGATGGCGGCGGGGGGGGCTTTTTCCTCCTGGGTTGAACCTGGCCTTTGGATAGAGGGCCTCGTCCCCAGTTGAAGGCAAGCTCTCCCTAATGCTGTTCACGTTCCAAGCCTCCTGGTAGGCAAGGGCTACACTGGGTCTGGCCGGGGGTTGAGACTGAAAAAGCCTGTGGTGTACGTGCCCCTGGGGTGGCAGCCCAGGGGTGCCTCAATCTCACTGGTGAGGGGCAGCTCACCTGAGTTTTTGTGGCACCTTGGTCACTGCACCATCACACTTTTTCAGCACCTGCCTCTTGGGGTGGGCCTTTTGGCCAACACCAGAGGAATTTTTTATTCCTGGCCGGGGGGCCTGCCAAGGTCCTGCACTTTGGCACTACCCTGCACTTCTCCACTTCCCTTTTCCCCACTCTGTTTTTCTTTGTTGTGTGTCACGTTTGTCCCTTTTGGTTGAGCACTTGCACAACTTGGATGGCGTAGGTCCTCGGGCCTGCCCTGAAAGTCTTGGGAGGGGGTGGATATGGCCTTCTGGCTTAGTTCGCCCTCTCCCATGGGGTCTCCCTTCGGGGGAGCCCTACCTAGTACTCGGGGCGGGCTGTTTCGGCAGTCCCCCTGAAGAATGGGGTCTGCCCGGCTTCGGCTGGGTGGACCAAAGTGAGTACCTCAGTCCCTGTCAGGAGCTTCGCGCCCCGGGGGATCAGGGTCAGGGCCCTTCCTCTTCGGAGGAGGGCCATGTGTACGCCTTGTGCACTTTTTTATGCACCGGGTGTAAGTCTTTTGAGTGTGTTTCACACACCACGGGCTTTAAAAAAAGAAAAAGTCCTGCCCTAACTAACTGACTTAGGGCAGGGCGAAGTCTCTGCATTCCCAACAGCTGTCTGTAGGGCACATGTGCAGTAGCACAATCCCACAGACACAGGGACAGGACGCAGAGACACTTGGATTTTATTATTATAGATTTGCCTGTATTTGACTTACCAACAAGCCGTAAAACAATTTTTATTTTTTCTATGTTATTCCTTTTTATGTACTTCAAGGTATAAAAGTTTTTGACATTTTGAATGAGGTGGGGGACTGTCCCTGGTTGTTAGACGATTATATACTTTTATTTTTCAATTGTTTAATTTTAAGAGCCACTTCGAAGCGCGCAAACCATTTTTCCCCCAATAGGAACTGGTTGTCTGACCACTCAAGTTTGGGTGCTACGACTGCCTTTATTTCCTAATTACCGTGTTGTCCACCATAGCTGTTTAGACTCAGGGGGTCAATATTGACTATTTAGTCTCTCTTTTTCACACTCTTTTCTATCTAATCTATCTTTAAAAACCCCAGCCCACTCCTCTCCCCTCCCCCATCCTATTCTCCTCCATCCTGACCCTTACCTCTGCGAGATGGCTTGCTCGCATTTAAGCAAAACGCCATTTCTTATCTCACATAATGTGAATGGCCTCAACTCCCCAGAGAAAAGAAATCTAAAGCCCAAGTAATTTTCCTTCAGGAAACACACTTTCGAAGTTCATATATTCCAAAACTCACTAACAAATACTTTCCCACAGCCTACCATGCAACGAACCCCCAAGCTAAGACCAAGGGAGTAATGATTTTACTTCCCAAAAATTTTAAATTCGTGCTCAATGAACAAATGTCAGACCCAGCTGGGAGATACCTGTTCCTAGCGGGCTCGCTAAATGGAAACCCAATCACGCTGGCAAATGTCTACTTTCCTAACAAATCACACATTACCTTTTGCACACTGATAATAGATGAACTCAAAAAAATTGCAAAGGGTTGTATACTGTTGGGTGGAGATTTTAATGTGCCTTTAGACCCCTTACAGGACACATCATCAGGCAAAACATGTGTCTCATACAAAATTATTACAAAAATTAAGGAACAACTCAGATCCCTGGCTCTTGTGGACGCCTGGAGAACAATTAACCCTTCTGAGAGGGATTACACTTTTTACTCAGCACCGCATAAACGCTATACACGTATAGATCACATCTACATCACGCAAAGAGACCTTCCCAGATTGATTAAGGCTGATATAGGAATAATCTCTCTTTCGGATCATGCACCTGTTTCTATAGCACTCCAAACAGATGTGCCCTGCAGGGGTGAGTTCACATGGAGACTGAACTCCTCATTGCTGGTTAAACATGCTATTCAAGTTGATATTCAAACCGCTATAACTAATTATTTCAGAGATAACATCTCGGGTGATGTCTCCCCACTACTAGTGTAGGAAGCGCACAAAAGTGTTATAAGAGGAGAACTAATCAAACATGGAGCGATCCAGAAGAGAGAAAGGGAAAAAATGATAGATGACATGGTCAAGAAAATATCATCCCTTGAATTACAGCATAAATTTAGCACATCAAAACAGGTTGAACACAAATTGTTGACCCACAGAAAAACATTGAATGATATGCTTCAATCAAAAATTAAGAGATCACTATTCTTTAAGAAATCCATCTATTATGAACATGGGGACAAAGGAGGCAAGCTCTTAGCTAAGGCATTGAAAGAAGCACAATTTGACAACAATATTCGCTGCATCCGAGGCCAGACAGGTGATCTCTTACGAGACCCGCACAAAATGGCTGAATGTTTTGCATCCTTTTACTCCAAACTATACCACATTTCGCCACAAAACAAACCAGAAGGTCTGGGTGATTCACGAGACCAACAAATTCTGGATTATCTTCAACATAGTTGTCTACCTGTGTTGCTGAATGATGCAATAGAAGAATTGGAAAGGGAGATCACTGTAGATGAAACTGAATTGGTAATTAAAGAGCTGAAATCAGGGAAAAGCCCCGGGCCAGACGGATTTACTTCCCAATATTATAAATTATATGCTGACACAATTGCTCCCCACCTTACAAATGCCCTAAACTCCGTTCTACGACAACATATCCCCACTAAAGATTTCCTGATGGCATATGTCTCAGTAATTCCCAAACCAGATAAGGACCCAACCTTATGCGTGAGTTACCATCCGAAATAACTTTTAAATATAGACTTAAAGATTCTAACCAAAATATTAGCAAACAGATTGGGCTCTTTTAGCCCCGGTTCACACTAGGGCGACCTGTGAGGCGACCTGGTCGCCTCACAGGTCGCTGCAGGTCGCCTCCCATAGGGAAGCTACGGACCCGTTCTAATAGGAGTGACACAAGTCGCTCCGACCTAGAAAAAGGGTCCGGAGCTTCTTTGGGGCGACCAGGAGGCGACCGCCATAGACTTCAATGTTATGAAGTCTGTGGCGGCCGCTCCGAGGTCGCGGCGCGCTGCTCGCACCGCGATCTCGGAGGTCGCCCCTGAAAGTCGTGTCGCGCCAGTGTGAACCGGCGCTTATACATCATGTTATCGGACCAGAACAAGTGGGTTTCATGCAGGGCAGAGAAGCTAAAGATAGCGTTACCAAAGCCTTGAATTTGATTCATGGAATCCGGGGCTCTAAAGTTGAGGGTCTTCTGCTATCCACTGATGCAGAAAAGGCCTTAGACAGGGTAGCTTGGGACTTTTTGATCCACAAATGTAAACATGTCTGGGTTCAAACATGCTGGCCTGGATTCAGGCTCTATATTTGAACCCCACAGCAAGGGTAAAGGTTAATAACATTCTGTCACCACCCTTTTCTTTAAAAACCGGCACTAGACAAGGCTGTCCCCTGACTCCTCTTTTGTTCATATTATCTCTTGAACCCCTCATCAGAACCATCAACCTTACACCAGATATACACAGATTCCACAGAGGCTCCAGGGAGTTCAAACTCTCAGCCTATGCTGATGACCTCCTGTTCTTTATATCTCAACCACACATATCCATCCCTAATCTAAATAATCAATTTAAACTATAGATTTCTGTCTAATTTTAAAATAAACCACAGCAAATTGGAGGCGTTAAACTTGACCCTATCCCCGGATCTATTAAAACTTACAATGGAAAATTGCCCCTACAGGTGGGAAAAACACACATTAAAATACCTAGGAATTAAACTCACACCGAGACTGGAGGATTTATTTGAGGCAAATTTCACTCCTCTTACGAAACAAATCGCTGCAGACCTAAAGTGATGGAATGTAAAAACCTTTTCTTGGTTTGGCAGAGCCTCCATAATGAAGATGACGGTACTCCCTAGGCTCCTTTACCTCTTCCATGCCCTCCCAGTCCAGATACCCATGTCCTTTTTCCGTAAATTAGCCACTCTGCAGAGATCTTTTGTTTGGGCTGATAAGAAACCACGAATAAAACTCAAATACCTACAATTACCCAAACTGAGTGGAGGCATGAGTCTCCCAGATTTCCAAAAATAGTATCAAGCTACACATCTAACAAGAATTCTAGACCGGCATTGCCATTCTGACAGCAAAGACTGGGTGGGCATGGAACTGGACTGGAGTGGTATCCCCCCCCCCCCCCATCATCTCCAATGGACTGATCAGCGAAACTTCCCATTAGACATTAAAAAACACCCTCTCATAGCCACTACCCTAAATATATTTCAGAAAGTCGCAACTAAACATAATATTTCCTCAAGTCCGAGTCCTCTTACTCCAATTCTAAATAACCCAGATTTTCAACCTGGTATTAACAATCGCACATTTGCTCTACATCAGAAAGACAAGACCCAACCCTTACGGGTTAAACAGTGTTTCCGAAACTCAAACATCAAACCGTTAACTGAGCTGAAACAGGAATGCTCAAGTGACGCACCTCTACAATATTGGACGTATATACAGTTATGTGATTTAATTTCACACAACAAACACAAGAATTGAATGCACAAACCATTGACTGATTATGAAGAGCAGTGCATACGCGGAGACCGAATCGAACGGGCCACATCCCAATCCTATAAAAGACTCATTGAAGCCCCTCCAGATTTTATAGACCCATATAAAGGTCTATGGGAAAAAGAGTTGGGATGCTCCTTCACTCCGGCTCAGTGGGAGAAGGCCTGCTACTTCTCACATAAATGCTCTTTAAGCACCAGATTACAAGAAACCTCTTACAAGATCAGGACGCAATGGTACCATACACCTATTAATATACATCAATGGTCCTAACAATACTCATATATCTGCTTGAGATGCGGTTCCGAACGGGGCACGTTTCTTCACATTTGGTGGGATTGCATCTCGCTAAAAAGTTTCTGGAAGGGGGTTATTAACTGGGTGCGTCATATTACGGAAACCACATTGAACCTAGATGCGGCGTGCTGCCTACTACATATAAATAGATACACTTATAGAAAATATAAAAGATCGTTGACACGTCACCTCTTTAATGCAGCTAAATCCTTAATACCCTTACATTGGAATACTAAAAAAGCTCCTGCTATCTCAGACTGGCTCACTAAGGTGGGCTACATATATGAGATGGAAGAGACACTAGCCATCAGAATGGAAAGAAATTACCTCTTTCAAAAATGATGGTCTCCTTGGCAATTATTCACTGTTTCGAAAGAAAATAGTGAACTTATGAGCAAATAGACAAAATCCTAACATTTAACTCTACTAGACCTGGCTGAGCGAAAGTCCCCCCTTTTAATCCTTCCTGCACACCCTCCTTCCCCTTCCTACCCCACAACTCTTCTTTTTTCTACTTTCTTCCTTTCCTTTTTTCTTTACCTTTTTAATATTATTCTCTCTTTCATATCACGGATGAACTGGGCGCACAGGTTCATCCCACTAGTGATTTAAACAGAAGTAACTGTATTATCTGACGATTACATATTTCATGCTAATTGTAATATGAGCCATGATATTGATTAATAATTGTAATCGTCATCCCTGCTTAAAATTTTCAGAATATATTGTTCTATGCAATTGTTTATATTCAATGTTAACTGTTACTTGAAACTTTTGTTTTAAAATTAATGCACTTTACTATTGTAATGCATACCGTTCTACTTTTTTCTTATGAATAATGTTTAAAATTGTGAAAAAAAAACAAAAAAAAAACATTGGATCATCCAGAGATCCTCACTGAACTTCTGGAGAGAGTTTGCTGCACTGAAAGTAAAGGGGCTGAATAATTTTGCACGCCCAATTTTTTGGTTTTTTATTTGTTAACAAAGTTTGAAATATCCAATAAATTTCGTTCCACTTCATGATTGTGTCCCACTTGTTGTTGATTCTTCACAAAAAAATTACAGTTTTATATCTTTATGTTTGAAGCCTGAAATGTGGTAAAAGGTCGCAAAGTTCAAGGGGGCGGAATAATTTTGCAAGGCACTGTATATATATACACATATATACGTATGTATATATATATATATATATACACGTATATATATATATATAAAAAGTACAGTAAAACTGCAGGAAAGGGCACTGGGGGGCAAACGAATGTGTCTATATTTTATTTTGCATTGTATCAGTGTGTTTGTTGTGTTTTACATTTGAATTTGCCGCCGGTTCCACCCCCATGCGAACGTCACGTCGCAGGAGACGGAAGCCGGGGCTCACAGAGGATCGGGAGGAAGCTCCGCCGCCGCTCACCGCCGAGATACATCGCTGGATCCCAGTGACAAGGTAATTAACCCCTCTACCAGGATCCAGCGATCTTCCTAGCGGTACCCAGAGTGTGGCTCGGGGTTACCGCTTTTGCCACTGAGATTTAACCCCGAACCACGCTCAGGAATACTGCTAGGAAGGTTAAAAAAAATAAAACAATAAAAATGACATAAATCTTTCCCGTAGTAAGTAAACGCAATAACTTTTGCGCAAACCAATCAAAATACGCTTATCGCTGGGTTTTTTTACCAAAAATATGTAGCAGAAAACAAATTGGCTTAAAATGTTAAAACATTTTGATTTTTAATTTTTCTTTTAAATATCATATAAAAAAATGTGAAAAATATTGTTATTTTTTCAAAATTGTCACTCTTTTTTTGTTTATAGCGCAAAAAGTAAAAATCGCAGAGTTGATCAAATATCACCAAAAGAAAGCTCTGTTTGTGTGAGAAAAACGACATCAATTTAATTTAGGTACAGCGTCGCATGACCGCGCAATTGTCCGTTACAGTCACACAGTGCCGAATCGCAAAATAGGGCCTGGTCTTTGAGCAGCCAAATCCTCCGGGGCTTAAGTGGTTAATGACAACTTTGTTTAATAAAAAAAAAAAAAAAAAAATGTGTCATTTTCCCAAAACGTGTGGCAAAATATAAAATATTCCATGGACTCAACATGCCTCTCAGCAAATAGCTTGGGGTGTCTACTTTCCAAAAAGGGGTAATTTGGGGGTGGGGGGGGGGGGGTTGAACTGTCCTAGCATTTTATGCCCAATATTAGAAGCTTATGCCACACATCACTCACTCTTCTAACCACTTAAAGACCTAGCAGTTTTTGACACTTTTTGTTTACATGAATGAATTATTTTTTTTTGCTAGAAAATTACTTCTAACCCCTAAACATTATATCTTTTTTTAAAGCAGAGGCCCTAAGGCTCCGTTCACATGTCAGCGTATGGATCGCGGGCAGAACCGCCGCGGTTCCGCCCGCGATCCGGAGATTATTGCAAATCGCCGGACGCCTGTGCGTTGCCCGTTGATTTGCAATAGCCCCCCAAACGCTGAGCGATGTTGCCGCGATTTCCGCCTGCCGAATCGCGGTAACATCACGCAAAAAAAAATCGCGGGACGCATTACGCCCAAAAAAGTACAAGAGCTTCTTTGGAGCGTATTGCGTCCCGCAATTTTTTTTGCGCGATGTTACCGCGATTCGGCAGGCGGAAATCGTGGCAACATCGCTCAGCGTTTGGGGGGCTATTGCAAATCAACGGGCAACGCACAGGCGTCCCGCGATTTGCAATAATCTCCGGATTGCGGGCGGAACCGCGGCGGTTCTGCCCGCGATCCATATGCTGACATGTGAACGGAGCCTAAATATTACAATGGTGGGTGTTGCAATTATTTTTTTTCACACAGTATTTGCGCAGCGATTTTCCAAACGCAATTGTTTTGGAAAAAAAAAACACTTTTTTGAATTTTAATGCACAATAACGCACTATATACACTATACGGAATTTACCCAAATGTTTGGTAAAATATAAAACATGATCTAATGCCGAGTACATAGATACCAAACACGACATGCTTTAACCACTTCTGGACCACAAGGGTTTGCCCCCTTACTGACCAGGCCATTTTTTGAGATTCGGCACTGCGTTACTTAAACGGACAATTGCACCGTCATGCGATGCTGTACCTAAATAAAATTGCCATTTTTTTCCCCCACAAATAGAGGTTTCTTTTGGTGGTATTTGATCACCTGTGCGATTTTTGTTTTTTTGCGCTATAAACAAAAAAAGAGTGACAATTCTGAAAAAAAAAAATATATATATATTTTTCACATTCTGCTATATAACATCCCCCCCCCCAAAATTGAAAAATCTAAATTTTTTTTAACAATTTGTTTTCTGCTACATATTTTGGGTAAAAAAAATTGCAATAAGCGTATTTTAATTGGTTTGCGCAAAAGTTATCGCGTCTACTAACTACGGGAAAGATTTATGTCATTTTTATTGTTTTTTTTTTTTTGTACTAGTAATGGTGGCGATTGCATTGCAGCGGACAGATCGGACTCCTAACTGACATTTTTGACACTTTTGGGGGGACCAGTGACATTACTACAGTAATCAGTGCTACAAATATTCACTGTTACTGTAATAATGACACTGGTAGGGAAGGGGTTAACACAGTGGGTGATCATGGGGTTAAATGTAAGCCTAGGGGAGTGTTTCTAACTGTATGGGGGTTGGGCTTTTGAAATGATCACAGAGACCTGTGATCCTACATAGAAGGACCACAGGCACTCTGTGAACATTCCAGAGAGAAGAATGGTCAGCTGTGTTTACAACAGCTGACTGACCTTTTCTCTCAGCGGGGAATGATCGTGGGTGCTTGGCAGCAATCAGAGCCGCCGGCCCCATGCATTGGAGTCCCCACTGCTGAGTGGGGGCAGGAGTGTGCTGCCCCCTAGCTGTAGGCGCATGATCGATGTAGAGTTACGTCGGTTTGTGTAGGAGGGCCAGCCTGCCACAGTAAATCTGCGGCGGGCGGTCCTTAAGTGGTTAAAATTGCGCACGCCAATGCAGCGGCGACAAACATTTTTAAAAGCATTTAAAAGCCTTTACAGGTTACCACTTTAGATTTACAGAGGAGGTCTACTGCTAGAATTACTGCCCTTGATCTGACGTTCGCGGTGATACCTCACATGCATAGTGCAATTGCTGTTTACATATGACACGAAACTGATGCTTGCGTTCGCCTTTGCACGTGAGCGAGGGGGGACAGGAGTGCTTTAATTTTTTTTTCTTTTAATCATTTGTTTTGCCTTTTTATTTTATTTTTACACTGTCCCTTTTATTTTTATTTATTTCATTTTTTCTATCATTTTTATTGTTATCACAGGGAATGTAAACATCCCCTATGATAGCAATAGGTAGTGGCAGGTACTCTTTTTTGAAAAATCTGAAGTCTATTAGACTCTAGATCTCTCCTCTGCCCATAAAGCATCTGACCACACCAAGATCGGTGTAATAAGATGCTTTCACAATGGTGCTTTTTATATCCGGCGAAACAGAAGTCATGAAATGCTCAAAGATTCCAGTTTCTTAGGCCATCGAGATGTTTGGAGCCATTCTGGTCTCTGATCAGCTCAATGGTCAGATGGCGGAACAGGAGAGCCCGAGAAAACCATGGAAGGGGGGGGGGACATCCCCTCCCACTGCTTGGATTGCTTTTACATGAAATCCGACCATTAGATGAAAAAAACTATACCAAGATGATGTCTAAACCTGCAGGCATCATTCCAGTATAACCATTAAAATTCCTGCAACATACCAGTACATTGCTGGTCCTTGTTGGGCACATATTGTAATGTAATGTTGGGCTGAACGAAAAAACAGAGCCTAACAGATTCCTCCATTCACATCGATCGATGTGGATGAAGAAATTTCTGCCAAGAAAAGTTAAACCGAAGCATAATGGAGATCCTCCCTATGTGTCCACCCCACCCCCTACGCTTCCGCATATATGCTTTTTTTTTAAATGCGGTGGTGAAATCACCTCCCACAGCACTGGAATCATGGATTTACATATCATGAGTGCAAACCCCGTTGCTGTCAAAATAAACAAATCAGTGCTGTAGCTGAATGGCGTACCTGCAAAGCAAACATTGGTTAAAGATAGAACACAGTATCAATTAAACATTTACTCAATAAAACAACTTTTTTTTTTATTGCAATCTGTGCCAAAAAAAGAGTAAAAAAATGTTGGTGAAGCATAGGGGCAACCCGTCCATTTGTCCCCCCCAGCCCGTATGCTTCACCATATATGCTCTTTTTTTTAACTGTGGTGGTGAAATCAACTTCTACAATGCTGGAGTCGCTGATTTTACGTATTATGAGAGCAAACCCTGTTGCTTTTAAAGTAAGTAAATCAGTGCTGCAGCTGAATGGTATACCTGCAAAGCAAACAATGGTTAACAATAAAACACGATAACAGTACAGTAAAACAGTACAATGACATACCTGCAAAGCAAACAATGGTTTTAATAAAACACAGTAGCAATAAAACATAGCATAAAATACAGTAAAACAGTAAGAACAATAAAACAACAACTATTTTTGCCTTTTTTATTTATTGTTTACTTTTTTTTTTTTTACACTTTTATTGTAACTATAAACGTTCTAGGTTAGGGTCTCTCAAAATGTGATAGCCATCTAATATCTTTCAAGACCCTGTGTGAAAGTGTGCCCTAGACTGTGCCATGCTGTACCCTATTCTAATACTTCACTAGTGTGTGGTAGCGACGGAAACAGTCACCGATGCAGAAACCAGGTTCGACAGGGCAGTAGGGACAAAAATAGCGGGTGTCCTGCCTATATCCACGCTTCCTACAGACACTGCATATTTTTTGGGGTGCTCTTTGGGTAAGGGTACCAGCGGGGAGACAATGAAAATGAGAAAATGCCTCTCATGCAGCCGGCTTACTGCATCTTGATTGGGAAATTGGGCCACAGCACCTTCAGGATAAAGAAGGGCTGTGATGATCTCTTCCTGGAATTTTAGGAAGGATCCAATTCGTCCAGACACTTTATATAGCACATAAGCGTTGAAAAGAGCCAATTGGAATAAATATACAGATACTTTTTCGTACCAGCGTCTGGCCTTACTGGTAACTAAGTACGGCCCCATCATCTGGTTGTTGAAGTCCACCCCTCCCATTTAACAGTTGTAGTCGTGGACACAGAGGGGCTTCTCAACAATACCAGTCGCCATTGTAATTTGGACTGCCGTATCTGCGTGAATGGAAGACAGAAAAAAAATGTTCGGTTTGTCCTTCCACCTCACTGCAAGCAATTTATTGCACCTCAAGCAGGCTCTCTCCCCCTGACTAAGTAGGACATTTACAAGCTGTTGGGGGAGGACCCAGCAATTAGATCACATGGTGCCACATGCGCCAAGTCCTAATTGAAAGAGGTGTCTAAAATGTGGCAAGCTTGTATAGAAGTTGTCCACGTATAAATGGTACCCCTTTCCGAATAAGGGGGACACCAAGTCCCAAACAATCTTGCCGCAGCTCCTATGTAGTCTGGGCAGTTGGGAGGGCTCCACGCTGCTATCTTTTCCCTCATAAACCAGGAAACTACATGTATAGCCTGTTGCTCTGTGACAGAGCTCATACATCTTGACCCCATATCTGGCATGCTTGCTGGGGAGAAACTGTTTGAAAGCAAGACGGCCAGAAAACGTATTCAGGGACTGATCAAGGCTGCAAATTTTTGGTTGAAGTGGTTTACGAGGGGCCGAATTTTGTGGAGCCTGTGGGCATGGCAGCAGAGATCATGGGCATATAATGAATTTGGTCAGTGGACCAATATGACCGCAACTCACTCTATTTAGTAATGCCCACGTTGAGGGATAGGCCCAGAAAGCTCTTCAATTCAGGAACCATGATAGGTTTCCAGCCAAATTGTCTGGCAAGGGTCAAATTTGGGTTTGCTGCAATAATACAGTTTGCTTTTGTCCACAATAGATCCGTACAGATCTTCCGTTATAAAACAGCTCAAAAAATCAAGGGGAGTAAATTGGTGGCTGCAGGCTACTACTTGTGCTAGCCACTGCACCAGCTTGAACTGTACTTATGGGACACGCCAAGTCACCAAGTGATACTGCAGTGCTGGTTTGTCTATAACCAGGGTGTACTAGGCTGCTGATGCTCGCCAGTTCACCAAAAGGTTGAGCGGCACTAGTACCGACACTCTGCTGCATACAAGAATCATGCGGTTGTTGCACCTCAGCAACAGAAGAACGGGGTCGGGTACGCCTGACCTTAGCGGGGACCTCTACTCCGTCATCTGAGCTATCTGTCAGGGTGCCGCTGCTGTCTACAGGTTCATATACTGTTTCTGACAGTGAGGCTTCCCCATCGCTCTCATCTGTCATGCTCAGTATCCTGTAGCCCTCTTTACTAGTGTACCTTTTGTTTAACATTTTTGCCACTAAATTTACAGGTACCTAGTGTGACTCACAGGTAAAAAAGCACCTGATTGTCGAGGACTTTTTGAACTGCTACAAAAAAATGAACTGCTAGTGCTAGCACAGAATAGGCCTGACTGCGGTATCTATTGATACTGCACTTGTTTGAGTGGGCTGGGCGGAGGGGCTAACTGCAGGTGCTGGCAGGTGTCAGGGCTGATCCTGCTAACGCTGCTTTTTTGGGAACACTAAACTATTGGGGACACTAGTATAGTTCTGATCAGATCAGTATATTTATCCGTTCAGACACTATACTTGTAATGGAGTCATATTGTGTGTGTGTGTGTGTTAGTGTTACTGGCAGTCAAAGGGTTAAAATCTGATGCTGTCTGGGATTGACCCTAACTGACACTGATGGTGACGCTAATTGATGTCACCAGTGGCACTAATACAGTGATTAGAAAAAAAGATCTATACACTTTACTAGTGACACTGTGACAGAGAGTGAAAGAGTTAACTGGGGGCCGATCAGGGGGTAAAACTTTATTAGATTAGATTAGAACATGTGTCTGGACCCTGGCACTATACTAAGACTGACACTGACACTAACTAGCATCATCTGTGACACTAATACAGTGATCAGTAAATTATCTGTACACTGTTTATAGTAACACTGTGACAGGGAGTGAAAGGGTTAACTGGGGGTGATCAAGGGGTTAAACCTTTATTAGGAAATATATGGCAGGCACCCTAAACCTATCTGGGACTGGCGATAACTACCGCTACTAACTACTGGCTATAACTAACTTCGGCTGGTGCTCACTGGCATCACCAGTGACACTAATTCAGTGATCAGTAAATGATCTGTATACTGTATATATTGACAATGGGACAGGGAGTGAAAGGGTTAACTGGGGGGTGATCAGGGCGTGACAAATGTGCCTA
Organism: Pelophylax lessonae; assembly: GCF_965119305.1. Taxonomy (NCBI): domain Eukaryota; kingdom Metazoa; phylum Chordata; class Amphibia; order Anura; family Ranidae; genus Pelophylax; species Pelophylax lessonae. Next base: position 221,372,742 of record NC_138770.1, on the reverse strand, counting down.
TGTGTACTGGTGTCAGTGTAGTGCTTGTGTACGCACGGTAGATGCTCTCCTCTCACGCTGGAACCGAAAAGGGCTCCAGGAGAGGAGATTGCATAATTTTGTTTACAATACACAGGCACAGGAGGTTCTTCCTTTGGTCAGAACCAATCACCAGGTCCAGGCCATAAATCATTGGCCTGGACCTGATGGCTGATCTGTTCTGAACTGAATCAGATTGCCATGGGGATGGCGGGTGTGCGCCCCCTACCCACAGGCACGTATCACATACCTGTACATGATTTTGCACAGCCGGGCCACCCTGCCGCAGTCAATTTGCGGTGGGCGGTCCGGAACTGGTTAAAGTGGTAGTAAAATCCACTTTTTAACTTGTACCTACAAGTAAGTCTATAATAAGGCTTGTGATTTCAGTGAATACACTGGCGCCAAAAAATGTATAAATAAATAACACTGAAGCTGCTGCAAGCCACTAGTATGCCTAATGATATTTGATATATTACCGCAAGGAGAAAATACTCTATGCGGTCAGCAACGCTAGCTTTTACAAAAATCAACCACATATAATTCCTTATAAATATTGCATCAAATATAATGTGTCTTATACTACCTTTAAAATAATAGTAAAAATATAAAGTGCTCCTGCAAGTAGGGAAAATAGTCTTCTTAGACCCAATGTACTCATAAATGATAATAAAAATACTGTCCAATGAAAACAGTCCAACAATAATAATGGATTAACTCCTTTACTAATATCCACCTAAATGTATACAATCTTCCTGCCAAAAAGGAAGATTGCGTACATTTGGGTGGATATTAGTAAAGGAATTAATCCATTATTATTGTTGGACTGTTTTCATTGGACAATATTAAATTTATCATCATTTCTGAGCACATGGGGGTCTAAGGGGACTATTTTCTCTACTTGCACGAGCATTTTATACTTTTATTATTATTTTAAAGGTAGTGTATGACACGTTATTTTTGATGCAATATTTATAAGGAATTATATGAGGTTGATTGGTGCATTTTATAATTCTTTGTAAAAGCTAGCGCTGCTACCGAGTATATTCTCCTCATGGTAATATATCAAGTATAATAAGGCTTACCTGTAGGTACAGTGAATGGCTCCTAAACTTGCACTGTTTTAGAGATATTCACATGGGATGCAGCGGAAGATGTCACCCATGCCGTTCCTTCAGAGCTCCGTGCTGCAGACGTGGCTCCCACCCATGCGAGAGTGACGACATCATGGCTCGGTCATTCATACAGCCGTAGCCTGGAACCCGGAGGGAAGACGGGGTGAAGATGGAAGCTCTGTCAGTGGCGACAGCGCGCTGATGAAAGGCTTCGTTTTAAGGTAATACTAGCAAATTATAACATTAACTTGCAGGTGGACTTTTTTTCTTTTTTTTTACAGACTTCAATAATACTTTAAGGAACATTATTAAATTGGCACTCTTGTCACTAGTATGGGCTGTTACCTGAGAAATTTGCAGTAATTCTATCAGGGACCCCTTTTGAAGTCATTACCAAACACAACTCTCTTGCTAATCTGTAAACTGCAAAGTTGGGAGCATTGGCGAAAAGGTGAGTGGCAAACTAGCAAAGATTCAGCTTACCATAAAATATCATCCAGGCAAATGTAATTGTCAGGCTTATTGTGTGCAACTGTGCACACTAGTATGTAAGCAAGTGTGCACATGAGCATGGACGTTTTGGCGCCTGTTTGCCTCTTTAAAGCTGTGCATGAATCCAGAAGATTGCTGAGTGGTCAGCAGTTCTTGTATATGTGACCTGATCCTGCGCTAGCTTTTGTGTTCTGACTTGGCTTTGTTTGGCTCTGCTTGCTTATGAAACCCTATTGCTTCTGACCTTGTCTCCTGCCTGCTGTTCTGGTCCCTTCTTTGCTTGCCTGATACTAACCTCGGCCTGGTCCTGATGCGGTTTCCTGATTTGGTACTTCTGCCCGGTTGTTGCTGACTTCTGTCTGCATGACCATGCATCCAAGAACCTGTATCTGCCATCGGCCAGTTTTCACTGCTGCACAGTCTTCAGTTTTACACCTGCTACAGTGTCTGCCAGCCAGCAACTCCTACAGGCACCCATGCCACTCTTTGCTTTGTTATACCCTGTCATTAGCTCCAGGGAAAATAGGACAGGGGGTTTAAGGGAAGCCCTCTTGTCAAGTCAGCCTTGACCGGATACCTGACAGTAATGCTAATGTTGACGCACCAACATGCTGGCTGGCAGACACGCATTGTCTGCCAGCCAGCAACTCCTACAGGCACCCAAGCCACTCTTTGCTTTGTTATACCCTGTCATTAGCTCCAGGGAAAATAGGACAGGGGATTTAAGGGAAGCCCTCTTGTCAACTCAGCCTTGACCGGATACCTGACAGTAATGCTAATGTTGACGCACCAACATGCTATCCTAAGAAACTGTGCCCTTATACCTTAATGTAAATTTAGAAATGCCAAATGTATTCATTATGGCTCCACCAGCTCACAAACAAGATATAAGCCCTGAGCAGGCGAGCAATATTGCCCTAGAGGAATTAGGGAGTATTTGGGAAGAATTACAGGGGAAAGACTATGCAGGGCAAAACTTGGAACAGAAAAAGCCTAAATCACTTTAAAATTGGAACAACGTCATTGTGAAAGCTGGTTGGCTGAGTCATTTGTGGTTGGCAAAGCTGTGGCACAGTACTTAGGGCCGCTGATAGGGGGGGACCACTGGTCCTATTGTAGGGGACCCGAGCACCCAGGGGGGCCCACACAGGGAGGGGGATTTGTGATGAAACCTTCCTCCAGCAGTTAAAAGCGGATTTCTCCCGCCTCTCTTTGCTGACAGCTTTTATCTGCTGAGAAAGAGACAGTTGTCCCTCACTAGTCCCCCTCTGTGTGTGCCCCCCCCCCCCCCCCAGCCTCTGGCTGTGTGAAGGAGGGGTTTGGCCTGGAGCCGCCTGTCATTCTATTTGGATGCAGCGCCCTTACGAACACAGCCGCAGGCCCTACTTGGACAGGTGTGCAGGTGAGTGGCCCCCAAATGCACAGTTAGTGTTCGGGGTGTACACATGCATCCCCACGCCTGTCAAATTAGGACCTGCAACTGTGTTCATACAGATCCAGGTGGCTCAAGCCACATAAATGAACCACTGATTCACACTTTACAGACCACAGCCCTAAGACCTCATTCACTCAGAAAGATTTTTTTATCAACTCAGTTTCATTTTTTAGATTTAGCAGGAATGCTGTGAGTCATGTTGTATTTGTGTCTGTTAATAATGATTTTATTGTATTTTTATCGAAATATAGCTTCAACATTTTCTTGAGGGGGCCCTGCCAGGTAGTCTGTACGGGGCTCCGCAATTTCTATCAGCAGCCCTGACAGTGCTACACCAAGGCTGGGCGCCATTTATTTAAAGCACCTGCATGGGCAACTCAGGCCCTTTTCCACAAGTGTGACTGGGAGACAGAGGTGTGGCCGAAGGGTTCCTGCCAGTGATGCAGCTGAAAGTTATTTTTAATGAAATAAGCATGCTTCTGACTTATAAGTTATAACACCAAGCTTGTGTAAAGGTCCCTTCTTTTATACAACTGTAGAACTTTTGCATCCACTTTTCCATTTTGTATCTATAAGCATTCTTCTGCTAGCGGAGTCTGCAGCAAAATCACAGGGTAAAACAGTGCTTCTGTTGTGTAGTCTTGTTTATTGCACACATTAACAGGTCCTGGCAGTTCTGTGTAAATATCACAAGATAAATACGCTGCTTGGATGAACAGAAGTGAGAATCCTCAACTATCTTCTGGTGGGGTGGCTTGAATCAAGTAAATGTTAGCACTTTTGATACATCTTTACAATCTTTCTACTCTTTCTGGAAACAAGTGGATACCCAAACTATTTGCCCCCCACCCACAATAGTTTTACTGCAGGTGAGCGGAACAGGCAGGCCAGACAAAATACCTGTATGTCGCCACCTGTCTTCTGGATTCAGGGTGCGCATGCACAGCACTCGTTTGGCAGCAGATTTCAGCCATAAACATATAAAACCCAGTGGTGATCAAATACCACCTAAAGAAATTTCAATATGTGTGAAACAATTCTATAAATTTCATTTGAGTACAGTGTTGCATGACTAATGACTACGCAATTGCCAGTTAACCACTTGCCGTCGCTGCACTGCCTTTTTATGTCGGCAGTGTGGCTCTCCCAGGCAAAATCACGTTAATAGGCGTCATCTGCCTGGGAGGCCACTAGGGGCGAGTTTGCGCCATCGGAGGCACGCTCCTGCCCCCGATCATCAGCGGGGAAGCCAGTGCGGGTGCCAGGTGGCTCCGATGGCCGTCTGACACCCCTGATCCCCCCCCCCCCCCACACTGAGAGAAGGACAGACAGCTGATGTAAACACAACCGTCTGTCATTCTCCCTGACTATATAGGATCGCATGTCTCTATGATCACTCCCCCCCCCCCCCCACAGTTAGAATCACTCCCCTAGGCTAACATTTAACCCCTTAATCACCCTCAGGGTTAACCCCTTCCCTGCCAATGGCATTATTACAGTAACAGTGCATATTTTTAGCACTGATTACTCTAGTAATGTCACTGCTCCCCCCAAAAGTGTCAAAAATGTCAGTTAGGGGTCCGATCTCTCCGCCGCAATGTCGCAGTCCTGCAAAATATTGCAGATCGCCGCCATTACTAGTAAACAAAAAAGAAAACAATAAAAATGACATAAATCTTTCCTATAGTTAGTAAACACAATAACTTTTGCGCAAACCAATCAACATTTTTTTTTTTGGGGGGGGAATGTTATATAGCAGAATGTGAAAAATATTGTTTTTTTTTTTTTTCAAAATTGTCGCTCTTTTTTTGTTTATAGCGCAAAAAATTAAAATCACACAGGTAATCAAATACCACCAAAAGAAAGCTCTATTTGTGGAAAAAAATGACATCAATTTTGTTTGGGTACAGCGTCACGCGACCGCGCAATTGTCCGTTAAAATAACGCAGTGCCGAATCGCAAAATAGGGCCTGGTCATTAAGCAGCAAAATCTTCCGGTCTTAAAGTGGTTAAAGTAGCACAGTGCTGAAAAGCAAAACAGTGGTCTGGACATGAAGTGGGTAAAGTTTGTTAAATTTTCCAGTTGAGTTAAAAATAAAGTTTCAACTCTCAATCTTGTTCTGTGAAAAAATATAATTTCTGTAACTATACCTGTAAAGAAATTGCCAACACAATAATAAAGCGTGTACCTAGAGTTATATTTTATGCAGGAGACTTCGTATGTTCCAAATAAACCCTCTGTTGGATTTAAAAAATAGACTTCATTATTTATTATTATACAGGATTTATATAGCGCCAACAGTTTGGGTAGCACCTTAAAAAAATGAAGACAGACAGTACAGTTACAATACAAATCAATACAGGAGGAATCAGAAAGCCTTGCTCATTAAAGCTTACAATCTACAAGGAAAGGTCAAGTGATACAAAAGGTAATAACTGTGGGGGATGAGCTGATGGAGAAAATAAAATTTCAGTTGTTAGTTTTTTAAGAGATGGGTTTTCAGAGATCACCTAAAGGTGGATAGAGTACGGAATAGTCAGACAGATTGGGGTAAGGAGTTACAGAAAATGTGAGAACCTCTGGAGAAGTCTTGGAGGTGGTCATGGGAGGAGTGACAGGGGAGCTAGAGAGCAGGAGGTTTTGTCAGGCGCAAAGAGAACTGTTTGGCTAGGAATTTGGGACAAGTTTATTGATGTAGCTGAGCACAGTTGTGGATGGCTTTGTTAGTTGTTGTTAGTATTCTGAATTTTATTCATTGTGTGAGCAGAAAATAACGGAGGGGTAGGCAGAGGAGGGTAGCAGATACTGAACAATTGGTAAGGAAGGAAGGATAGCCTATGTAAGGTTATACCTAGTGATGGACGAACATTGGCCGGGGCGGTTCGCGAACGCCAGCCGCAAATTTTCTCAAAAGTCCACGAACCGCGAGTTCGCGGCGGGCCCCATTGACTTTAATGGGAGGCGAACTTTAAAAACCTTTAGGTAATATTTGCAACCGCAAAAGATGTACTAACTGTGCACAAATAGTCCCAGCACATGGACAATGTCATAACAGAAGTATTGCAATTGAAAAAGTTGCCCTAAATTGTTTTTTTTTTTTTTACAGCAAAAAATATATATTTTTTTCATAAATTAGCCAGGACTGACAGCAGCCGGTAAATACATTGTCTAATACATATTGGGTCCATTCATACATCTGTAAAATGGGTCCGCATCCATTCCACAATTTGGCGGAACCTTTACAGACCCATTGTTTTTCATTTCCAGTCTGCAAAATTTGGCATTCACAGGATAAAGAAGTGTCGGCCATTCCAGGCCCCCAAAATGAGCCCACATGCGTTTACCTGACAGCTAAGAACGTTGTATTCTGTGGCTGAAGGTACATTAGGCATTCACAGGTAACAGAAGTAAGTGTCGGCCATAAAAGGCACCAGAAAATAGCCCACATGGGTTTACCTGACAGCTAAGAATGTAGTATTCTGTGGCTGAAGGTACATTAGGCATTCACAGGATACAGAAGTAAGTGTCGTCCATTCCAGGCCCCAAACATTAGCCCACATGGGTTTACCTGACAGCTAAGTACGTAGTATTCTGTGGCTGAAGGTACATTAGGCATTCACACAGTATACAGAAGTGTCGGCTTGTATAGGCTCCAAAAATTAGCTCACATGGTTGGAACTGACAGCAAAGAACGTAGTATATGATGGCTAGAGGTACGGTAGGCGTTCACAGTACACAGAACCGTAAGTGTTGGCCTGTATAGGCTCCAAAAATTAGCTCCCATGGTTTGAACTGACAGCAAAGAACGTAGTTTTTGATGGCTAGAGGTACGGTAGGCGTTCACAGTACACAGAACCGTAAGTGTCGGCCTGTATAGGCTCCAAAAATTAGCTCACGTGGTTTGAACTGACTGCAAAGAACGTAGTATATGATGGCTAGAGGTACGGTAGGCGTTCACAGTACACAGAACCGTAAGTGTCGGCCTGTATAGGCTCCAAAAATTAGCTCACATGGTTTGAACTGACAGCAAAGAACGTAGTATATGATGGCTAGAGGTACGGTAGGCGTTCACAGTACACAGAACCATAAGTGTCGGCCTGTATAGGCTCCAAAAATTAGCTCACATGGTTTGAACTGACAGCAAAGAACGTAGTATATGATTGCTAGAGGTACGGTAGGCGTTCACAGTACACAGAACCGTAAGTTTCGGCCTGTATAGGCTCCAAAAATGAGCTCACATGGTTTGAACTGACAGCAAAGAATGTAGTATATGATGGCTAAAGGTATGGTAGGCGTTCACAGTACACAGAACCATAAGTGTCGGCCTGTATAGGCTCCAAAAATTAGCTCACATGGTTTGAACTGACAGCAAAGAACGTAGTATTTGGTGGCTGGAGGTACATTCACAGAAAAAATAATTGTCGGCCCTGAAAGGCCCCTAAAATTTGCCATTCAATGGACATGAAATGCCTTTTATGCCGCTGTATGTAGTGAAGCCAAGGACCAGGAATTGTTTTGGGTGGATGAATTTCGATGAAACCTGGTATACTGGTCACATGTGTTGAATTCCTCAGAGATCCATGCCTCATTCATTTTTATAAATGTGAGGTAGTCTACACTGTCATGAGCTAGGCGAGTGCGCTTATCGGTCATGATCCCCCCTGCTGCGCTGAACGTCCTTTCAGACAGGATACTGAACAGGGGGCAAGCCAACAGTTCCTTTGCAAATTGTGCAAGCTCTGGCCAGAGGTCAAGCCTGCCCACCCAGTAGTCCAGGGGTTCATCACTCCTCAGAGCGTCCACATTGGCCGCTAACCCGATGTAGTCGGACACCTGTCGGTCTAGGCGTTCCCTAATGCTGGATCCGGGAGTACAGCTGTCGATGGTTCGGCTGAAAGAAGGATGTCATATCTGAAGTGACCAAGATATTTTCCAACTGCCCTCTTCTTGCAGGCGCTGTTGGATTGCTACCCACAACTGTCTCTCTGTGACTGGACATTCCTCTGCCAGCGCACGGAAAAGCAGAATGCAGCATTTCTCTCAGCAAGGCCTGGAAGTGCTGCATTCTGACCGCCCTCTGTGATTGTGGTAACATTTCCGCCATTTTGTGTTTGTACCGGGGGTCTAAGTACGTTGCCACCCAGTACTGGTCCTTGGCCTTTATGCGTTTTATACGGGGGTCCCCCTTAAAACACTGCAGCATGTAGGCCCCCATTCCCACTAAACTGGAAGCGGTATAGCGGCCTGCTTCCAGCTCATCATCCAGGATAATGTCGTCCTCGTTCTCCTCCCCCTCCCCCCATCCACGGATAACACCAGGGATCCCAGAAAGGTTTAAAGCATGCTCTTCTTGCTCCTCCTTATCCCCCCCGGCACCATCCTCCTCCTCTGACTCCTCTTCAGACTCCTGCTGTTGATTTGTCTCAGATTGAGTAGCACCCCCTGGGAATTCATCCAACATTGCGACTTCCTGATCTTCGTGCTTCTGCTCCTCGACGGCTTGATCAATGACACGACGCAATGCACGCTCCAGAAAGAAGGCGTAAGGTATGATGTCACTTATGGCGCCCTGGCCGTGACTGACCAGTTTGGTGATCTCATCGAATGGCCGCAGAAGTCTGCATGCGTCCCGCATGAGCAGCCACTGGCGAGGTGAAAAAAACCCAAGCTCCCCAGAACCTGTCCTGCCCACGAGTTCGAACAGGTAGTCATTAACTGCACGTTTCTGCTGGAGCAGCCTATCGAGCATATGCAACGTTGAGTTCCATTGCATCGGGCAGTCACAAAAAAGACTCCTGAGGGGCAGGTTGTGTCGCCGCTGAATCTCAGCAAGGCAAGCCATGGCTGTGTAAGATCTTCGGAAATGGCCCGAGATTTTCCTGGCCTGCCGCAAGACGTCCTGGACCCCAGGGTATTTGGCAACGAATTGCTGCACCACCAAGTTCAGGACGTGTGCCATACATGGCACGTGTGTTATTTTGCCCCATTTCAGCGCGTTTAGCAGATTGGCACCGTTGTCGCACACCACTTCACCAACTGACAAATTCAGCGGTGTCAGCCACTGATCTGCCTGTGAACTCAAAGCTGAAAGGAGTGCAGGACCAGTGTGGCTCTTGGCTTCTAGGCACAACTGACGCAGCACAGCATGGCAACGTCTCACCTGGCATGTGGAATAGGTTCTGGGGATGTTGGGCGGCGCAGGAGAAGAGACGGTAGCAGCGGAAGAGGAGGAGTCAGCTGAGGAGGAGAGGGAGGATGATGGAGGAGGAGAAGAAGAGGCAGGCCTGCTTGCAATCCGTGGCGGTACAACTAAATCTACACGGGTGCCATGGGTTACATGCTTAACGGCCGTCAGAAGGTTCACCCAGTGGGCAGTAAAAGTGATATACCTTCCCTGCCCGTGTTTGCTAGACCATGTTTCTGTGGTCAGATGTATCTTGGCACCAACACTGTGTGCCAGAGATATATTTACTTGCCACTTAACATGGCCATACAGCTCTGGAATGCCCTTTTGCGAGAAGTATTTCCTGCCTGAGACCTTCCATTGTGGTGTTCCAATGGCCACAAATTTACGAAAGGCCTCTGAGTCCACCAGTTGATATGGCAGTAGTTGGCTAGTGGGCTATCAGTTCCGACAAGCCAGCAGTCAAACGTTGGGCAAGAGGGTTATCCGGCGTCATCATTTTTTTACGCTCCAACATTTGGACCACAGAAGCCTGCCTTTTTCCAGAACAATATGACGACGGCATCACGGAAAGTGGAGTGGAGGGCAAATGTGAGGAGAGAGGAGAAGGAGAAGCAGAAGGAGAAGGGGCTGGACGGTGAGAGCCTGGAGTGTGGCTTTGTGGGTTCTGACGGTGTTTCTCCCACTGGGCTCGGTGATGGGAGTTTAGGTGCCTTCTTAAGGCGGTTGTCCCTTGGTGAGTGTTGGGCTACCGCGACTTATGCGTTGACTGCAAAGGCTGCAGATGGCAACACTGTTGTCAGCAACGGACACATTAAAAAAAAAAGCCCACACTGCGGAGCCATGTGCCGGCATCCTGGGAGCGCCAGATGCGACTGTACATGGTTGATGGCTCGCTCCTGATACATTTGCAGTCTGCTTTCTACCTCTTGTGCAATGCAAGTTCTGCCTGCCTCTCCTCCCTATCTGCCGGTCCGTCTATCCCTCTGAACTCCCTTCCTCTTCCTCTCTTGTGGACTCCCACGTGACGTCTATAAACTCGTCATCATCCACGTCATCTTCCCCACCACTAACATTCGAGATCTCGGAGTAGGCAGCAACAGCGGGGACCAACCTCCTTGGGCTGATCTGGGTACGGTCGTCAGACTGCTGAGTGGTGGCTGTTGCTACCTCCTCTTCCTGATCCGATTCCAACAATGGCTGCGCATCGCAAACCTCTTGTGATGGATTGGAAAATAATTCCAGTGACTCACGTGGAGGGTATGTGCTGGTGGTGTCTTTGAGAGTGCACACAGCAGAGCGTGAAGAGGGTGCAGATAGAGAGGATGAGGAGGGTGCAGAAGAGGAAGGCTGAGTGACCCACTCAACCAAGTCTGGTGCATCCTTTGTCGTAATTGCACGCGGCTTTTGAAACTTCACAGTTAGGCTCCGGCCTACTGCTCCTGCCCTACGGTAAGGACCACCCCTGCGTAAGTCTCTGCCTCTTCCTCTGCCTGTCATGTTTTTTAATTACCCTGTGACAAAAGTCTCTAGAGAATCGCAGTATATCTGCAAAAAGGTAGATAACACCCTGCTTCAATCTGTGGTATTGGGGGCCCACAGGTTTATCACACCAGTTGTACAAATAATTGGCCAGTAACTGTTGTCACTGTGTGTAGCACAGGCAACACAGCAAGAGAGGCCACATTTTTGCAGGACTAAAATACACTCTTAGAAAATTATAATGTTAAATAACACCCCGCTTCAATATGTGCTATTGGGGGGGCTACTGGTTTATCACACCAGTTGTTGAAAAAATTGGCCAGTGAGTTTGGCGCTGTGTGTATCAGACTTCACACAGCAACAGAGGCAATGTTGTTGCAGGACACAAATACACTTGTCAAATTATACTCAGATAACACCCCACTTCAATATGTGGTATTGTGGGGCCACTGGTCTGTCACACCAGTTCTACAAATAATTGGCCAGGGAGTTTGCCACTGTGTGTAGTGTTCCTGCAGAAACGCTCAGTATCACCACCACACCTGTCACAATGCTGCAAAGTGCACAATACTACTACTAATCCACTATAATATGCTTTCTACAAAGTATATTATACTGTGGATTAACTCCCTCCCCCACCCCCTTTTTAGTGCACTGCACAGCAATACCAAAAAATCTGCAGCCCTTTAAATGACTTTTGTGGACATTGACAAAGTGATTTGTGTGTGACTGCAGCCGATCTCTAACTGCCCCTACAGCAACCACAGGATACCTGCCCCTATAGTAAAGAGACTGTAATAGACCCTAAAACAACATTGGAGCTTTTTAAATGACTTTTGTGGACATTGACAAAGCAATTTCTGTGTGACTGCAGCCGATATCTAACTGTCCCTAAAGCAACAACAGGATACCTGGCCCTAATGTTAAAGAAACTGTAATAGACCCTAAAACGATATTGGAGCATTTTAAATGACTTTTGAGGACATTGACAAAGCGATTTTTGTGCGACTACAGCCGATATCTAACTGCGCCTAAAGCAACCACGGGATACCTGCCCCTAAGCTCTAAAGATACTAGACCTATACCGAAATACCAGCCCTCAAAAGTACTTTTGTGGACATTGACAGAACTATTTGTGAATGCGGCCAATCTCTAACTGCCCCTAAAGCAACCACAGGATACCTGTCCCTAACCTGAAAAGAGACTGTAGAAGGCCTATACCGAAATACCAGCCCTGAAAAGGGCTTTTGTGGATCTTCACAGCGCTATATGTCTAGCAAACTCTCCCTAATGAGCACAGCAGACCTCTCCCTACACTGGCAGAAAGCGGAATGTGAAATGGCCGCCAGATCGGGTCTATTTATAGGGTAGGGGGACTGTCCATGTGCTGGAATGTTTCAATTGGCTGTCCCGTTCCACCTGACGGCTGTGTCACGGGTCAAAGTTCTCCACCAATGTAAACAAATATGGCCACCGCAAACAACGCCATGTGTCCGAAAATTTGGCGGGTAGGGGGGAAATCCACAAGGTGGTAGGAGTCTGCACCTATTATTTGGAATAGCACCTGTTTGATTCCTGCACCTTGAAAATATAGTCATCTTGTTTTGTCACATATATATGGACTTTTCATTGACTTTGATGTCATTTACCCTTCCTTTATTTTATTATTGGAATATATTGCTGTATATCACATGGGTTTATATACAATTTTGCGCACCAATAAGCTGTGGAGAAAAGAAAAAAAAAAAAACATGCAGGGAAGAGAAGGAGGGATGCTTTAAGGGGGAGGGAGGGACATACTTTATCTGTTTTTGTTTACAAAAAGTTACAGCCAAAGGAATTGTGATTGTCCTTTAGAGCCGGTTCACATAGGTGCGACCCGACTTGCCGGGGGGACCTGTGAAGTCGCGGTGCGCAGCTCGCACCGCGACCTCGGAGCGGCATGCACGGACTTCATATCATTGAAGTCAATGCAGGTCACCCCAAAATAGTACAGGACCCTTTTTCTAAGTTGGAGCGACTTGTGTCACTCCTATTAGAACAGGTCCTGTGCTAATCTATGGCAGGCAACTTGTCAGGCGACCAGGTCGCCTGACAAGTCGTCCCAGTGAGAACCGGCTCTTAGGTTAATCATTTGAAATAATAAATAAAAAAAAAAAAAACAATATGATGTTCAACCGTTTTACTTCTTTCTTTAATAAGTATATAACACAGTACTTGTACTTTTACTTTTACTTTTACTTTCAGTACTTGAGTAGCAAAATTAAAAAAAAAACCTACTTGCAATACTTAAACATGTTTTGTACTTAATACTTTAGTACTTCTACTCAAGTCACTTTTTGATCGAGCACTTATACTTTTACAAGTATGGGTTTCGAGTACTTTATACAAGTGTGAGTGGTAGTACGCACAATCCAGGGGTGCCTCAGATACAGGGCGCCAGACCAGCTGGCTGTGTATGTCCGGGCGAACAAAGAGATGTGGCCATGGGAACCGGAGGGCGTCTGACGTCAGCAGCAATGAAATGGTAAGATGGCAGAGGGAGCTTCAAGACGCGTTTCGGAGTCTGTGCAAGGGCCTGGGCGGGGCATGCGCACTCCTTCAGTTGAAGTGGATGTCACGGAGAAAGAAAGTCTATTATAGGCAACTGCTGGGGGTGTGTATCAGACAATTTAAAGGAGCAACAGGTACATAAGGCGGCAACACTGTGGGCCGGTTAGACAGAAACTGGGGATATTATAAAGAGGTGAAAGGAGTCACATAAGTGGCAATGGGCAGATATATCGGCAATACATAAGAAAGATGCGAGTTAATACACAAGGAGATATATATATATATATATATATCATGGTACTGTTAGGATTTGATCATGACCATCATCACTAGTATTGTACACCCTCTAATATGTTGTACTATATATACTTTTTGATATGGTTACACATGCTTTATATATTTACCATTGTGTATTACTGCCACCCTGTATCGGAGGCACCTGGATTCTGCAGACTATCCCCTTACCATCTTCGGAACTGCCTGGACTTGACAGACGCTTTTATCCTTACTTTTATGCAAGTTACTATGTATTTTAGGTTACAATAAATCATTATCTTGCACTTAAGTGGCGCTCTTTCCTCCTTATCCGTTTAGAGTGGACTTCACTCGGTTTGAATGAGCTGACCCTGAGCGGCAGACCACCCACGGATTACCTCTAAGGCTGGCCATACACTATACAATTTTCTTGTTCAACTTTCCTTTAGATTTACCAAAACCATATAATATAAGTTCAAACCTGAACACTTTCAATTTGTATGCAATCAGGCAGGCCCTTGCACTACATAGTTGAAGGTAAATCTAAAGGAAATTGATTAAGAAAATTGTATGGTGTATGGCCAGCCTAAGAGGTGTTACAATTTGCACATGGACTTTTAATCCCCCCTCCCCTGCTTGTTTTTTGCCCCTTCTGTGCATTCCAACACTTGTTTTACTATTGTCTCAAGCTATACATGTTATATAAAACGCTTTAACCTCTGAGCACCTAAACTAGTCTCTTGGTCCACTATACAGTGGGGTCAGTACAAGTCACACATACATTTTATATATATTTTTTTTTTTTGTTGCTTTTTTGGCATAATTATTATGCTTACTAACTTTAGATTGTCATATATCCAATATTGCAGAAATACCGGTCTTTTCTGGTCTCTCTGGCCCTGAGGAAGCCCCATGCAAAACGTTGGCTTGCTGGGACCCCTAGACCGCATTCCAGAGACCCTATAACATTCTGAATGGGTCCTCAACACCCCCTTATGGGAAAGTATTTCTGCACTTGTGTACCTTTGGAAAGGAAGTTCATTGGAAAGGAAGTTCAGTCAAGGCCTTTTATGAAGTCTGATCCATAGACCAGTACTTGAGCCAAAGGACACGCCAAAGAACCACTCCCAAAAACAGAGGTGAGCCATCAGGGTAGCTGTATCCAAAGAGGCTTTACAGATACTGCAGTCCCTGGACCAGCTGGTCTATAACAAAAACAACTGGTTACTGTCCACACCTGTAACTGGTCTCTGCAGCAAGGAGCATTGGAAGGGTGATGCATACAAGACAAAAAGATTTCCAAGCTCTCCTTACCGACCAATCTGTGACCAACCGAATTGACCTGTCCAACAGTACGCGTTAAAAACAGGGGTAAGGAGAGCTTGGAAATCTTTGTCTTGTTATATGCATCGCCCTTCCAATGCTCCTTTGCTGCTGGATGTTCAGTGTGCCCCTGTGCCTTTAAGGGGTGGGCTCCCTTCAGGTATATCTGTCCTACACCTGTCCATTAAATGCATGTGCTTCCATTGTTGTAGACTCTCAGAATTTAGAGTTAGGACCACAGATAATGGGGTGCCTTGACGGGCTTCAGCTGGTCCACCAGCTCGGCAAAGGCAATGGGGAGCTGTTCCCCCTTCAGCTCATGGCATAAGAGCTTAGCCTACTTTAGGCAGAGTTTGCAACACTAGGGCCGAACCAGCCAGAGTGTAAATATTGTGGGCCACAGCCTCCGCCTTCTGGTCAGCCAGATCCCTAAAGGCCAGGGACTCTTCAACCGGAATCATGGTTGGTTGCCTTGTTTATTCGGGAAACCGGAGGGTCCGCCGCTGGTGGCACAGTCCACTTCTTAATGGAGGCACGCCTCATCGGGATAACACCTAGTAAAACCCTAACAGGGGGGGGGGGAGCTTTGGTCGTCCCCAGTCTTTAGCAACAATTCTGTCAAATTGGGCAGGGATAAAGAAAAAACACCTTTGCGAGTGCAAAGGGTACCTGCACCTCCGCCCTAGCTTCAGCTGTGTCCACCATCTTTAGGGTCTCATACACGGATACAATCAGTGCATCCATCAACGCCTTCTCCTGTACAGTCACAGGCGTGGAGGAATCATCCTCACGATCTGAGTATTCCAGGCGCATGGTTGCAGATCCAGCAGGGTGACTCACGTCCGTGGCGGCCAAATTATATTCAGGATCTGATGAGGCAGGGAAAGGTGGGGGGTGCAGTGAAATGACAGGGCGAGAGGGGTATGCAGAGACACTGAGGAGAGAGTAGGATGATGGAGGCATGCAAACTAACCACAGTGTCATGGATCAGCAGCCATAATAAATGTGGTTAGAGGAAGACCGGAACATACAGGTATTGTACCGCATAGAATGGGACAAATGACACTACAGAAACCCTGCTATATATGCCTAAAAGGTGCAGGAGCATTTTTTAATGTTCTGTTTACCATTAAAACCATTTGCCATTCCACAAGAAAAGATCTTGCTGCAAACATTAACAGATCACAATTGACAAGTATAAGATGCGCTAATATTAAAAATGTCCAGAAGATGTCAACGTATGACGAAACACGTAGGGCGAGTGGCGTACTGGAAGGACGGGTTGTGTTTGCATGCTGGCCTGCTTGATTTTAGAAGGCATTTTACCATCATGCAAGTGCAACATTTTAGATTTGAATAAAGGTGTTGAACGGTCTTACACTGAGATCACATTTGATGCCTGAAATCTACACCAACCCCCCCCCCCCCTTTTAAATCAATAAAGAAAAACCTCCATATGAACGGATAGTATCTGAACATCTAAGCATGGATGTGGAAAGATTACAGGGAGACTCTAAAATAAGTGGCTAGACAGGGGAACCTAAAAGTTTAGCTCATGACCGAAATGGTTCAAGCGTCTTTTTTTGCTATTAAAAGCCAGTAGAAATGGGTTTGTGTGGGGCCTTCACTTAATAGGAGCACTTTTCTGGTGTGATCATAGCACTCCGTGCTAGTTACAGACAGAAGGCTTGGTGTGGTGTGGTTTCAGGAGTTAAAATGTCTAAAACCGCTAGAGTCCAGCAACCCTGTATATACAACAGGTGTTATCCAGTGACCAAAAATAAAATGTTTTTTTCTACCCATATTAACCTGTTCGCCAAATAAAGAAAACTCCATGAAAAGAAAAAAAAAAAAAAAAAACACACAACACACACAACAACATATCAAATAGGCATACTGGTATTTATTTTTCACATTTGTACAAAATATAAACTTGCATATGTGGGTTTTACAGTTCTACAGAAAACTGCCATTAGTAACAGAAGAGTATTCCATTAACATTTACAAGTTATTACATTCACTGAAAGACACTTTATTACCTAGGCACTTACAATTATTGAGAACTGTAGGAAGATTTAGGCCCCTTTCACACGTGTGGTTTGAATTCAGCTGCGGATAGAGGAACTTGCCTACCAAAAGTTAAATTTAGACAATGTATCCTTATGGCCCCCCTTCACACACTGCGTTTAGCAACGATTAAAAAAAGGTTCAATGGTTGCGGTGATGGACACCACAGGATTTGGGGTGTGTAGACAGAATTTCTTCCCATCAATGCCAGGGGCTCCAAGTGCTACATACAAAATTACTAGAAAAGTGAGAAACCTACATACAAATAATAAAATAAAATATAGAAGACAGCAACAATTATCTTATCAAAAAGAAAAAAAGATAACCTAAAAAAAAAAAAAAAAAAAAAAAACACAACACGTGCAAAATATGGTTGGAAGTTTTAGATTTACCCTATTGCCCCCCCTTGTACTTCCCCATTTTCTACTAGAAGAGAATACATCAGAAGACTGTCACTTCCTTTCATGAAAATCATGTGCAATGGCAATATATATTCGGTCTTTAGAGTGCAGCAAAACAGGCGTTACTTGGTATTAAGAATTGGTTTTGTTTTTCAAACCCTCAAATGCTAGTGTAAAAAAGGTAAAGTTTCTATGACATTCAGGCATGCGAAATCGAAAAACCCTTTAACGTTATAGATCTTCTTAAGATGTAGATGTAATTTAAGATATTGAGGATATAATAGTTTGACACTAAATATATAGTCATTTCTCATACATATATGGACTTGTACTTTAACAGATATATATATATATATATATATATATATAGTAAATAGATAACTGCTACTTACATTCATTTGCTCCTCTAAAAAGAACGGAAATCGCTACAGTTTACACAACTGCAGCACCTGGTAGAGCTTGAGCAAAAGATTTGGTTAATGTTGCGCAACATTACCCGCCTAACCTGTTCATAATTACAGTAAAAGGGGACAGTTTAAAGATTGTGATTGGCCAGGGGCATTTGGAGGTGATTGAAAGTTAACTTCAGACCACACAAACTTCCAGCCAGCTGTATTGGTTTTCCATTGGCACAATCCATTTGTTATACATTCTGCACCAAGATTGTAGGAACTGCCTAATGTTAGTAGTTTCTCTCAAAGGAGTTCTTATGTATGCAAAGCCTAAACAGGCCTATATACACACAGCATGTACTAAAGCAAGTCCCTCCAAGCTCCAGATAGACAAGTATACATCCATATGGATGTTCAATTGATCAGAACAGTATAGTTTATGAACTGTCCACTGGACGCAAACCGAATGGAATTTCCTGAAGCTGATCATTCAGAAGATAAAAAGGTAACCAGGCATGTGCATTTCACTAATCAGATCTAAAGATCCACCAAGTAATGGGAGGAGACTTGGGAAAGAAGGGGGTGCTGGGGGCACCCCAGCATTTACATAGTTGGAAAAATTGGTGCCCAAAATAAAAAAATTCTGTATAGTTCTAGATAGGTTCATTGCTGGTGGAGATAATGGTAGGAATGCTAAAACGTTTACCACTGACTCTTCAATGACTGGCCTACCAGAATTAATTTTACAAAAACCGATAAAAAACAAACACTACTAGGACATTTATATTGGCACAACAATTCCAAGTCAATGGGATCTACAAGTGTTCATTAATGCCCTGCATCTGAAACAAAATGCTAACTATAGTCACCATTTTATACGGAGGTAGATAGTTTTCAGTATAAGTCAATAGTTAAGTGGTAAGAAGCACTTGCAAGTTAAAAATCTGAACTATGAAATGCATGTTAAAAATGGTATTTTCTCTAGTTTCTCCATTTCTCTAGTTCGACTGACACAGCGCTCCATAAATCCTAACTACTGGGTTATATGGCCTCCTCCGGGAGCAGGACTAGGTAGAACTAAAAAGATCTGGCTATGCCCATGGGCCATCCTCAGCTTGGTATACAACCCCCCCCTCTCTGCTCTAGTCAATCAGTTTAGTAGCAAGTAGTATTAGAAGTACCAGAACTTCATAGAAGAATGGGTGCTGTGTCTGTCGATGAATCGATGAATTCAGAGAAATGAATTTTACAGCAAGTATAAAAATCCCATTCTCCTTCGTTCATCAACTGACACAGCACTCCGTAAATCACTACTAGGGGGACGTTCAAAAGCAGTGCCAGAAGGAAAATGAAGGGTGGGGAAAAAAATAACCCAAGGCTAAACATAAGGAAGGAGAAAAACATTGCTAGGGCCAGGAGATCTCAGCCTCACTTCTGACTGGACAGATTAAAACTGGATTAACTAGAGCAGAGAGGGGGGTTAAATACCAAGCTGAGGATGACCCATGGGCATAGCCAGGTGTTTTTTTTTCTGCCTAGTCCTACTCCTGGAGGAGGCACTATAACCCAGTAGTTATGATTTATGGAGCACTGTGTCGATGAATGAATGAGAAATAACACTCATCTGGTGATAAAAAGGAGACATCACTCATTTCATTATTCATTACACTAGAATAGTAATATATATGAACAAGTAAATCAAATCCCAGGTCCCCTATACAATGTCAGTTACAGAGATGATAGTAATACTATGAAAATGCCCTAATAAATGCAATAGAAAATCAATCAATCATTCAGAGGAAAATAATTAAATCAAAACAAAAAATAAACTATATACTACAATGTGGTTGACAAGTCACTGCAGCCCTTTGAACAGCAACTTCTCATTAAAATCTAAGAATTTAAAAATGCAAAAACTTTGCTAAAAGTAGTTAAAAATGGACATCGTCACATTCATGCCCAAGACTAATTTTATTAAATTTAGGTAAAAAAAAAAAAAAAAAAGATGCTTTTTCAGATCTTGAGGTACAAGATGACTTCTTGAATGTTGGTGATCTTAAGGTTCTTTTGGTGATCTTGAGGTTCCTTTGCCCATGTTTTATTTATCACCGTGTTCAAAAAACATGAAGTCCTGTACAGGAGAAAAAAAAAAAAAATAAAAAATAAAAACACCACACCTTTTTAGACAGTTAAGTAACAAAAAAAAAAAAAAATCAGCCCAATAATTTTGGAGCATATGTTGTAACCACATATACTATTAAACCAATCAGTGATTAGTTTATCAAAGCATTCAGGGTTAGTAGTCTATTAATTAGGGCAACAGAAAAAAATTCTAATGTGAAAAAGGAACATTAAAGTTTTCCTTTTACCAGGTTAGATCAGATAAGAGTACTGACTGTTGATTGGTTCTGGTTCTGGTCATCACATTGCCCTTGCTTTAGATTTAAACCAACAGATGTTCGACTACATTTAACCAGCAGGGGGCACTAAAGTTACATAATGCAAGGTGTAACCGAGCACAGGTTTTATAGACGGCTGGTAAATGCAATTTTCTATTCTCCATTCCCAGTTAGAAACAATTTTTTCTTAATATTAGTCCTGTCAAGAACCTGGAACTTAAATTTTCTTTAAGGCTGGGTTCAAATATATGTGAATTGGATGCGTTTTTAACCGCATTAAATTTGCAAAACATGCGAGTGTGATCAGCTTTCAATGGAGTTGGGCTCTCACACACGGAGTGGCTGGGATGCGGTTTTGAAAAAGGGTCCTGTGTGTTTGTGTCCCGTTTAGTTGCAATTTCTGGGAAATTTTTTTTCCTGAACCGGTGACAGAAACGCACAGTACACTGGACTGCAAACTGCAGCCGTAAATATGTGAAACCAGCCTTAATGTTTAGCAGACCACATCTTGTATACAGTACATATATAGGTCTTCAAACACTCCCAAAGTTAACCCACACTTTTCTAACTGGAAAATCCACCAACCAGGCTTAAAACCTATGTTATAAGCAAAATACCCATGTAACCATTTGTGCCATCAGCCAACAATCCCAGTTTGTGTGATGTTTCTTTACCCCTTTCAGAATAATGGGAGTGTTTTTTAAGTGCTGTACTCAACTATTGTTTCCCCAATCACCTGGGAACATATGGTACCTGTACATCAAATCATCCCAAGCAGTGGCGTAGCGTGGGGGGGTGCAGGGGGGGCCACTGGCACCGGGCGCAACATTTAGGGGGGCGCATCCCACGCCCGCAATCGGCGGGATCAAAGTGTCCCTTTATTCTGAAGTTGCCCGGCACCCGCCCGCACTCCACCTCTTGGCTCAGTGGCCGCCGCTTTGTGCAAGAAGAGCGGCGGACCGCTGAAGGTTTCATGCGGCCAGGGGGCGGGGCTGGTCGTGGATGAAGATGCCAGTCTGTGGCTCGGTGCATGTGCAGCACCGCTTCCGGAGTCTGCCCCTGCTGTCCGGCCGGCCACCGACATGCCGTTTCTCCCCTCCTCGAGTCGCCAGTGTATTGGCACAGAACAAGGTAAGTGATGTCTTGCCTGCCCCCAGGGCCCAGGGAAGTGGGGGGGGGGGGTGTCAGCGTAGGGGGGTCAGTGTAGGGGAAGTGGACATGGGAGGGAGGGGGGGGGGGGTCAGTGTAGGTGTCAGTGTATGGGGGGGGGGGTCAGTGTAGAGGAGGGTGTGTCAGTGTAGGGGGGTCAGCATAGGTGTCAGTGTAGGTGGAAATGTAGGGGGGTCAGTATAGGGGTCAGTGTAGGGGGGTCAGTATAGGGGTCAGTATAGCTATTAGTGTAGGGGTCAGTGTAGTGGGGGGTCAGTGTATGTGGAAATGTAGGGGGGGGGGGGGAGTCAGTGTATGGGGGGGGGTCAGTGTATGTGGGAATGTAAGGGGGTCAGTATAGGTGTCAGTGTAGCTGTCAGTGTACGGGGGGGGTCAGTGTAGGTGTCAGTGTATGGGGGGGTCAGTGTAGAGGAGGGTGTGTCAGTGTAGGGGGGTCAGCATAGGTGTCAGTCTATGGGGGGGGGGGGGGATCAGTGTAGGGGTGGTCAGTGTATGTGGAAATGTAGGGGGGTCAGTATAGGTGTCAGTGTATGTGGCGGTCAGTGTATGGGGGTAGGTCTGTGTAGTGGTCTAGTAGGTTTGTGTAGGGGGCGCAAATTACTTGCCTTGCCCCGGGTGCTGACAACCCACGCTACGCCACTGATCCCAAGTCTTCCACATTCCCAGAGGTGAACAGAACATACAGTACTCCCAAATACTCAGGGCTCATGCAAACTGATGCAAATGCAGTGTTTTTATGAATCTGAAGAATGCTGTATAGTATGGAACCGTGCATAAAATCAGTAAACTTGCCGTACACTTCGATCCAAAACAATTTTGTGCTTGAGGTCCTCTCGACCTCAAGCTCAAGCATGTTATCTATATGTACATTTGTGTATACAGTTCAAAAGCACTCTTTTGAAGCGGCCTGTGTCCTAGCAGCAGACAGATGCTGGGTGGCCAACATCCTTAAGAAGCCGCCTGTATCCCAGCAACAAAAAGCCATGTATGCTGTACATGAGTAAACATTTCTAAACACTATTCTGTGTACCAACTACAGCATTTTTATACTGCCAGCAGAAGGAACTCCCGCAAACATTTACTGTGCAAATGAAAAACTTCTGGTTGAAGATAAGGAAATTGCATAATGTACCGCCTGCCTTTAGATGTGACAGCTGCATTAGTTCTTATTTTTCAGTATTTACAGCAGGTGATCCTGCCAGTAGCACATTTCTTGTCCTAGAGTGACAACATTCTCTCACTGTATGAGTGTTAACCTAGGACAGGAAGTAGGTTAGGCCTACAGAACACTTGTCCTCCCTTTATATGGGCTATTGTTTGACAATCAACTGGAAAGTTGGCAGTTTTATCCAAAACCAGGTTTAAACCTGTGCAACGCCATGTACAGCAGACATCTGATAAAAGGTTTTGAGTGGCAATTTTTTATAATAGAAGTTAAACTGGACAGCCATATCCCAGCAACCTTTGAAGGCTGTCTGGCAACCAATACAACCCACCCCCTTTCTGCGTCTCCATTCGCTTAATGTAATGTAGTAGGGTCAGGGCAATCCATTATGGAGGAAAAAACAGCCCCCCCCCCCCCCCCCCCCAATAAAGCCATTACATAAATACCAAGCAGAATTAGTAATCAAATAAAATCACTAACACAAAGGACCTTTGACATGCCAAGTCTGCAAAGTTGTATTTTGTGTTTAGAGTGATAAATCTTCAGCTTCCCTGACAGCAAAGAAAAAAACTAATAGGAGAACCACCACAGCAGTTATGTTTTTTAAAGGTTTAGGCTTCAGGACCATTATTCTAACCCTTTTCTTAAGACCTAGATAGCCATTAACCGAGCACGCAGCCAGTGAATAGAGAAAAAAAAAAAAACACAACAACAGTTAGAACTACCTCAGTGCCTTAAACAAAAGGACATGAATATCCTGCATGTCATCATGAGTCATTACTAAAATTGTCAACACAAGTAGTGGAGGTTGTATAAAAAGGGCACTGGTTCAACAGGGTGGTAGATCCATTTTTTTCCCCCGGATTTGGGTTCAGGCTTGGGTACCCAAAGGACAAGAATCAGCAGGGCAAAAGACGATGTGAAAATTTTGGGTAGCACAAATTAATGATTTCCTTAACAGATGTGCTTGCTGCCAGAGAGTAAACTGTATATAGAATCAACTACATACAGGATACAGCGCTGTGTTCTAGCAGCAGGGGGAGATTGTGACATTATCCTCCCACCTTAGAGGAAGCTTCATATTAGTTGATAAATGGGATTTTTGACTTACGGTAAAATCCATTTCTTTGATGTTTGACAGACACAGCTCCTGGTATTCATAACCATTGTGTTATACTGCCCCCCCCCCCCTACAGGAGTGGGACACTAGGCAGAAAATAAAGTTCTGGCTACACTAACGGGCAGTCCAAGGGGGTATAATCCCTCTGCTAAAGCCACTCTGGAGTTATTCTCCCGACACTGCTTGAAACAAAACCGAGTGGCTTTAGCAGAGGGAGTATACACCCTTGGACTGCCCATGAGTGTAGCCAGAATGATGGACACAGCAACCCACCCCTCTGGAGTTATTCTCCTGACACTTGCTTATAACAAAACTGAGGGGTGGGTTGCTGTGTCCATCATAAACATCAGAGAAAGATTTTACGCCAAGTCAAAAATCCCATTCTCTTTCGTTCATCGACAGACATAGCGCCTGGTATTCATAACCATTGGGACGTCCCAAAGCAGTGTTAACATGGAGGGGTGGGAACAACCAAAAAATTCCCAAGGCTAAACATTAGCCAACCAGGGAACAGGAGCTCAAACAAACTGAAGCCCACCTGAAAAAAAAACACTCTAAACAGTAGCCTGCAAAACCTTGCTGCCAAAGGAAGCATCTGCAGATGCCAACATATAAACTTTTATAAAACTTTGCACCAACGACCAGGTGGCCTCCTTGCAAACCTGCACCACTGACAGCTGATGACAGAAGGCCCAGGACGCACTAAGCACCCAAGTAGAGTGCGCCCTGACAGGGACAAGAGGAACCTGACCCCTAATGGAATAGGAATGAACCACCATCTGTCTGATCCATCTGGAAATGGTCACAGAGGAAGCAGATAACCCTTTGAGGTCCGTCCATGAGCACAAAGTGTCTGACTTCCTGAAAGACTCCGTAGCTACCAGGTACACCCTAGTTGCCCAGAGCAAATCCAAGGCATGCAATGCAATTTCCTTCGGATGTTTAGGCCTGGGACACAGGGAAGGCAACACAAGGTTGTCATTCAAATGAAAAATCAGAGACAACCTTTGGAAGGAACAGACAGGGGCAAAGAACCACCTTGTTCCTGCGAATCAATAGAGAAGGTGGTCAGAATAACACCTCCAGTTCCGACACCCTGCCCGCAGAGGTGATGGCCACCAAAAAAAGCCACCTTCTGGGACAGCGCAAGTAGGGGAATATTTTCAAAAAGGGAGGCTTCTGTCGGGCTGAAAGCACCAAATTGAGATCCCAAGGAAGCAATGGAGCCCGCACTGGAGGGACCAAATGTCGGACACCCTGAAGAAAAAGGTACGCACCAGTAAGTGTGTGGCCAAAGGTCCTTGGAAGAAGACTGCCAAAGCCGAAACCTGGCCCTTGATTGTACTCCAGTCCAACTTCCGTTTCAATCTCCTGTTGAAGGAAGGTTAAGATCCGAGCTAAGGAGAGAGGATGAACGCCAAGTGACTCACCACGCAATGAAAGTCTTCCACTACGATGGTAGATCTTCATACAAGTTAACTGCCTGGCGTTTAACAGTGTAGGAATCCCCGATTTAGGAAAAACACATATCCTTCAGCACCTGGCATTCAAACAGCCAAGCCGTCAAAGCCAGCAACTGTAAAGCTGGATGGAATATCAGTCCTTGGGATAGCAGATCCTCCCCAAGAGGAAGCTTCCAAGGAATGTCGGCAACCAGCCACACCAGATTGACGTAGCAAGCCTAACGAGGCCAGCCCGGAGCCACTAAGCTAACCAGAATCCCTTCGGCCTCAATCCTGCCTAGAAGTCTTGGTGGAAGCTTGAGAGGCGTAATCAGCCGATAATGACCCCACTGGTCCACCAGCGCATCTGTGGCGTCCGCCAGAGGATCCCTTGATCGAGCCACAAACCTCTGCATCTTTCGGTTGAGCAGAGACGCCAACAGATCCACCTTGGGGGTGCCCCACCAGAGACACAGCTGATGAAACCCCTTCGGATGAAGGGACTACTCCCCCTGGTCCAAAGCCTGCCAACTGAGGTAATCCACCTGCCAATTTTCCACCCCAGGAATGTGTACGGCAGACAGGGCTGGAATGAACCGTTCTACCCATCTTAGAAGGCCGGCTACCTCCAGAGCCACCAGGACATAAGCCATGCCCGAGGCATTGTTCGGCTGAATGCGCACTGGACAACCCTAAAGATGATCCGTCCAATGATCCAGACACAGTCTGGTCGCTTGGAGTTCCAAGACATTGATCAGTAGTCTGGACTCTTCCAGCACCCAGATCCCCTGAGCAGAATGCTTGCTGAGGACACCTCCCCAGCCAGACAGGCTTGCATCCGTGGTGACCACTGGCCAACAAGGGGAGGAAGGATTTCCTCAGCCGAAGCGCTGGAGAATGAAACCACCACATCAGACTCCCTCGTTCCCCCGACTCCGCTAGATTTGATTGTCCAGAGACTGAGGAGTCTTGTCTCATTTGGTCGGAATCTCCCTTTGCAGGGACCTCGTATGGAACTATGCAAACTTAACCGCTTCAAAAAAGGTAGACACCATCAGACTCAGCAACCGCATGCAAGTCCAGTGATACGACAATCTGTTGGACAGCAGGAGGTGCATTGCAGCCTGAAATTTCTGGAGTTTGTCTAGGAGGAAGGAGCACCCTGGCTAAGGCTGAATCCAGGGTCAGGCCCAGATAGTCCAGATTCATGGACAGAGCTAGATCAGACTTCTGAAAATTCAGAACCCAGCTGAACTCCTAGAATTTGTATTGGGATCTCCAGGTTTTCCACCAGAGCAGAGGGAGACAGTCCCAAGTAGCCCAGTACTGCAATCCCCCATTGGCATAGCAAAACTAGCCCTGGGGCTAACACTTTTGTGAAGACCAGAGGCGACAAAAGGGTAACACCACAAACTGACAATGCTTCTCTCCCACAGCAAAGCGGAGAAAAACACTGGTGACTGGCACATATTAGAATGTGAAGGTAGGCATCCTTGATATCGCTAGAGGTGAGGAAATCTCCCTGACACAGGGATGCCACCACTGTTCGAATGGATTCCATTCTGAACTTCTGTACCCGCACAAAGCAGTTGAGCTCCTTGAGGTCCAGAATTGGACGCACTTTGCCTTACTTCCTGGAGACTGAACAGGTCTGAGTAAAAACCCTGAAAACTTTCCAAAGTCGGAATCGGGACAATCACCCCTTGAAGGAACAGGTCTTGTACCACCCCAAACAAGCCCTGCAAGCAGTCTGGGGGCAGGTGCAAGTTGGGAGGAAAAAACCTTGCCCAGAGACAAGAGCAAAACCATCTTGTAGCCAGACCGAATGACTTTGCGGACCCACTTGCACCAGGGATGTCCATGGAACCAGAAACCAGCAAAGATGTCCCCCACTACCGATACAGGCGAGAGAGCACCTTCACGCTGAAGGAGCCTTGTCCACAGGTCAGGAGAAGCCTGATCTTGGCTTACCAGGCCAGGTTCTTTTGGATCCCCCTGTAGAGGCCCTGAAAGGCTTCCAGGCCTGGTCAAGTCGAAAGAGAAAAAGAAAGAGAAAGAAGACCCACATCTACGAGGTTCCTTGCTCTTAGTAGCCTGCGGAAGAAAGGTACTCTTCCCCCCGTGAGACCTTTAATGTCATCCAGGGAAGCTCCAAACAGGCGATATCCCTGGAAATGACGGTCAGTCAAGGCCTTTTTAAGTTTAATCCGCAGCACTTGAGCCAAAAGACACGCCGAAGGACCACTGCCAAAACCGAGCCGAGCCATATCCAAAGAAGCATAAACTGCAGCCCCTTGACCAGCTAGTCCACCAGTTCGGCAGAGGCAGGGGGGAGCTGTTCCCCCTCCAGGTCACGGGGTAAGCACTTAGCCCACTTGTGGCTAATGGTGTGGTGAATACCGGTCTCACTGCCGAACCAGCCAGAGTTTACATATTGTGGGCCACAGCCTCTGCCTTCCGATCAGTCAGATCCTTAAAGGCCGGGGACTAACTGAAATCATGGTTGCTTTGATTAATCTGGAAACCAGGGGGTCCACCACCAGTGGAAGAGTCCACTTAAGGGACTCCTCATTGGGGCAACGCCTAGTAAAGCGCTTAGAAACCCAATGGGCGACGCTTTGCTCATCCTCACTCTTTAGCGTCAATTCTGTGAAAGTAGGCGGGGAAAGGAAACACCTTTGCTGCCCTGGATGGCTTGTGAGTGCCAAAGGGTACATGTGCCTCCATTGCAGCTTCAGCTGCGTCCTCCATCTTTAGGGTCTCACGCACAGATAAAATCACCCTGCCTCCACCCCAGGAACAGTGGCCAGACCACCCAAACAGCCCAAGCATATTGGGGGGGGTGGACTCAGCAAGGGGGGTGCCATAGAGTAGGAGGGGAACCCGGGGGTCCGACCATCACAAGGAGGGCCCAAACCCTCCAGGGGGGATAGCTACTCCCCATACCAGGAACCAGGCGGGCACTGCTCTGGACAGAATCCCTCTCCCATCGACATGGGGGGCTGTCGGCCAGAACGTACGCTGCGACTCAGGCGGTGACCCGGCCGTATGCAACCTCGCGAGGAGTTTAACTCGCAGGCCAGCCCCTGTTCAGCGGAGCCATGTCGCAGCTGACCTAGCGCGGAGCTGAGGTCTGCGCGCGCTCACAGGCCAGACTGGGGTAACTAATGGATCTAGATTATCCAGCCCTTCGCCAAGTCCGGCAGTTGATTGTAGAGCTCTCAAGAAAAATCCAGGAGAAAAAAAAAAAAATTGCCAGGCCCAAGGATTGAACTAGGTCCTCGTTCCTGACTAGGCAGAAAAAAATAAAAAAAACTGAGTGGCTATAGCAGAGAGGGAGTAAACCCCCCTGGGACTGCCCATGGTTGTAGCCAGAATACTTTTCTGCCTTGTGTCCTACTCTTGTAGGGGGGCAGTATAACCCAATGGTTATGAATACCAGGAGCTGTGTCCATCAATGAACAAAAGAAATACAAGGTTTCTTGTGAATGGTAGAGCGCTCAACCCGATTAAATTTTGTTCTGAGAGCGTGATAGGGAGTCTGCGTCCTGCTGCTGGAACACTGTATCATACCTTTCAACTTTGGAACTTGACAATGAGGGAGACCAAAAGGAGGTGAGGGAACTTGCGCCGTGACAAAAAAAATGGGTGCATTCAAACTATTCGCAGTGGGATGGGCTTCAACGGCAGGGCCCCCCCCCCAGGCAGGCGAGAGGATAGGGGTCACCGCTGGCAGGGCACTCCGCATAGCTCCCATCCCTGCACAGATATCCTCCTTGGCTCTTTTGCACATAAAACAGAACTGAAATCGGTTTCTCTTTTCACACAGCTGTAGCTGATGATTGTGTCACACTTCTGACCTGTGGAATTTCTGGCTTTAGTCACCAGCTACACACAGTGCATGAAGAGAGAAGAACACTGTTTACTTGTCCTTTGCTTCCGCACCTGCTTGCAGTTCAGGTCGGGAGTTTGTCTGCAAGATTTTCCCTGCATCAGAGTCACTGTTCCATCCAGCATCTGTACTGAAAGGAATCCCACAGGATGAACAGCACGCTTTACTAATTGGCTGAGGAGGCAGTGGGAGGAGGTGCAGCCTGTAGGTTACACCGTCTGCTACCTCCTCAGCCAATGGGTAGCTTAAGCTGCTTCAGGCCATCACCCTGCAGTATCCCAAGTCCCGGCCTTCCCGCACAGTGAACAGGCCGGGAAAGCGGGACTGATTTTATAAATCAGGAAACTGACTGCCAGGCTCCCGTCCTGGTCTCGTAGCTGAAGTAGCTTAGCTGCTGCACCACTGACAGACGCTCTGGCCCCTATAGTTCAAGGGAATCTATGGTAACATTAAAGCCTATTTGAAACCCTGCCCCAAGCC
The DNA here is from genome assembly GCF_965119305.1 of Pelophylax lessonae. Lineage (NCBI taxonomy): Eukaryota > Metazoa > Chordata > Amphibia > Anura > Ranidae > Pelophylax > Pelophylax lessonae. Next base: position 221,343,356 of record NC_138770.1, on the reverse strand, counting down.
TCGTTTAACATCATGGTTACTGTAAAAAAGATACTTACAATGAGAAAACAGGCACCAAGAACAACAGCTTTCATTTTCACATCAAGATCCATAGGGAACTGTACTCCAAAGTTGTCAGCATCTGTAAATACTTCTTTTACATATCCTGACCACTGCTTGGAAATCCTCCCAACCACAGAACTTTCATCCAGGGACTTCAACTGAGGAGGAGAAATCAAAGATTATACAGACAAGTGCTCTCAAACAAATGGCATTACATATATGGAACATTAACACCTGTAGCAAAATGCTTTTTGCAGCACAAAATACAAAAAAAAAAAAAAAAAAAAAAAAAAAGTGCAATAACCCACAGTAACCAATCAGGCCTCATCTTTCAAGGATGAAATCACAGTAACTGAAAGCTGTTACTATGGGCAAGCTTAAAGTGGTTCTAAAAGGCCTAAAGTTTTATTTTTTTTTTACCTTCATGTACTCTATGCATGAAGGTAACAACTTCAGTATGCAGCCCCCCACCCCCCAGCTCCCGCTGCTGTCAAATCACAGCCAGTGAGGGAGATGTGTGTCTCAGCAACAAGCACGCACAAGTGCTCCCATAGCAAGTGGCACTCAGAGAAGAAGGAGGAGCCAGGAGCGCCGGAGGGGGACCAGGGCTTCTCTGTGCAAGACCATTGCACAGAGTAGGTATGTACAGAAAATGAAAAAACCCACCACATTTTACCCTTAAGATCACTTTAAGCCAATTTTTACCCACAAATCAACACAAATGCATACCTCAAAGTTCACATCAGAGCAGCATCTACATGGTATACAAGGTCCTTGGATCTTCAAAACATCTTCCTCCCTTTCATTTTGAATTGTAAATTTCGGTAAACAGGGATGCCAGTTCTGTTTCACAAAGCCAATTGTTGTTCCAGGAGGAGCTTCTACTTGTAACTATATATGTATTAAAAGATAAATAAAATATTATTAATCTCTACCTATCACAGTTTTTTTACTGAATACAACAAACTCATGCACAATGCCAGTCTTGATAAATCTTAATGTAAAAAAAAAAAAAAAAAGGGGAATATTCATCACAGATAATAACAAAGTGACAATCTTGTGTAAAAAAAAGTAGCTACACACGGGACAGGAAAGTTATGTGATGACTATAGATAAGTCAATTGACAAACTAGGTAAAAAAAGGACTTGGATACATAGCCAGTGCAGATTACAATTAAGGAGGACCCATTGTTACAGAAATTTGGGAGCTTCAATTGCAGATGTGATCTTTAACCCTCTACTGATGAGAGCTAGCCCATCCTACCAACTCCCAATTGCTGTAAACAATGACCTCGAACACACACACACATATATACACATACACATACATATATATATATATAGCAGTAATGTGTTAGAGCCCGCCACATGTCAAGGATTGAGCAAGTCACACCATAGCCCTACACAACTAAAAACATGATTTGATGCGATTTATCTTACCTTCTGCAGACAGCAAGGGAAACAGCATGAAGAACATCTGTATGGTCTGGACAGTCTGATTATTTCACGCCCTGAGTTATCAACAATGGTAATGACAAAAGACCGGGCAGGACCACAGAAATTCCGAGTACAACAATCATTTTGTTCAGCAGCAAAGTACACTCTCTGGCCCATGCTGTTCTTTATTTCATATTTGTTGTTCGACTCATAGCCAATCAAAGCTGAAAAGAAGGTTTAAAACAAAGGTTTAAAAAAAATGTTGTTCGATATCTGGGAAGAAAAAAAAAAAAAAAAAAATCAGATGAACTAGTAAAAGTGTTGTGGTAGAAAATTGAACTAAGACGTTGCTTGTACACATCTGTTGAGCCCACTAAGGTCACACAGAAAGCATTGTTTTTTATGTGCCCCGTTTCCACCATGTCAAATGCATCAAAATAAGCAAGTCTTTACAAAAAGAAACCAGTGATATATTACAACAATGCATCTCCCCAACCCTCACTGCCCATGCACAATATATACCAGCACATAGGGTTGGCATGCAAACTGGTGCAAAAGAGCCCTTACATTTCAAAGATTGTAGAATGGATGGGACTCTACTCAGCATTGCAAAGGCAGTACTCCATTACATAACAGCCTGCCCTCAGCCACAAGAGAGATGCTGTATTTTGATGTGCATCTCTAGACAAAACCCAACATGGGAAGGGTTTAAATTAGGGATAGACCGATATGGTTTTTTCAGTACCGATACCAATATTTTGGTCACAATGCATCGGCCGATATTTTGTAAATTTAAAGTTTTGAAAAATAAGATTTTTTGACACAAATCTGGTCCTGAACATGGTAATTTTGGTTTAATGGCTGGCACAGGGCCTGTGGGCGTGTATATGGCTTTGATACACTCCCGACACCAGACAAGGCTGTCCAAGGCAAGGGAGGCAGCCTAAGAAGGCAGAATGACATTGATTATCGGCAGGGCCGAAATTTTAGTGGTCGATCCCTAGTTTAAATCCTTGGGGCTACATCCTTGGCTGGACAGATTCATGCTCTTAATCATTTCTGGTGACCAATGTCACTGGGACAGAAAGGAGTGGGAAACCAAAACATTTTACAGCCATCACCAGAACTTGGGCAAAGGGAAATCTTTCAATGGCAACATGTTCTGGTGGCAATTGTCGAAAAGGATTTCACCTCACTTTCTGCTGAGACTTTGGAACAAGAAGTAGAGAAAAGCTTGTCAATGTAACACAAAAGGTTATATTTAGGATATATTAATTTCTTAAAGTGGAGTTCCACCCTATTTTTATACTTACCTCCATCTTCTCGCTCCGGGTCACCTGAAAAAGAAATGGATAATCGCATATTTTTTTTTTTTACTTACCTCGTAGCGAAGAAAATATACTTACCTTACTTCCTTCTTCCTCCTTCCTCGGCCCGTCGTCACTTCCTGGCTCTGCAATGATTCCTGGGAGCTGGACGTCATAGCTCCCAGGAATCATTGCGCCTGCACCGGCCCCGACGTCAGTTCCGGGTCGTGCGCGTCATCCCCTTCTAAACAGCTTCTGGGCATGCCCAGAAGCTGTGGAGGGATGACGCGCGCGACCCGGAACTGACGTCGGGGCCGGCGCAGAGCATCGTGGGACCAAAGAAGGCGGAAGAAGACGTGCTGGCTTCAAGCTGCCCACATCTGAGATGGCAGCGCTGGACAAGACGTTTGCAAGGTAAGTATTTGTCCTAACAGGTAAGTGCAACCCGGGACAGATCAGAGGCTAGCCATTGTGGAATGCACTAGCCCTGACTGTACCGGGGGTATTAAAAAAAAAAAAAAAAAAATAAAAATCCAGGGTGGAACTCCGCTTTAAAGTGTATGTATAGCCAAAACACTTTAGTGCTGGAGTCACTTTTTGTCTTATGCAACTATCCCTTCTCTTCCTGTCCCAGAGATGCATCAGGATGTTAGAGGCTCCCAAAGTGAGGGAATTCCCTTCATGGATAGCTGTTCCCAACAGGTGTCAACACCACTTCTATACACTTTTTACATACATGTAAAAGATCTACATGTTTTTGCTAGATAATTACTTGGAACCCCCAAACATTCTACACATACAGTATAAATATAAAGTGGTCCATATAGTAACCTTGGTGGCGAGTTATTCACTTTAAGATCACCACAGGACAAGGATCACTGTTTGGAGGAAAAAAAAAAAAAAAAAAAAGATTTAAGCTCCAAATATGGAAAGGTTTCTTCACAGAAAGAGCTGTGAAAATGTGGAATAGACTCCTCAGGAGTAGAGTCTGACCAGCTCAGTAGATTTCTTTAAAAAAGGCCTGGATTCCTTCCTAAATGTATACAATGTAACTGGATAACATTTATAGGTACAGTTTATCCAGGGAATATTAGATTGCCTCTTTTGGGGGGGGGGAAATCAGGAAGGATATTTTTCCCTTGCTGGAGCAAATTAGCATGCTTTGCTGGGTTTGGATCAACTGTGTGTATATAGGATTGTATATATTTTTTCCCCCCTTTTATTTTATTGTTTGAACTAGATGGACTTGTCTTTTCTCAACCAGACTAACTTTGTAACTATGTTCGCACTAAGGACACTTTTTTTTTTTTTATTAGATAAACACACAACTAAATTTTTTGTATTCACATTATTGCTATCGCAAGGGATGAACAGCAGCTCTTCTGACAGCATGGGCCGTGACAGGTCCTCTTTATGGAGAGATCAGGCTTTATGCAGCCGATCAGACTGATCCATCAGTTGCTTTCCTGGCCACTAATGGCCAGGTTAACAGAGCCCAAACCGGAAGTGACTAAATCCCTTAGCTTCCGGTCTTCGGGGTCAGAGAGATGGAGAAACATGTCAGTTTCTCTTTCTAGTGCCACTGCTGTCAGTTCGCTCCTAGGTTCTGTGGTCAGACAGGAAAGCTACCCCCAGAAGTGATAAGAGTGGCATGAACATGGTATGGTTGTTGGCACCAGACAGGCTGGTCTGAGTATTTCAAAAACTGCTGATCTACTGGGATTTTCACGCACAACCATCTAGGTTTTACAGAGAATTTTTTTTTTTTTTTTTTATCATCATCATCATCATCATCATCATCATCATCATCATCATCATCATCATCATCATCAGACAAAAGGAGAAAAGCTATCCAGTGAGCAGCAGTTGTGTGGACGAAAATGACTAGTTCCAGATGGCAGAAAGGTTCCAGTAACTCAAATAACCACTCGTTACTACAACCAAGGTATACCTTCTCAATGCACAACAAATCAAACCTTGAAGAAGATGGACTACAACAGACAAACACAGGATGCCACTCCTGTCAGCTAAGAAAAGGAAACCGAGGCTACAATCGCACAGGCTCAACAAAATTGGACAATAGAAGATTGGAAAAACGATGCCTGGTATGAGGAGTCCCAATTTCAGCTGCGAAATTCAGGTGGTAGGGTCAGAATTTGGTGTAAACATGAAAGCATAGATCCATCCTGCCTTGTATCAATGGTTCAGGCTGGTGGTGATGTGATAGTTGGGGGGGGGGGGGGGAATATTTTCTTGGGACACTTTGGGCCCCTTACTGCCAACTGAGCATCATTTAAGACCCCATGGCATACCCGAGTATTGTTGCTGACCAGGTCCATCCCTTTAGGACTACAGTGTCCCTATTTCCTGATGGCTGCTTCCAGCAGAATAATGCACCATGTCACAAGAGATCAAATCAACCTTAAACTGGTTTCTTGAACATGACAATGAGTTCACTGTACTCCACTGTCACCAGATCTCAGTCCAATAGAGCTCCTTTGGGGAGTAGTGGAACAGGAGCTTCACATGGATGTAGGGTCGACAAATCTTCAGCAACTGCGTGATGCTTTCATGTCCACATGAACCAAGATCTCGGGGGAATGCTTCCAACACCTTGTTGAATCTTTTGCCTTCAGAACTGCCTTAATTCTTTGTGGCAAAGCCCCCCTCCCCTGTCCAACCCAGTACTAGCAAGGTGTATGATAAGCAGTCGGTGAGGGTGTGTTTTTCCATATATGCACGCGCGTGCGTATACACACACACTATGCAGTGTGTGTTATGGTCTCCAGTTTCTCTTACACAGTGTGTCTTAAGGCCCCAACAACCAGAACACTTAAACACTCCCAAATTTTCTTGCTCCTGCAGTTCAGAGAAAACCAATTAAAACCAGGCCTCCTATCTGCCTTTACTGTTTTTCGCAACAGTCCTGATAGCTGGAATTTCATATTTCATCCTCTCCAATTTACTTAATGGCTAAATACTGCCAAGTCAACACTTGAGGCTGGGTTCACACTAGCTGCGGGTCCCAGCAGGGGGGTCCAGTGCGTCCCGGTTATTCATTTCAGCTACGAATCAGATCCATATTTTTGGCTGAATTCACACAAGATGCTTTTCCAATGTGGATTGTGGCTGCCCCAGACCTGTGTGAACCGGCTCCATTGAGAGCCCCATATGGAAGAAAAATATATTTCCAATATTTTTTTTTTTCTCCCTAAATATATTGGAAATATATTGAATATGGCCAAAATTGTAGCATTTCAAATATATTTCCAATATATTTGGGAAAAATAAAAAATGTTTTTTTAAAATATATTTTTCTTCCATGTGGGCACTCACACTCTTTTCATGCAAATAGGATGCAGGCAAACCCACATCCATGTCCCATCAGTGTGAACCCAGCCTAAACGTTCGCAAGAGCGGTACAGGTTGGAACTCTCAGGGTTTAACAGTTTGCTCAAACTAGTATTAACCCAATAAAGTTAACATAGCATACCTTCCAGTAGCTCCACTTGCTGATGGACAAGTAGTTGATCTATCTGCAACAAAATATTTTCATTACAACTTTACAGGGCAAAATGGATTTATAAACCTAAAATTTGTAAGCATCAAGGATTGCAATGACAAACTTTGAGCCCTTACTATATTCCAAATCTCATAGGTTATTTGAAGAATTGCATTTGGTCAACTGGCTCTTCAGTAAAAACGTTATTTTTGGGTAGAGTGGGGAATGGTTAGAACAGGTCAGTTTTTGTTGTGGTCTAAGGGAATACTTCCAACTTCCAGGCCTTGAGACAACAGGAGTGGAATTCTACACACAAAAGGTACAAAATAATTTCATTAATAGTGCTCAATCACAACACTTGACTTGTTACAATAATGCAAGGCAACATACAATGTGTGTTGTGGTGCCTTGCCAACAGCACCCGATTACACATATACTGTGGTGCACCATAATGCACAGATCAGAGGAGAGGATTTTTTGGTTGGTCTGGTACAGGAAACCTGTGTAAACAAAAGCTTCCCATTTACAAATCAAAAAACAGGCCATTATGTGGGTGTCTAGCTAGGTTTATAAAAAAAAAAAAAAAAATAAAAAAATAAAAAAAAAAAAAAAAAAAAGAAGAAGAAGGAGGGGGGGGTCTGCACGTTAATTGAGAGGACCTTGGTTTCCTTTACTGCTGTCTGAATGCTTTGTGATCCAAATGCCATGCATAGCAACGCTAAAGGATAAATACAACAACTTTGAACAGCAATAGGTTTAGCATTTTGTGGAAATGTGTAACAATTACTGAATCAATGGGTGATTAAAATGAAATTTATTTAACAAACACCATATGTTCAGTGGTAAGGATATTAAATGTTTGTAGATTCTAGTGCAGTACAGCACTGACCATGAAAACTCATGCACTAGGACATGCATGGCAGTTTTCTTGATTGAGCTTGATTTTCAGTATACAGTAGACTTAAGCACCTAAACAAGATGTATCCATGGAAGGTTACACATGTGAATGATCCCATTCATCCTGCTTTAAACTATTACAGTTACTATAACGTTTATATAGGGGGGGGGGGGGGGGGAAATTGTATAAGAAAATGGTTACACAAAGACAAAGCACAAACTCTTCCATAAAGAACAGTGACATGTGCAACTAGGACATGTGGAAATAGAACCACTTACCATACTTAAATATTCTAACCCTGGTGGGCAGTTTGGGTTTGCTGGAGGTGCTGGCATCCATGCAGAGGACGGGCCACCTGGCCCCATTGGCTGATTTTGTACAGGAGGGCCTCCATATGGGCCATAGTTCGGTTGACCTGGAGGGCCTGTTGAAATTAAAGTTTACACTTACAGACACTATAATATCAAAATAAAGATTGTTGGTTATATTAGATTTGTTTTTAAACCCATAACAAAAAAAAAAAAAATGGTACAACTGGTTATGTTGTACTCGTTTTAATTTTAGCCACTAGTTCTGCATTAGATTTTTTATTTTTAAACCAATTCTAAAATTGACAGGTTTTGGTAGGTACCCACTCAACTTCCGGGTAAGGTCGCCGCATGGCAATCTAGGAAATATCCAGCCCCTCTTCTTAACCCCGCCCTGTTGCCTTCTGGGACCCGTTTGTCTCAGGAGACGGAAGGATCATTCAAAAAGTGCAGCGCAACACACATGCACAGTAGGAAAGCAGCTGTAAACCCTGAAGGCTTCACTGCCGGTTTCCCTTACTGCCAATGCCTGCACCCAAAGCCGATAAACAAATCATGGGATCCCTGGACAGACAAGTGTCCTTAAAAGTCAGCAACTACAGCATCTGTAGCTGGTGACAGATCTTCCCCAGGCAGAGCTCCGCTTTAAAAGCAGAACTTTACACATAACTTAATAAAAATGATGTTCTTTAGCGAGGAACATACATGCCACGATTAATTATGCTACCAAAATTAGTGTGGGCTATAAAATTGCCTCTAGCATTGCTCCCGTTTCTTCTTGCCAGAAGCTACCATTTTGCTGAAACCCAGAACCCCTTGAACAGCAGTAAATCATAAAGCAGATTTAAACCCTTCAAATTAAAAAAAAAAAAAAATAAAAAAACAGGGGGGGGGGGGAGCCAGGATTGCCAACTGTCACATTTGCTTTTGTCCAAACTGTCAAATGACTAGCATCAATTGATCACTGTGCAGATCAAAGCAAAGCAACTAACTCCGCTTTTTTTTTTTTTCCAAAGAAAGAAAAAAAAAAAAAAAAGCGAATTGGGTAGGTTGACGAAAAAGGATGAAAACGGATGTTAAATGGTTAATCCATTTATCCATTCGCATCTGTCCATATTACACAGACGTCATCTTTCATTTCATCAGCCTCCCATTTACCCACCAAAAGCATTTCCAATACTACATCTGCTTGGTCTTCACTCTTTATTAGGTGGGAGAGGAAATCTGTGGTGAAAGGGTCTTTTAGATTTGCTCTTCCCATGAAAGCATAACCTAATGGTAATGCTGCATGTATCCATTACAAGACCTACTCCCAGGGAAAAAAGATTAGCTACAAATTATAGTGCTTTTCCTTTTGTCTATTAAAGTCATTAGCTTGTAAAAGCACAGCAGTATCACAGTCCAAATAGATAAGATTATGGTTTCACAACCACAGATCTGGTCTTGGAATGTGCTCTACATTTACTAATCAACGTCATCAATTCACATTGTACTGTCATGGAAGAAAAGCATTTGTTGTAAACATGCAATATATAATGTTACTATTCAAGCATGAAGCAACTCCCATTTCATAATGCACTGAAAAAAAAAAAAAAAAAAAAAAGAAGTTGTTGCTCGATTACTTATTCCAGTAATGACCATCAGACAGTATTTTAAAAACATGCTAAAGCAGGAAATTACTTCAGTTAGGCAAAGGAAACCATATAATACACTTCAAGCTATTAGGCAGTAATTCTTGTGTAATTAAAAGACTAGGAAACACTAAAAAGGTGCATAAAACAACTTATTTACAGCTGCTGAGTTCTCAGCATATTTAGTTTTAATGTCAAACTAAAGAGCTTCAAAAAGATAAAAGGGAGACTAAAAGCTGCCTAAAAAAAAAAAAAAAAATAGTCTTCTTATTTTGATTCTGACAGTTTTGGGGCAGCCCTAGGTAACCCTAAAACATAGTGACTGAACAGTTAGAAAATCATTTCAAATCCATCGTTTGTGTTGAATCCTAAACCTAGTTCAACAAAAGTTACACAAGAGTTAATGACCTTTTCTACTCCCTTACATGAATGTTTAGGCCTACCATCTTGCCTCTCGTGCTTGAGCATTGCATCCTGGTGTAGCACCCTCCTACGTTTGTGCTAGTGAGAAAGTTTAGTTTTAAGCCTCGTATGCTTAACAGAAGGTCTGCAGGTAAATCTAGATTGTTCTCAATCGGTTAGTAAGGTCTGCTCATTGTGCTTAATATGCGATTCATTGTGTCTAGAGAGTTTCACACTGGTACAATAGGGATGCATGTTGGACAGTGGGAGGAAACCTGACAAATGGCTACATAGGCTTTGATACAGTCCTGGTGATTGACAGAGGGCAGGTTGCCTCAGTGCATTCTGGGATACTGTATAAAAGCCAAGAGCACATGTGCTGCAGGGTCTTTGGCTGGAGAGCAGAGTCCTGGGGGGATGGGTTGGCTGCCTTCTCTGTAGCAGTGGCATGCGGTTGTCCTGAGGACTGGAGGACCCTATGAGAGAAGTTGAACCCAGAGGCCAAGGAGGCCTGAAGATAATTACAATTGAATTTGGGAATTAACAGCCTAGTAGGTTGTGCATAGTTAGGAGTATCCCACTACTCCTTCTTGAATTTGGGAATTAACAGCCTAGTAGGTTGTGCATAGTTAGGAGTATCCCACTACTCCTTCTTGAATTTGGGAATTAACAGCCTAGTAGGTTGTGCATAGTTAGTTTGGAGTATCCCACTACTCCTTCTCCTATCCCCTATTTAAATAAACACAAAACCACCAAATACCCCTGGACTGATTATTGAAACGAGCCAAAGAAGGAGAACTAAAAGAACTGTACTTGGTAACTCAGGGGGACCCAAAAAGTGGGTTCTGGAAGTCCTTAAAGGGGCAGGGCTACACTGGTAAAAAAGGGAGGTGGTCACATAGCGGCCACCACCAAGAGGAACCCCTACCCCTCCCGACAGAGGAATGGTGGTTTGTTCATTCTTAAAAACATAATCAGCCTCTGCTCCTAAATCAGCCCATACATTAGTCATTTCTTTCATTCAGCCAGAGAGTTGGGGAAAAAAAAAAAGTTGGTGTGGCAGTAATGTGGATGGAGGAATCCTTCCTGCCAAGTTTTGCATTCTGACAGCAGGGAGAATTCAGCACCACCACCCCACCCCCTCCATAGCCGGCAGCACTGATTGATAAACACTCAGAGTGGTTGTACTGAAGTCAATTAGTACAACCAGCCTGCCCATACAAGGATTAAAATTCTGCCGGTCCCTGCACAAAATGTATAGGATGCAAGACCTGCTACTGGAAACACAGGTGATCATCTGAAAGCTATATTATTTCACCTACCTTAAACTGAATTTCCCCAAATAAAAAACAAATAAATCTGTAACGCTTACAAGCTTGCCAAGACCCAAATCTCCTAAATATAGCATTTCCACCCCCTTCTCCTACACAAAGATCAATTAATGAAAACATCTATGTCGTACACCCATTTCCTCTCACTAATATACTTCTTTAAATTATGGAAGCCAGGCCAAGAATATTCTCCTAGCGTATTATGTCCTTCCTAAGCCTTTTTATCCCAAATAAAGCCACATATAGCAACACCCACCTTGGTAGCCACCTGATGGAGGCGGCTGATATCCATTTGGAGGAGGGTAATATCCCTGCGGTGGAACAGGATATCCTGCAGTTGGGCCCATTCCAGGCTGATGGTTTCCATCTGAACCAGGTATGGGGAGAAATATACATTTATAAACCCATTTTTACGACCATGTACTAGTACACAAATTACATCCAAAACGTTACAGAATTCAGTAATGCAATAAAGTAGATCTCCAACAATACCAATATGATTTGTGGTAGTAAACGAAAAGGTTTCCTGCATAATAACCTACTTGTGCAATTCTACTAGATAATGTGATCAGTTTTGTTACAAAAAAGTGGTAATTTTCCAGAAAATCTATTTTTAAAAATAACCCTCTATACATGCAATGACTTTTCCTGTACGCAGTTTACTACCATTTTCAGGAAGGGTGGCCTATAAAATGTTACCCAAATTCACATAGCAGGATAAATCTGACATTGCTCAATTTCAGTACATCAGTGTATGTAAAGCCCAACAATGCCCTCTTTGAAAGTAAACCATTATAAACAATTCTATCGGTTTGACAAGTTATTAACAAGGTTATTAGCTCTGCCTAGTTTGCCTCTAAACTACAGAACCTACTCTCCACAGCATGGAAAGGGGAGGTGGAGTTCAGTATTGTTATAAAATTCCTGCCCTGTGACTTCATAGACAGTGCTGTCACACCACATTTAACAGGGCAGATACCACTTATTACTTCACACTTCAAATCAGGCCTATAACTAAGGTGAATACAAGTATAGTTGTGCCACAGCCCTTTCACTGACCAGTCAAAAGGCTGGGGTGTGCTGACCCCCGGGGCGATGCCTCTAGCTGCAGGTATCACCCCAGTACAATCAGTTCAAGTCAACATACAAGTACGTCAGTTTGCAGGAAGTGGTTAAGAAAAATAAAAAAAAACACCCACACACAACTTTACAATTACTTTGAGTGGAGTTTAAAAACCAGAGTTGCTAGAAGGTTATTAGCTTCCAAGAATCAGGGGCAGGACCCTGAAAATTCTTCAGTTGGCAATGCACACCAAACAGCGATAGGTGTATCATGCCAACTGAAGTGGTGTGGATAAAAGGAAATGGGAGTAGATTCTCCTGGGTTAGGATTTCAAAGTAAAAGTTGGAATAGCTTACCTTTCATCTCCATGTCGTCAGAAATGGCCAAACCTATAAAAAAAAAAAAAACACAAATATTACAAAAATATGCTAATACAGTAAGACACATTACTTAACCGCTTGCCGCCCGCCCGCCGTCATATGACGGCGGAGAGGAGCGACCATTATCCTGGGCCGCCGTCATATGACGGCGGCACTTTAAGCAGGGCTGGCGCGCGATCGCGTGCGCGCCGCCCTGCACTGCCGGTGTCGGGGTGTCCCCGGGACACCCCCCCGTCACCGGCAGGGGGGAAACAGCCAATGGGTGTGGCTGTTTCCCACGTGATCGGCTGTGTTCCAATGACACAGCCGATCACAATGAAGGCGCCCACTAGATGACCGCGCATGCGCGATCGGGAGCGCGCAGCGCGGTCATGTCGGTGGCACTGTGTTCCGTAGGAAGACAGCTGTCACCGGCGGTAGTAAACAGTCACTGACAGTGACTGTTTACTATGTGATCGGCTGTGAATCCATTCACAGCCGATCAGAAAATGTAAACAAAGAGCAGTAACTCACTGTTACTAGCTCTTCTCCCCTCATACAGTTTCCAGTATGAGGGGAGAAGAGCTAGAAATAGTGAGTTACTGCTCTGTACACATGTCACAAAGTAAAAATCACACAAATAAAAGGTCCCCACACAGTCCTCAGCCCCCCCCAATGTCACCTGTCACCCAACAGTCACCTCATCAGTGCCCAGAAATTGACACCCATAACGTTCACATGTGAGCGCAGCGATCGCAGGCAGAATCACTGCGATTCTGCCCGCGATCCGGAAATCATTGCAAATCGCGGGACGCCTGTGCGTTGCCCCTGATTTGCAATAGCACCCCAAACGCTGTGCGATGTTGCCGCCATTTCCGCCTCCCGAATCGCGGTAACATCGCGCAAACATCGCATGACGCCCAAAAAAGGTACAAGAGTTTCTTTGGAGCGTCATGCGTTGTTTGCGCGATGTTACCGCGATTCGGCAGGCGGAAATCGCAGCAACATCGCACAGCATTTGGGGTGCTATTGCAAATCACAGGCATTGCACAGGCGCCCCGCAATTTGCAATGATTTCTGGATCACGGGCAGAATCGCAGTGATTCTGACCGTGATCGCTACGCTCACATGTGGACATAGCCTAAAGTTCACCGGTCACCAGAGACTGCCATCAGTACCGCCGTGCACCATCGCCCGTCACCTGTCACCCATCAGTGACCATCGCCGTCACCTGTCACCCCATCAGTCATCGTCACCTGTCACCCCATCAGTCATCGTCACCTGTCACCCCATCAGTCATCGTCACCTGTCACCCCGTCAGTGACTGTCATCTGTCACCCCATCAATCATCGTCATCTGTCACCCCATCAATCATCGTCACCTGTCACCTCATCAATCATCGTCACCTGTCACCCCATCAATCATCGTCACCTGTCACCTCATCAATCATCATCACCTGTCACCTCATCAATCATCGTCACCTGTCACCCCATCAGTCATCGTCACCTGTCACCCCGTCAGTCATCGTCACCTGTTTGCTATATACATGCAATCACTTACTGACCGCCTAACGACTATATGCGTCGGCCATTAAAAGCTAAATACTGGGGTTATGGCAGCAGATAGCCCCCATAACCCCGGTATTTTTTGAAACGGCGGGCGGTCGGCTTTCAGATAAGGGTGGTCCCAGTGGCGGATTCGCCGCGGAATTACCCTTACGGTGCAGGGGAAGAGGTGCCCCCCCCCCCTCCTGCCGCGTCCCAGACGTTTTCCCAGCTTACCGGACCCGCCGGCAGCAGGGAAAACTATCCGGTCCCGGATCCTCAGAGACAGGAAGTCGAGTGAGGGCAAGATGGCCCTCACTCAACTCTATGGTCTTGGAGGACCGGAGCTACGTCAAAAGACGTTGCCTAGCAACCGGTTTAAAGGGCCGCTTTTTTTTTTTGCTTTTTTTTTTTCCCTCTTTCAACAATTTTTTTTTTTTTTTTCTTTTTTAGTGTAGTTGTGAGGTGTGAGGTCTTTTTGACCCCAGATCTCACAATAAAGAGGACCTGTCATGCCAATTTCTATTACAAGGGATGTTTACATTCCTTGTAATAGGAATAAAAATGATCAAAACATTTTTTTTTTTTAAACTGTGTAAAAATAAAAAAATAATAAATAAAATAAATAGGAAAAAAAAAAAAAAAAAAAAAAAAATTAAAGCGCCCTGTCCCCGTTAGCTCGCGCGCAGAAGCAAACGCATACGCAAGTCCCGCCCACATATGTAAACGGTGTTCAAACCATACATGTGAGGTATCGCCGCGATCGTTAGAGCGAGTGCAATAATTTGAGCCCTAGACCTCCTCTGTAACTCTAAGCTAGTAACCTGCAGAAATTTTTAAAATGTTGCCTATGGGGATTTTTAAGTACCAATGTTTGGCGCCATTCTGTGAGCATGCGCAATTTTGAAGCATGACATGTTGGGTATCTAATTACTCGGCGTAACATTATCTTTTATATTATGGAAAAAAATTGGGCTAAATTTACTGTTCTTATTTTTTAGTTCAAAAAAAGTGAATTTTTTTCAAAAAAAATCGCATTTGGAAGACTGCTGCGCAAATATGGTGTGATAAAAAATATTGCAACGATCTCCATTTTATTCTCTAGGGTCTCTGCTAAAAAAAAATATATAATGTTTGGGGGTTCAAAGTAGTTTTCTAGCAAAAAAAATTATTTTAGCTTGTAAACACCAAGTGTCAAAAATAGGCCCAGTCTTAAAGTGGATAAATGGACAACTTTGTGTAAAGCGCTACTTGGATGTGAGGCCTATGTATGTGGCCAGGCTGTGAAAAAGTGTTACACATGTGGTATCGCCATACTCAGGAGGAATAGCAGAATGTATTTTGGGGTGCAAGTTTTGCTATGTACATGCGATGTGTTAGAAATATTGCATAAATGGACAGCTTTGTGTAAAAAAAAAATGTGTTTTCATTTTCTTTCCACATTTTCCAAAAACTTGTGGAAAAAAAATGACATATTCAAAAGACTCATTATCCCTCAAAAATTATACGTTGGGCTGTTTGCTTTCCAAAATGGGGTCATTTTATGGGGGTTTCCATTGTCCTGGTGCTCCAGGGCCTTCAAAAGTGCGATAGGTTGTCAGGAAATGATATGTGTAATTTGTGCTCCTAGAATGCCGGACGCTGCTACTCGGATGTTAGGCCTCTGTATGTGGCCAGGCTGTGAAAAAGTCTCACACATGTGGTATCGCCATACTCAGGCGGAGTAGTAGAATGTGTTTTGGGGTGTAGTTGCAAGTATACATGTGCTGTGTGAGAGAAATAACCTGTTAATACGGCAATTTGTAAAAAAAAAAAAAATCTTCATTTTGCAAAGCATTGTGGGAAAAAATTACAACTTCAAAAAACTCATCATGCCCCTTATTAAATACCTTGGAATGTCTACTTTCCAAAAAGGGGTCATTTGGGGGGTATTTGTACTTTCCTGACCTTTTAGTGTCTCAAGAAATGAGATAGGCCTTCAGTACATCAGGTGTGATCAAGTGTGATCAATTTTCAATGAATAGCACCATAACTTGTGGACTCTATAACTTTCACAAAGACCAAATAATATACACTTATTTGGTTTTTTTTTACCAAAGATAAGTAGCAGTATAAATTTTGGCCAAAATTTGTGAAGAAAAATGACTAATTTGCAAAATTTTATGACAGAAACAAAGAAAAATGCGTTTTTTCACGATATTTTCAGTCTTTTTTTATTTATAGCACAAAAAATAAAAAACCCAGTATTGATCAAATACCATCAAAAGAAAGCTCTATTTGTGTGAAAAAAAGGACACAATTTTTGTATGGGTACAGTGTTGCATGACTGAGTAATTCTCAGTCAAAGTGTGAGAGCGCTGAAAGCTGAAAATCGGTCTGGGCAGGAAGGGGGTGAAAGTGCACTGTAGGCAAGTGGTTAAAGAATGCTTGCATGCTCTTTTCCTATGTCATAGATACAGTCTAGAATGATCCAGAGAGACTTTTTGGTGCCTTTGTGTACAAGGTCTTGTTACATGCAATCACTGTGCTGAAATTACAATCCAAACAAACTTTCCAATGCGCAAAAAAAAAAAAAAAAAAAAAAAAAAAAAAAAAATTCGCAAAAATCGTATTTTGATTGGTTTGCGCAAAAGTTATCGCGTTTACTAACAAAGGGAAAGATTGTCATTTTTGTTGTTTTTTTTTTTTAACGCGTAATGGCGGCGATCTGCGATTTTTTTTGCGGTACTGCGACATTGCGGCGGACAGATCGGACTCTTGACTGACATTTGACACTTTTGGGGTTAACAGTGACATTTCTACAGTAATCAGTGCTATATATATGCACGGTTACTGTAAAAATACACTGGTAGTGAAGGGGTTAACTTTATTTGGGAGGGAGGGGCTGTGTGTGTCCCTAGGGGCGTGCTTTCTACTGTGATTGGCTGTGGCTTGAGCTGTAAGGACACTGATCAACGGATCTACATAGTAGATCCATGTGATCAGTGTCTTTACAGCGAGGAGAATGACAGGTCGCTTGTTTACACAAGCTGCCTGACATTCTCCCTCTCCCCCGCCGAGTGGCCGGCGGACATCGGGTCTGCTGGTCACACGCGCGGGGGGGGGGGGTCACTAGACCCTCACAAGCAAGCAACGTAGCCCTACGTTAGTTTGCCTGTGAGGGGCTGACCGCCGACGTAGATAGTCGTGCGGCGGTCGGCAAGTGGTTAAAACAGAAAGCTCGGCCAGGCACTTTTAAAGCTTAATTTTAGTAAACCGAGACAAGCATTTAACCACTTTAGCCCCGGAGGATTTGGCTGCTCAAAGACCAGGCCCCATTTTGAGATTCGGCACTGTGTGATTTTAACGGACAATTGCGCGGTCGTGGGACGCTGTACCCAAATGAAATTGACGTCCTTTTTCTCCCACAGAGCTTTCTTTTGGTGGCATTTGATTACCTGTGCCATTTTTTTTTTTTTTTTTTGCGCAAAAAAAAAAGATAGCGACAATTTTGAAAAAAACAATATTTTTCACTTTTTTTTTTTTATGAAATTCTCAAAAGAAAAAAAAAAAAAATAATAATATATATAAAAATCTAATTTTAAAATTTTTGGCCAATTTGTTTTCTGCTACATATTTTTGGTAAAAAAAAAAAAAAAAAAAAAAAAAAAAAAAAAAAAAAAAAAAAAAAAAAAAAAAAAAATCGCAATAAGTATATTTTGATCGGTTTGCGCAAACGTTATTGCGTTTACTAACTACGGGAAAGATGTGGCATTTGTATTTTTTTTTTTTTTTAACTAGTAATGGCGATCTGCGATTTTTTTGCGGGACTGCGACATTGCGGCGGACAGTTTGGACCCCTAACTGACATTTGACACTTTTGGGGGATACCAGTGACATTACTACAGTAATTAGTGCTATAAATAAGCACAGTTACTGTAAAAATGACACTGGCAGGGAAGGGGTTAATTTTATTGGTGATCAAGAGGTTAAGTGTGTCCCTAGGGGCAGGATTCTGTCAGGGGGAGCTGCACAATGAATCCAAAAAAAAAAAAAAAAAAAAAAGCCTCCAGCAAATGTTTGTCAACATTGTTAAGGCTGGAGATAAAAAATCTTTACAATGCATTTTGTTTTTGGATCAAATGAATGAACTTCTGTCTGCAAGTGAGGGCAGTTTAACCTTAAAGGCTAAGGCCCCTTTCAAGCGGGATTTCCGATCTGATCCGCCTGTCAGTTTTTCAGGCGGACCTGATCGAATGCTTCATGCATCCCTATGGAGCAGTGGAGGTCAGTGGAGACATGTCCGGTTACACCTGCTGCTATCCGATCCTGTCTGAAAGCCCAACAGATTGAAGCCCTCTTTTCCCATCCCTTCTGGAGGATCGGATCCGATCTCCCATAGGGGAAAGCGGAGCTCCGACAGCTCCGTCTCTGCAAAGTAAGCAGAGACGGAGCTGTCATCCGCCTGCTCAGCAGGGAATCACAGATCGATCCCCGCTGAGCAAAAAATTGAGTCGTCGGGCGCACTGTCTGTGTGAAAGGGGACTAAGCCTTTTTCTGACACTGTTGCGTACAAGTTAAATCAGTAATTTTTATTGCTAGAAAACTACTTAGAACCCCCCAAACAAATTTTTTTTTTTTTAAGCAGAGACCCTAGAGAATAAAATGGCGATCGTTGCAATCTTTATGTCACGTCACACTATTTGCAGTGGTTTTGCACAGAGCAGCCCAAATCCTCCTCTCAGGTCCCTCTGAGTTCCTGGCCCCTTCCTCCTGGCGAGTGCCCCCAAAACAAGCAGCTTCCTACAGAGGCACCCAAGCTGAGACACAGCTCGGTGTCCATTCAAACAGAGCTGCAGTTCAGCCCCACCCCTCTGATTGGCTGACTGACATCAGCGGGAGCCAATGGCGCCACGGCTGCGTCTCAGCCAATCAGGAGGGATGGATGGCTGAGGCGCTCATTCACATCGCTGGATAGAGATGTGGTTTGGGTAAATATTACCACTAAGATAAAAAAAAAAAAAAAAAAAAAAAACCTCCCTTCACAACCACCAAGTAGAAGATGCCTTGTTTGTTGTAGGATTTTTCCATGTAGTTCAAATATCCTGCATACATTGTAGCTCTTCTACAATGCAAATACTACAAATGTTCCAATGAATCATCTACCTTTGTATAGCACTGCTGGTTTTGCCAGTAATAAGAAACTAAACAAACACCTTTGGAGTCTGGTCTGTACAAGCTGACTGAAAACCTATTAGAATAAAAGAGTCAGAAACCAAAGACCACCGGCAACTAAGGCATCAGCCAAAACACACACAGACGGAGATGTATTCAGTAAATCAGGACAAAAGCTGGAACATCCCCTTTTCATGGCGGGATGACACTTTGATTGGTTCCGATGAGTCTGTTCTTTGCAATGGGGTAAAATAAATGCAGAAGACTGCAAATCAAGCTTTCCCAATTTTCAAGAGTAACTCCACTTTTGTGAAAGAAAAAAACAAAAAAAAAAAAAACACCCCAACCACCCCCTCTTGGTCACCAATGTACGTTGCATGAATTTCAACAAACTTTGTTGCAGAGACCATTTCTGGTCTGATAAAAAGCAGTTTAACTTTGGGTATTTGGCTATTCTGAATGGGAGTGACTTTCATTCATCAGCTGACATACATTCAGTCTCCTGTAGGAAAGTTGCTGATCTTTGGTTATTACAGTGGTTGCAAGAGCCCATTCACACTAGCACGACTTGTGAGGAGACTTGTGTAGCCCCAGGTCGCTTGACATAACAAAAGCAATGTTAATCAATCAGTGCCGTCTTAATTGGCACAACTGAAGTCGCTCCGACTTCAGAAAAGGGTCCTGTACTACTTTGAGGTGACCTGTGATCCGACTGTCCCATATACTTCAATGGGAGTCGCCTCCTTATCTTAATTGAAGCGACTTGTTATCAGACTTTCCAGGAAGAAGAAAGATTAGCCAGGCATTCCCCACATTGCAGCCATGCCTAGAGATTAGAGATAGAGAGAGATATATCTCTCTCTCCATCTATGTGTAATGGTATATATATTCCATTATCTCAGCTTGGTCTGTGTGAGTGGCACTGGTAGACACGTGGCACTGGTGGGCAGTGGCACTGGTAGACACATACGTGGCACTGGTGGGCAGTGAGGAAAGGAGTAAAAAAAAAAAAAAAAAACCAGAAAAGGGGGAATTAGGTCACAACACATCATATTCTGATTGGCCAAACACAAAATTGTCTGTCATACAAGTCGCGCAAAATTATTCACAAGTCGCGGTAAAGTCGCTCCGACATGGGGCGGCTTATGGTCGCGGCAGTGTGAACCGGCTCTAAAGGCTCAATGCTTTACCTTCATTGTATGCATGAAGGTAAAGAAAACACACATTTGTGTGCAGGATTTCTCCTAATAATTTCATTGGCTGAGACAGCAGCGGGAGCCATTGGTTGTGTGAGCTCTGGCACCCCTTGTCAAAGCTAAATTAAAGCTTTAGTTGTTGCCAGTGTATTGGACTTGGGCAATTTCTCAGCTCTTCTTTAGTGTCTATTTGAGGTTCCCCCTTTACTGATTCCAGGCAGATTCCCAGCCATCAGCTTCCCTAAAAAGTCAGCTTGTTCCTCATCACTCAGTTAGGTTAGGCATTTCTGGTCGGAAAACCTGCACCCAATTGGTACCCCTCTTTAAAATAGCTGCCTCCTGAGGAGATTTTCAGCAGGTAGATCTTTAAGCAACCAATGTGACACTGCTTCCAGTCCTCCAATTTTCAGGATCTGTATATATTCAGTATACTTTAAGTAGGGGGGGGAGGGGGGGTCTCCTAACTTTATAAACAAAGGGCCCCCTCGTTTGCAATATAATTATATATATATATATATATATATATATATATATATATATATATATATATATATATATATATATATATATATATATATATATATATATATATATATATATATATATATATATATATATATATATATATATATATATATATATACACACACACACACTTTTTTTTTTCTTTTAGGCATACAAACATTTAAACCTTGCCTGCTCTGTGCAGTTGGTTTTGCACAGAGAAGCCTGGATCCTCTTCTCGGGTCCCTGGCTGGATCTCCTGGCCCCTCCCATCTATCAAGCACCCCCACAGTAAGCAGCTTGCTATGGGGGCACCCTAGCTGAGTTGCAGCTCCATGTTTCCAGTCAGACACGATCTGCCTCTTGGCCCCCACCCCCTCTCCTGATTGGCTAACTGATTGACCGCCTTGGGAGCCAATAGCGCCACTGCTGTGTCCCAGCCAATCGGGAGGGAGAGTCCTGGAGGACCAAAGGACTCGTGGAAATTGCTGACAGAAGGGGCTCAAGTTAGGGACGCTGGAGAGGATGCTACACACAGAAGTCTTTTTATCTTAATGCAAAGAATGCATTAGGAGGAAAAAAAAAAAAAAAAAAAAAAAAAAAAAAAAAACACACCTTCTGGTCTGGTTCTACAACTCCTTTAAAGAAAGGTCAGAAAACTGCCTGGACATTTTGAGAACAGCTCTGGTATTTTATCTAGAGTTATTATCTGGGAAGGTCCGTTTTTCTTTTGTCCACAATGCTGCCTGGTATAAAGATGCAATTTATAAACAGTGCAATGTTACTGTAACCAAGTTACCGTAATCCCTTGCCTGGAGGGAATCACTTGGGGGGCTGTGAGGAGGACCTCTAAACAGCAAGGGTTACTAAAAAAAAAATAAAAAATAAAGTGCTCCAATCCTCTAAAGTGCTGAAGTGCGACTTAAAGCGGAGTTCCACCCTGGATTTTTTTTTTTTTTTTTTTTAATACCCCCGGGACAGTCAGGGCTAGTGCATTCCACAATGGCTAGCCTCTGATCTGTCCCGGGTTGCACTTACCTGCAAGACGAAATACTTACCTTGCAAACGTCTTGTCCAGCGCTGCCATCTCAGATGTGGGCAGCTTGAAGCCAGCGCGTCCTCTTCGGCGTCTTCTTCCGCCTTCTGTGGTCCCACGATGCTCTGCGCCGGCCCCGACGTCACTTCCGGGTCGCGCGCGTCACCCCTCCACAGCTTCTGGGCATGCCCAGAAGCTGTTTAGAAGGGGATGACGCGCGCGACCCGGAACTGACGTCGGGGCCGGTGCAGGCGCAATGATTCCTGGGAGCTATGACGTCCAGCTCCCAGGAATCATTGCAGAGCCAGGAAGTGACGACGGGCCGCGGCCGAGGAAGGAGGAAGAAGGAAGTAAGGCAAGTATATTTTCTTCGCTACGAGGTAAGTAAAAAAAAAAAAAAAAATATGCGATTATCCATTTCTTTTTCAGGTGACCCGGAGCGAGAAGATGGAGGTAAGTATAAAAATAGGGTGGAACTCCACTTTAAGATTGGAGCACAAGAGCACTTTATGTTGATTACATATTAATTGGACTTTGTATATTTCATAAGTTTGATGCTAGAGTGGTTTTTATATTCTCTCATGTTTACAAGTGATTTAACACTTGGTGCACAGCTGCTGCTAAAAATGTCACTATATCATCCCTGCCACCAAATAAATCTGCCACCAAATAAATCTCCCGGGGCAGACGGCTTCTCGGCCGAGTACTATAAAGCGTTCCAACAAACCCTGTATCCGTACCTGTGCAAAGTGTTTAATGCGGCTGCGCAGCGCTCCTCATTTCCAGAGGAGATGCTGCAAGCAGTAATAGTTGCACTTCCCAAACCTGGTAAGCCACCCGATGCACCCCAAAAAACTTTTGTCCCATATCCCTCCTAAATTCGGACTTAAAGCTATATGCAAAAATATTAGCGGTGAGACTGGCTGAGGTGATCCCCAGCCTGGTCAAAGCGGATCAGGTGGGATTTGTGAAGGGTCGGCAGGCACCGGATGGCACTAGAAGGATGTTGGACCTCTTACAGATTGCTGAGAATCGAAAGGTGCCCTCGGTGTTCCTGACATAGACGCTGAAAAAGCATTTGATAGGGTGCACTGGGGATACCCAAGGGCGACGTTGAATAAATTTGGGATTCAGGGACCTATGTTCTCTGCTATTTCAGCACTTTATACCAAACCATCGGCCAGGGCGTTTATGTCTAGTGCATTGTCCGACGGCTTCGCTATCACTAATGGCACGCACCAGGGGTGCCCTCTGTCCCCACATCTTTTCTCTAGTCATGGAGCTCCTGGCGGAGGCCATTAGGAGTGACCCCAACATTTCCGGAATTAGGGTAGGGGGCAGAGATCACAAAATTGGGCTCTTTGCGGATGATGTGATCCTTACCTTGACTTCCCCAACAACTTCCCTTCAGAGCTTGCAGCGGCAACTGGATGCCTTTGGAGCCATCTCCTATTATAAACAAAATGTGACTAAATCCATGTGCCTGCCGACCTTTCTATCCGCCCGAGAGCTGCGTCTCCTTAAGGTTCAGTACCCCTTTCAATGGACTACTAAAAATCGGTCCCGTATCTAGGAGTGTCTTTGGTGGCTCCAACGTCTCAAACTTACCATGCTAATTTCTCCAAATTGCAGTCCATCGTTATGGAGGACTTAACGCACATTGCATCTTACGAAATATCGTGGTTGGGACGCATAGCTGCTCTCAAGATGTTGGTTCTACCAAAGATCTTGTATTATTTTAGGACACTACCTGTGGTGATGCCGGAATCCTTTTTTTCATAACATGGACAAAGTGTTTCGGAAATTCTTATGGGAGGGCAAAGTACCAAAAATCCCGTACTCTATGCTGATTAAATCCAGGTCCGCAGGGGGCACCGGTTTTCCACACCTCAAAACATACTACTCAGCAGCCCTGTTAGATCAGGCAAAGGCTTGGTTTGATCCTGCCTCAGACAAGCTGTGGGTTCTACTGGAAAGGGCAGTGGTGGCACATAAAGAACTCCCGGCCTTGCTCCTGGCTTCCCTGATGAAAAGTGCTCCCAACTTGGCCTCTCTGCAGGCTACCTTAAGAGCCTGGGGAGGGGTGCAATCAATGACGGGGATCTCTAGGACTAAGACAGTCTTAAAAGTAGTGTCTTATGAATTCCTCATTCCCTCTTTGAAAATTCCGTCTGGGGAGGTGTCTAGATCGTCCACGTATAGGGAATTACGTTCTTCCCCTAACACTACGCCTTCCTTTTTCCGAGCTCAACTACATCACTACCATATTAAGCCTCCTGATCCGACAGTAGAGGTGCCATCGGAAATGTGGGATTATCTGCTCAAAAATTATCAAACCAAAAGGGCTCTCATGGTTTTATCAGGTACTGCAACACCAGTATAGATACAGTAAGTCGGCCAACATGTTAGCTTGGGAAAGGGATCTGGGGGGGGGCGGAGGAATTTTCGGAGCGGGACTAGAGGTTGGCCGTCCGCTCCGGCTATTCTTATTCCCATTGCACCAATAATTGGGATGTGGCCCTAAAAATCCTTCATCGTAGCTACTTAACTCCGGTGAAGTTGAGGCGGATGTTCAAGGATGTCGCCCCTACCTGCTGGAGGGGATGCGGAGACCAGGGGACGCCATTTCACCTTTTGTGGCAATGTAAGAAACTTAGGGGCTACTGGACAGCAGTGTTTGCCCTGCTTCGGTCAGTAACTGGGGAGTTAATCCCGATGTCCCCAGCTCTGGCCCTTTTGAACCTAGGTATCCAAAAAATTCCCATTCTCCACCGCACCTTAGTTACCCACATTCTTACTGCAG
This sequence comes from Pelophylax lessonae, assembly GCF_965119305.1. NCBI lineage: Eukaryota > Metazoa > Chordata > Amphibia > Anura > Ranidae > Pelophylax > Pelophylax lessonae. Next base: position 221,318,839 of record NC_138770.1, on the reverse strand, counting down.
CCAGGATGACTATCACAGCAGCTTGGAGATTTGACAATGTACTCACTTCAATGGAGGTGATTAATAGGGTCCGATCCCACTATTCTTATGAGAAATTTTTTGCTAATGTGAACAGGCGGAGCCTACAGTTTGAACAGACTTGGTACCGTTAGTCACTGAAATACCCAGGGTGAGGGAAAGACTCGCCTTGAGGCATTTCTTTATATTAATGTATCTGTGAATGACGACGATTTATTGTATAAGAGGCTAATGTTTTTGACTGTCCAGTTGATAGTCTTGTATACTACCAAGTTGCATAAGGGTCCTTTCACACGGCCGCTCCGTGTGAAAGGTCCGCTGCGGGACTTTTTTTTTTTCTTCCACGGAGCGGATGACATTTGTGTCATCCGCTCCGTGTGCCCGCATATCATCCCATCCGTTTGCGGACATAATGTAAGTATATGGCACTGCGGATGTCAGCGGATGACACCGCTGACATCCGATTTTTCCTTCTTTTCCGTTTTTTACACGGAAGAAAAAATAGGGTTCTGTTCCATTCGAAAAACGGAACAGAACTGAAAGGAGGAAAATCGGATGGTATTCCGCTGACATCCGCAATGCCATTCACTTACATTATGTCCGCAAATCATCCGCAAACGGATGGGATGATTTGCGGACACACGGAGCGGCCGTGTGAAAGGACCCCAAGGGTTGAAGAGAGTGTTTAGCGGTGGTTATAGTTACCATATCTGGCGCCCATTTGAGATGGGGGGGGACGCGGGGTCGCACTGGGCCACAGTAGTGTTCCCTTTGGGGGTGGTCTCCCTGTCGGCTCACTGCAGATATTTTGGGCCGGGGGCCGGCCTGGGGGGTGCTCTGCCCTGGGTAATGTTATGGCGCTGTCTGACGGCTGAGCCAGGTATGCATTGTTCATTGTGATTGTTGCTGATTTCAACCAGTGTACCTGTATGTTGTGATTGTTCTTTTTGAAATTCAATAAAAACTATTGAAAAGAAGAAAATTTCACTATAGCGCGAGTACTTATTTTTATTATCACTCTTGTTGTATTACTCACTTACTTTGTAATTCTATTTGATACGATTAGGGACTAGCTCCTCTTCTGGAATAAAATTTGGATTGTATTTTTTTTTTTTTTAATTTAGCACCATGGTTAAGTGCCGGTTCACATTTCTGCGATGACAGATGGCGATCGCATGTAATTCGGAGTGCACTGCTCCTAAAATTACATGCGATCTCTGTGCGGTGCAATTTCAGATATGATCAAATGGAATGAGTGAGGTAGTAAATTAGCCAAAACTGTCATATGACCGCCGTGATTAATCGCAAGCAACAAGAGCTTTCCATTATCCGCCGGTAAAGGTGTCGGGCTCTCGCAGCACACAGCTCTGTCGCTGCTATTGCGCATAAATATGCGGCCACATATTTGTGTGTACTCGGTGCAAAGGTCATTTGTGTTCCAACTGCCTCAATATTCAGCCCATTTTACCAGTGTGTTCTGCACGTCTTTTCCATCTCTAGGTGTCCCTAATTCTCAAGTTCCAAAGTTGGGAAATATGAATAAACATGGCCACATACTATATGTACAAATACTGAAAAGCAGAGGACAATTACTGAAAGCATAGGCAAGGGAAATGACCAGACAGGTTTGTTTGTGGAGCAGATTGACTGTCCCTCCAGTGCCCTTTACAAGCAGTCTACATGGCGCACACGTATTGTATTCCTTCTCACTGTGTCTTGGGAACTATAAAATCAAGCAGATAACGTGCCATGAAATAAAATACAGATAGTCAGGGTGTGTCTGGTTCCCCAGTATCACAAAGTAATTCAGCAGCATTACACTTGGTAAGATGCCAGATGATTCAACTGTCAGTGCTGAAAAGGGAAATCAACCTGAAGCAGATATTTAGTAATGCGACTATAAGCCCACATTCACACTTGTGTAGTACATAAACAGAGCAAATCAAAAGTCTTGTGATTTTATACACGGTCAGAAAAGACAAGGATTGCAGGTCACCCTGACTATGCTATAAAAAAAAAAAAAAAAAAAAAAAAAAAAAAAAAAAAGGGAGGGGGAAGAAGGGTGCATGCACGCCTTTGCTGCACTTGTCACACATGTAGGGCAGCGATTTGGGATGGGAGGTCTCTTGGCACCATGTTACACCCTAAATGTGTGCATCATGGTGCAAGAGGTGGACTAAGGCTAAGTTTCCACTATTGCGCGACTTTGTAGTGCGACTTGTTTGCGGCTACTTCTGGGGACTTCAGTGCGACTTCCTTCTATGGAGGGACAAGTTGCACTGAAGTCACCCAAAAGTAGTGCAAAAACCTTTATCAAGTCTCTGACTCAAGTTGCAGCAGTTAGAACGGTCCCAATTGAAAATAGGTTTTGACTTGTCATGCAACTTGACATATGTCAAGTCGCACTAGTGGAAACGGGGCCTAAGTTCAATTCACAAGACCTTGACATACCAGAATACACATCCGTATTTGAAGTGACAGTTTTTTCAACAGAGAGCCTATGAAGTCTGAACATGACAGCAGCATGTACATTTTTCTTGAAGATGGGTTTTAAGCTTGTAAGAGTCCATTTACCAGGAGAACACCAATCTACCATGCCTTGTGTAGTCAAATATTTGTTTTAGCTTCCTGACCAGGTTAACCAACTTGCATGGAGTGTTTAGTATGACACACTTAGCACAATCTACAGGCACTCAGCACACACAGGTCTCTGTACATTTGTGAAGGGCCCTGCCAATGATTGCTGGATGTCTGCCCCAACTGCACTTTCACAGTACAAAGTCTTCACTATATTTCCAGGGCATGCTAATTGATAGGATTACCATAAATATCTATGCATCTTAAAAATACGTAAACAAATTAGGGGCCCGTTTACACTACCAGCAGCCCTTGCCACCCCTCAGAAATGTGATCTGCAATGGATCATTTCAGAGGGCTCTTGGTTTTACCCCGAAAAGCCATGGCCCTATTCACTTGAAAGGGTCAAGGTCAGCAGCGTTACTGCCCCCAGGTCAAGCTGGGCGTATAACTTTTCCCATGGCCACAAAGCAACGCAACATGGGATGTTTACAACCCCCTTTTGGGCACTGGTGCAGATTAAACTGAGGCTTACCCGACATTCCCTCGGAAGGAGGGATATAGGGATGAAGGGAAGGGTGGGTTTGAGTGGAGGCAAAGTGGTAGTCCCATGTTGTGAGACAGCGATTGGAAAAGGAAGTTACAGTGCTGTGTGGGAGTCTGGATCCATGGGAGGCAAGTTGGTAAGTAATTCAGGGTGTAAGCAAGCAGATTTGCGATGACTTGACAAAAGTAATAAAAAAAAAAAAAAAAAAAAAGGTATAAAATTGTTTCCCATCCTGTTCTTTTCCCATAACTGCATGCAGTTGAATTGTGTTAACCAGTGATGTCACTTTTAGGCCCGGGTAGCACTTCTGGGTTGGGAAATATTCAGCTCTCTTGTACACATACACAAAAAGTGAGTATTCCTTTATGGAGGCTCTCGGTTTCATCATTTCTGCATGGTGAGAGTCACACTTCATGAAGATTAATATAGATCAGGGGTCCCCATACCGTCTAAATAAAAGGGCCAGTTTGCTGACCTTCAAAAACATTAGTAGGGGCTGAACTGTAGCCAGTGGGAGAAAACAACGCCCCATCATGGTGTCGGTGGGAAGAAAATTGCCCCATTGTTTGTATAAATGGGAGTAATCGTGCCCCATAGTTGGGTCAGCAGGAAGATTAGTGCCCCATTGTCTGTGTCAGTGGCAGGAACTATGCCCTACCATTGCGGACAATGAGGGGGGGGGGGGGGAGAATAAGCTCTTAAGGGCCAGATAAAAGAAAGCAAAGGGGCCGCATCCCACCCCTGGGACTCAGATTGGAGACCGTGGATTTAGTGCATAATACATTGCATTAGGAGGAGAGAGGAGTGACAAGAAGGAGAGAGGATTCCAAATTGAGAGTACCACATATCTGTATAACCTGCAAACAAGTGCTTATGATTATTACCACAGCATAAAGTTCACAAGTTGTGGTGAGTGCCGGACCAATTGAAGGGAGCACAGGGTCTGGTGCACACAGCGAGGTGGAATGGTTTCCACAGCAGCAGTCATTTAAATAATACACAAGGGTTTTTTTTTTTTTGACCACTTGCGCTTTATAAAAGAGACTACAAATAAGACACTGGGCACATTTTTTGAATATGAACATATCACCATGGAAGAAGAAGAAAAAAAAAAAAAAAAGGGGGGGTAAGGACAGACAAAAATGCTTAAACAATTTTGAACCAAGTTCCAACGTATAGCCAGCTTTACCCAAGGGGACCAAACCTTAAGAACACTGTCATGTGTATCTGGCACCATAGTAGAAAGCCATTGGTAATCAAAAGTCATGTAAACCAGGTCTTTCATGGAAATATCCAGAACAAGACAATAGTTTGATTTGGCGCTAGGAAGGTAGCCCATTTTCACTGGTGTTTAAATAGGCAGATCAAATAAAAAAGGTCCAGCTATATGTTGCACTGTATATTCATGCAGAAAGGATAATAAAGGAGTCAAATACTATAGCCCAACAAGTAACAAAAGTGGCAAGTCCATACAATATTGCACTCAAGACGCCAACATAAATGTAGGCAGGCAGAGGAGGAGGAGGAAGTCAGCTACTGAGGACGTTCAAAACGGCAGTGCCTTTTTGCCATCTTTTTCCTTTCTCTACACATTATCAGTGGGTATGTACTGGCTTTGCCCTGCTCTTGTGCCACCATTTTCAACTCATAGGCGGTAGAGGATTGTAGGATGACAGTAGGCATTGTAAAACAATGTACAGTGCAGGGGGCGTTGCAATATAAATTGGGAAATCGTATGGAATAGGTTGAGTAGAGCAAGATCAGTTGCACCTCAGCAGAGAGGAAAGTGGAGAAGAATGGGGAAGTAGGAAGCATTGATAAAGTATAAGGCTAGGTTCACACTTGTGGGAACAGGTGTAGTTTATACACTGTCCTCCACCCACACATCTACAGCCGCTTGTAGTCAATATGTGCTTCTCTTTTATTCTTAACGGCACCCCAATGCCTTTGAATACAGAGTGCATTGGTTGCGGGAAACTGCATGTACAAAAGCAACATGGGATTTCACTGCAGCTTCTATTTTGCAGAGGCAAGGTGCTACTATTCATTCTGTTTAACAGGCTGCAGTACACGAACCGAAAGCTGGCCAGTTCCTGTCGAACCAGCTGACTTTCTGTACATGTATACCCAGCTTAAAGTGGTAGTAAAGGCTGCAGGTTTGCCGTCATGCATTCAGCCCCCCCCCCCCCACCCTTCAGTCCAATCTTTCCCCAGCAATGTGCATGAGAGCCTCAGCTCCCCAGGGACTCTTACCTCATTGTCTAAGAAAGCCGCAAGAGCCACTGGCTCCCACTGCCGTCCATCACAGCCAGTGAGCCAATGAGGGAAGAGGGGGTGGCAGGCTGCAGCTCTGTATGAATGGACACAGAGCCGTGGCTCAGGAGCAAGCCTGCTTTGGTGCCCCCGTTGCAAGCTGCTTGCTCTGGGGGGCACTAGGCAGGAGCAAGAGCGGGGGACCTGAGATGAGGAGAATTGGGTTTGCTCTGTGCAAAACCACTGTACAGAGTAGGCAATTCTAACTTTTTTGTTTAGGTTTTTTTTTTTTTTATTTGACTTTATAATCACTTTAAGATTGTCACCATGTAGAATGCCCCTAGATTTAAAAAAAAAAAAAAAAAAAAAGAAAAAAAAGTGATTGCTGAAAATACACCCTGGGAGAATAGCTGTGCAATGTTTGGTTTGGAAATGTGTAAAGTGTTATATGGAAAAGAAAATGTCAATAGAAGTGTTACGCAACACCAAGTACTGCTCGGTTACATTGCTGAGTGACATTTCAAATCAAATGGCATAGAAATAAATGTATTGGCAGAAAGGCTTGCACTTCTCAGAAGAAAAAAGCTGGTCCAAATTTTATTTACATCCCACAATCTGAAGATATGAAACTGTTGCAAAAAAGCTCCCTACTGCCATATATATGGACAACTTTGTTTGCAAATCGCAGGATTAGTCTTCATCAAAGCAAATATAGTATACAAGCATCTCTTATGGTCAGGACAAAAAAAAATGTTAATAGGTAAATCTGAAATCCTGCATACTGTATTTTGTATTCTCATGTCCTTTGACAACATGGCTAATTTTTAATAGAATTAATTTCAGACAAAGTCCTTATTCCCTAGAATTCAGACTATAAGAAGCTTCCCTGCTAATCATTGACTTGCTATTAAACAGACAGTAAATAGAGCATTATTTTTGTCAAGGCATTAAACCCAATTAGGATGGTTAAGGTTACAGATGCTTTGACTGGTTTCTATTCTAGTCTGTGCTATGGTATACTGGTTGAGGAATCCTGCACAGGCGGGAGCCTTTTCTATAAAGACACACGTCACAAATTTCTGGGTTGTTGCCAGATGTCAAAAAACATGCCATCACACATATGAAGATTAGTAGGTCACACGACAGGTTTCCAAGTGATTTTGTCTAACCAGCACAGAGTGATATTTTGGCTCTATGCACACAGGCCATTCGAGGAAAAAAAAAAAAAAAAGGAGTTTTGGACGTCGGATAGCTGTCAGGGAACTACTGCTTTAAAAAGCGCATCCTAATAACTTTTGTTCAACTCTGCAATGTAAAAAAAAAAAAAATAAACCCCACACCTAAACTCTCTAAAGTGAAGTTAATCAGCTGTAGTGTGCATGAGGCCTTAAAGTATAACTAAACGCAAAATTTGTGCAGAGGGGTTGTAACACCTGTCAGTGCCCCCATTAGGGAGATTTACCCTCACTGTTTTACTTTCATTTTTCAATGAGAATGGTAAAGAAAATCCCAAAATTTGGGTTGTCCCCAGAAAAGTACAGGGCCCACTAGTTCCGGTGACTAAGGGGTTCTCAAGGAATTCCCTTAAATTGCAGTGATTTCCAGTCACTTCCTGTGGAACAGGAAGTGAAGGTAAATCTCAACAGGGCCCAGATGGCAAGAAAAAAAAAAAAACACCCCACAAACTTGAAAAATAAGATTGTCATTCTCAAAACTCAGCCAAAGCTGTATATACACTGGTACCTCCTAGGAGCACATAGATTTAGGCTCGGTTCACACTATTGCGATGCGGGAAGGCTGCGAATTCGCAGCCTGTTCCCGCATCGCACACGCACCCCCGGCAGTTCACACTGCCATATGCGATCCGCTGGGGGTGTCAATGTAATCTTAACGACACCCCCAGTTTGATCGCATATCGCAGTGCGATCGTGCAGTTCGCACAGGATCGGATCGCACAAGTGTGAACCGCTGTGCGATCCGATCCTGATGCGGCAGCAAAAATGCCTCCTGTGCGTCTTTGCTGCGGGTGCGGTGCGAATTTAGCCATACAAACTGTATGGCTAAACTCGCACCGCACAGCTGATCGCATGTCATGTCGGAGCAGTGCGCTCCGACATGACATGCGAACCCGGCACACGCAGAAGTGTGAACCGGGTCTCACACACTGCCTATGCGAGTTCAGTTTCACCATTAAGTATCATTGCATTTACATTTAACTCTTCAGAAAATCCAATTATGAGGACAATTAGAATAATGTCACTTCTTAGCCTCTGCACATTCCATACCAGAGAAAAAGGAATAAAGTGGTGCAGGTGTAGTTTAAGAGCCCCTTCACACCTATCTGCTCTAGTGTGCTTGCGTTACACCAGTAAGGCTCCATGTACACGGGACGCTGGAAATGGCCGTTTAGGAGCAGTTGGGCGTTTTTTTCAGAAGCCCCTGAACCCATCTACATTTCATCTTATCTGTCCATGTACACCGGGTGGTTTACAGTCATTTGCAGGCAGTTGCGTTCAGGGACTGTTTTTAGAACGCAATTATTTGCGTTCGAATGTGTGTTTCCCGACGTTCCAAACGCACAAACGCGTCCGAACGCGATGACCCGCGTTTAGCGTTTTTCCATTTTAAAGGGGAATCATTTTTTTGACCTCTAGGAACGGTTCTAAACGCAAACGCCCGCAAACGCTGCTAAACGCCCGCTAAATGCGGGTACAAACGCGACCAAACGGACGTTTCAAACGTCCTAAAAATTTCAGCATTCAAAAGTGACTTTTAACAACGTCCCGTGTACATGGAGCCTAAGACACGCATACTCCTGCCTTGTGTTATGGTAGCCCATTCATTTTTAAAAGCAGACAGAAAAATGTACCTGCAGTTATATTCCTAATGCAACACACCACAATGCATGATCGTGTGTAACCCTGCACTGCAACATAGATGTTTTGTGGAAGTTTGCTGGGGTGCCTTTCACAATAAATGGCACCAATGCGTAGAAGATTCATCATAGTAACCTGCATTAGGCCAGGCTTCTACTAAAGAAGAGAAACAATGACATCTATACACGCCACTCCCCACCATCACTGTAAGCTGAGAACACCAACCCAGTATACACTGAATGAGGAAACAGCTGACACTATTACACACTTCTCATATAGAAGGAACTCTGAGGGGAAAAAAAAAAAACACAGGTTTATTACTTCAAAGTTACAAAAAAATCCTGATTTTAGATTTTCTGGTATGCCTGCAAAGTAAACTGTATATAGAGAGTAGGCGTTTAATCACTTCTACTTCCTCTAAGATCATTCTGGCACATATGGTGGAGATAAAACACAAGCAAGACCTATAAAATGATCCAAAAGAGTTAATTTTGGGGTGGTAGGGCAACCTATACCTAGTCACATTCATGTTCCCTGGTGAATACCAATTGTCACAGGTACATAGTTTGGCCTTCTTCTAGCCTTGCTGCTTGCACCGACACGGTCTCTCAAAAGTCCTGGGAGAATTTCTGCTAGTTCCTGATAAAATTCAAACCATGGATGGCCCTTGTTGGCACCTTCCTGCCAATCATTCTTTGATCTGAAAAATTGAAGGACTGGGCAGAAAGTTAGCGGACTAACAGCAGCTGCATCCAATCAGATCCAGGCACTGTTCAGATATAGTCTGACAGCCTGGATACAAGCTGTCAGAACGTAATAGCTGGCAGGAGAGATTCGTACATTTGCGTGGTCGAGGCCCAGCTCACCCCAGAACTGGTGTGTGAAACTACACTGTACTTGCAATCTGCCACAGGCATCAGTAACTTACCCCTAACTCAGGTGGTTTGCCCTGCACCGGATCACATACGGTAGTAACAGCTCTAAAAGTTGCCGCTTTTTAACTAATGTAACCACCAATCTACTCATTCACTCCCTTGTCATCTCTTACTTTGACTATTGCAGCTCCCTACCCATAGGCCATCCCCTCTTCAGTCCATCTTGAATGTTGCTTCCAGACTTTTCTACCTTACCAACGGCTCAGTGTCTGCCACCCTTCTCCACCAATCCCTACACTGGCTTCTGATCACACAGTGAATTAAATTAAAAATACTAGCCACAACATAAAAAGCCATTCACAACTCTGCCCCAAGCTACATCACCAATCTTGTCTCCAAATATCACCCAAAACCTCCTCTCTGCTCCTCCCAAGACCTCCTGCTCCCTTGTCTGCCTCTCCCATCCTCCGGAATGCTCTACGTCAATCTGTCTGGCCATCTTATACTCTGGCTGCCTTCAGGCAATTCCTGAAAACTCATCTCTTCAGATCATCCCCAGAGTGACATCCTTTTGTACCACTTGCCCAACCGATTAGATTGTAAGCTCCTAATAGCAGGGCCCTTTTAACCTTTTTGTATTTTCTTGTAAAGCATTGCGTTAACTGTTGGCACCACATACAAGATATCGTGCAATCCTGGTGCTGTACATTTCTTATAGTGCATGCACTACTTTTGGTGCGGTCTGGCAGGAATTCAGCCCATGCTAAAGGAATTGGCTGAAAATCACAGCACCCAAATTGCATGTGCATGATGGTGTGAACTGGCCCTTAGGCTAGCCATAGATGATCGTTTTAATCGCTAAACCCTCCAATTCAACAGTTGATGAGGGAATGCCTCACGCTGCACTATTGTATTCTGCAGGTAGGAGGCACAGGGAGCATTCTTGGCCAGCAGAATACAATCAATACTGCTAGTGGCTATAGCTGGGCGGGGAAGCTAGTGATAATTACAAGTGCATCCGGCAGGCTGGCTGTACCGAAGTTGCTTTAATCAACTTGGTACATTCAGCCTGCCCACTGACCGTTCGAATCCTGTCCAGGTTCCTGCTGAACTGGCCTGAGAATCGAGCAGTCTATGGCCGGTCTAAATAGAATTTACTATTAATGGTGTCATTGTTCCCATAATGGTGCACATGCGCATCTCCACACAGCCAGTCAAGATTCTGGGCCTGCAGAAAACAGCTTGGTTGACACTGACCCTCAAACTATTTAACTAAAATGTTTGAGTGATGGGAGTTGCTGGGTTTGGAATGCCTGATGTTACCAATCAAAGGGGGATCCAACTTTTTTTTTTTTTTTTTGATTACCAAAACCATATAATATGGAGGTCAGATCTAAAGAAACAGTTATTTGTATGCAGACAGGCCATTACACTATATAGTTAGAGGTACATCTAAATGAAACTGCACAAGAACATTGTATAATGTATGGCCAGCCTAAGAGGTGCTGGAACATGGAACATGATTGTAGACAGTTGCAGAGTTAGGAATTGTTTTGGAAGTGAGCTCTCCCTGCCATAAGGGCAGACTGACCAGTCGGGCAATTCGGCCGTGGTCCGAGGGCCTGGCGCTGAAGGAGGCCCACTGGCACCACCTGCTGGAACTCAGGGTTGGTCCAGGGGACAAAAATACTTGTGGCGTACCAACTGATGGGGCGGCTAGCCCCAGGTATTACACATGGGGGGGGGGTTGTCAGACTAGCGCCCCCCGTAAGTTAGGCAAAGACAGCAGGACGGCCTCAGGCAGAGCTGCGACAGGGCAGGGAGAGACCCAGCCGGGTGCGGACCATACCACTACCCAGGTGACACCCAGGGCGGGCACTCCGATTGACTTCGCCTCTCACAGCAGAGCTGAGCAGAAGAAAGGAAACACTGTCTCCTGTACAGCAGGGGAAAGAGACAGGAGCAGTGCTAAATGAAGATGGGAACTGCCAGGGTGAACTTTCCAAGTTAACCAGCAGTTGATTGGTTGCTTGGCTCCAATCAGCAACCAATAATTAGCTTGTTAATATGAAAAATTAACTCCAGCAGTTCCTGCCATCTGTTTAGTGCTGCTATGTCTCCCCCTCTGCAAGCCTGAGTAAGGTAGAAAGGGGCAGAGCAACGTGCAGGGAACCAGCCACCCACAGAGGATGCGGGGGCCAACCACTGCTAGAGTACCCATAGTTAAGATAGGAGGAGTGCTACACAATGTGCCAATTTTATTTTGACTTTGTTGGTTGGGGCAGGGGTGAGAGTCATGGCACAAGGAGGGAGTTGGGACCAGAGTGAATGAAGGTGTACACTGTTAGAAAGAGGTTCCCCCCTCCAGGTCCAATTATACTCCTTGTAGTCTAATGCAGGGGTCTTCAAACCCACGCCCTCCAGTTGTTCAAGAACTACAATTACCATCATGCCTACTCATGTCTGAATGTCAGAGTTTTATAATGCCTCGTGGGAATTTCCGCAACAGCTGGAGGGCAGCAGTTTGAGGATCCCTGCTCTAATGGGACTCTAGACTATATTGGACAGTGAAAAAACCTCTGTCAGAGAGATCACCCCCCCCCCTCCAGGTCCCATTAGACTGTTGTAGACTTATGGGGCATCGAAGGGACACTTTCTAATGGACACTGTTAGAGAGGGACCCCCCCTCAACAAAAAAAAAGGCAGAAGCTGTACTTTGTGCAAAAGTAGGGGGTGGGGTCAGGGGTGGAGCCAGAGTGTCATGGGCAGGGCCTGACAGGGAGCCCTTGCTTGATTTGGTTCAGGGGTGTTGTCAGTTTGCCCCTGCTTTCAAATATACACCAGTGGCCATCTATACCTAAAATAGCACTTAATCGGACTGGTAATTTAAATTTCATTCCTTTGCTTCCAAAAACACCACCACACAGCAAGGTCTAGCTGGTGGGGCAAAAATGCAAGCGCCTGGCAAGGCTGGGGCACTGGCCCCATTACAGCCAAGATCCGGCTAAATATAAAAAAGTTGACCCTTGCATTGGGACTTCTCACAAGGCAAGAGTTAAAATGGTCACTGTATAGGTGGAGGAACACTAAAAGCAAAAGCAACTATACTGTATGTCGGCAATAAACAGTTAAAAATTCAGCCAGTTTAGCAGGATCCAGACAAATTTTCAATCAATCTATGGGCAGACTGATTGTACTGAAGTCAATCTATGGAGATGCCAGTGCAGAGATGACCCCCACAATCCTGGTGCATGTGCAGTTCATATCTGGTGTGCCGTGATGTAGATCAGTCCTTGCAGTTCTCTCACCATGTGATTTACTAAAAGTTACAATATTGTAGTCTGATCACTGGGGGAGAGGAGAATGAGGATATCTTCCTCCTGCCTACAGCAGACAGATTTGAAAGAAAAAAAAAAAAAAAATGAAAATTTGGGCACAAAACAGAGACCTTCATTTGGTGCAAGATATAGCCTGCTCACACACACAAGATATGATGGGCAGCAACCACAGCCTAGCACTTTTGCCTGGCAGCACCAGGGTTGCAGGTTCACATTCCATCCATGGTGCTGCCCAACGGCTGCCAGGCCATTGACAGCATATCAGTGGGATTATCACAGCATTGGTACACAATCGATGTAAATACTGTAGCGAAAGCATTTTGCTTTTAAGTGCCCAACATACAAATTCATTTTGTCGCGATCGAACACAAGCAGCTATAAAAGTACTGCAATAGGTTTTTAAAACGGTTCTTTTCACCCCGAATATTGTACAAAAAAAAAAAGCTGGGTTATACTTACTGATAACTCCTTTTCTAATAGTCTTCCAGGACAGCCCATGAGACGTTAGGCTCCTCCCCCAGGGACAGGAAACACATTCCAAAATTAAAATAAAAGGCGGTCCCTTAGTCCTCACCTTCAGTATTTCATGAGAACCACAGGACACCCTGTAAAACATATACATAGATATATAGACACATATCATACATTATACATAATACCAGATAGTTCGGGTGGGAATCCGGCTGTCCTGGAAGACTATTAGAAAAGGAGTTATCAGTAAGTATAACCCAGCTTTTCTCAAAGTCGTCTTCCAGGACAGCCCATGAGACGATGAGCAAGCACTTACCAGTCTAGGGAGGGACAACTGCCTGGAGCACCTTTCGACCAAACGCCTGTTCCTGAGAAGAGAGGAGGTCCAGGCGATAATGTCTAACAAAAGTCGAAAAGTTAGACCAGGTAGCTGCCTTACAGATTTGGTCTGGTGAGGCACCGGCCCTTTCAGCCCAAGACGTGGACAATGCTCTAGTAGAGTGTGCAGTAATGAAAGGTGGAGCCACCTTTTTCACTATATAGGCTTCTGTGATAGCCTGTTTGATCCATCTAGCTAAGGTTGCCTTAGAAGCTTTTTCCCCTTTATGGGAGCCGGAAAATTGTAAAAACAAAGTATCAGTCTTCCTGAAGGTTTTAGTCACCTCCAGGTATCTCAAGAGGGATCTTCTGACATCCAAACAGCTAAATTCTTTCTCTTTATTGTTGTTTGGGAAATTGCAAAAGGAAGGAAGGACTATGTCCTGAGTCCTATGAAAAGAAGAGACCCTTTTTGGCAAAAATCCTGGATCTGTTTTTAGCACAATCCTGTCATCAAAAATCATAAGAAAAGGTTCTCTGATTGAGAGAGCCTGTAATTCGCTAACTCTTCTAGCTGAAGTTATAGCTACTAAAAATAAGGTTTTTAGGGTGAGCATTTTTACTGATAGGTCTACCAAGGGTTCAAACGGACTGGTAACCAAGGCCTGGAGTACCAGGGATAGATTCCAAGCTGGACACGTTTTAAGCACGGTTGGCTTTGTCCGGGCAATTGCTCTGAAAAAGGCATTCACATTTGGGTCTTCTCTAAGGGAAAACTGAAGAAAGACACTAAGGGCGGCAGCCTGTACCTTTAAAGTCCCTAAGGAGAGACCTTTGTCTATGCCTTCCTGAAAAAAATCCAAGACAGTTGGTATATCTGGGGAATGTCTCTGATTCTCCAACATCCAAAAATGAAATTTCTTCCAGATTTTAGCATACATTTTTCTAGTGACCGGCTTTCGACAGCTGGTCAATGTTTTGATGACTCTGTCTGAGAACCCCTGAGAGCCTAGTATTTGTTCCTCAGATACCAGGCCGTCAGGTTTAGGGTCCTGAGAAATGGATGGACCACCGGACCTTGTGTTAAGAGATCTGGTCTCCAAGGTAAGGTCATTGGAGGTTGCGCTGCCAACGCCTGAAGGCGTGCAAACCATGGCCTTTTGGGCCAGTACGGGGTTATCAGTATCATCTCTGTGTCTTCTAGGATGAATTTCTGAAGAACCTGTGGGATCAATCTGATCGGAGGAAATGCGTAACAGAGTCTGACTTTCCAGGGGTGGGCGAAAGCGTCTATGCCTAACGCCTGATCCCCTTGAGTTATGGAAAAGAATTTTTCTGTTTTCCTGTTTGCCTGGGAGGCAAATAGATCCACTACCGGTAGGCCCCATGAGGTTGTGATTTTGAGAAACACCTCTGGGTTGAGGGACCAATTGTCCTGGTTCATCTGGTGGCGGCTGAGATGGTCTGCCAGATAATTCTGCGTCCCTTTTAGGTGAATGGCCGAAATGGATGTTAGGTTCCGCTCGGCCCAGACAAAGATTTTCTGTGCAATGGTTTGTAGGCCCAGACTTCGAGTACCTCCCTGCTTGTTCAGGTACGCTACCGTTGCTATATTGTCTGACCTGATCTGTAGATGGCTCCCTTCTACCTCTACCTGAAAAAACTCCAAGGCCTTTTGGACCGCCATAAGTTCTTTTTGGTTTGATGAAGACTTCCTTTGTGCTGGGGACCATGTACCCTGCGCCCATCTGTCCTGCAGATATGCTCCCCATCCGGAAGCGCTTGCATCCGTGGTAATCCTCTGTGATACCTGGATGGTCCAGTTTAGCCCTCTTGATAGGTGAAGAGAGGATCTCCACCACCAAAGAGTCCTTTTTATCTTGGTGGGAATCCTTACTTTTTGTTCCAAGGAACTTGACTGCCCATCCCAATTCTGTAGAAAGAATTTTTGGAGTGGACGTTGTTGGAACCTTGCCCAGGGGACTGCTGGGAAACAGGAGGTCATCAAGCCTATCACTCTTGTGACATCCCTCAGAGAGACCCATAAGTTGGTCTGTAAAGAGGCAACCATCAGGTTCATTTTCTCCATCTTGCACTGAGGGAGGAAGATCATCTGATCCCGTGAGGAGATTTCGTAACCCAGGTAGGTCACTCTTTGTGAGGGTACCAGGCAAGACTTTTGTCTGTTGATTATCCAGCCTAGGGAAGTTAAGAATTCCTGAACTATGAGGAGGTCGGCTTCCAGTTTCTGGTATGATTCTGCCACTACCAAGATGTCGTCCAGGTAGGGGGTGATCATGATAGCTTTTAGCCTTAGAGGGGCTAGTGCTTCCCCTAGGACTTTGGTAAAAATCCGTGGGGCTGAGGACAGCCCGAAGGGCAGTGCCCTGAACTGGAAGTGCTTGACTTCCGGTCCTATCTTTACTGCTAGCCTCAGGAATTTCTGATAGGATGTGTGTATGGGGATGTGAAAATACGCATCTTTCAAATCTAGGGTTGCCATGAAACACCCTGGGAACAGTAGGTTCCCTATGGAGTATATTGATTCCATGCGAAAGCGTTTGTATGCTATTGAAAGGTTCAGATTGCGTAAGTTCAGGATCAGTCGATGACTTCCTGAGGGTTTTTGAATCACAAAGATGTGAGAATAAAACCCTGTTCCTTGTTCTTCTCTGGGGACTGGGATAATTACTTTTTGATCTAATAGGTCCCCTAACTGAAGACTCAAGGCGGAGGCCTTGACTGGATCCCTGGGAAGATTTGTGATCAGGATCCTTTCTGGAGGTTGAAGACAGAACTCCAGCCTGTGTCCTTGGCCTACTAGGTCCAGAATAAAAGGGCTGGAAGTAATCTTCTTCCACAGTGGGAGGAAGGCCCCTAATCTTCCTCCCACTCTGAGAAGGGAGTCATTGGGGCTGGTTGGGGCGTTTAGGAGGGTTAAACAGGATGTTACCCCTCCCCTTTCCTTTATGCCCCGTCCAATGTTTTTTTGAAATTTTGCTGAGTTTCAAAAGACTTCTGCTGTTTGCCCCTGCCACGAAAATTCCTCTGAGCATAGGGGAATTTTTTCTTATCTGGGAATCCCTTCTTTTTATCCGCTGTACGCTCCAGGGCTTCTGTTAGGCCTGGGCCAAAAAGGTGGTCGCCTGTGAAGGGAAGACCACAAAGGCGAGATTTAGAAGTAACATCTCCCGACCATGTCTTGAGCCATAGGCTTCTTCTGGCCGTATTAGCTAAAGCTGAGGTCCTTGCTGCCATTCTTACAGCTTCAGCTGAAGAATCCGCCAGGAATCCTATTGCCTGGAATAAGAGTGGAAATGATTTATTAATCTGTTCCCTCGATGTTCCTGCAGTCAAGTGTGTTTGGATTTGAGATAGCCACAGCTCCAGATGTCTGGCTATGCAGGTGGATGCCAGGGCTGGTTTTAAGCTCATAGCTGTTCCACACTTTCGTCAAATGGATACCTTCTTTTTAAGTTTCTTGGAAAAAAAGGCTTTTTATCGGGAGAATTCCATTCCTGTTTAATCACATCCAATAGTGAGCTATGCACAGGGAACACTCTAGCATGCTTTTTATGACTAGCGTACATTAAGTCATGCTTAGAGAGATGCACTTCTTCCTCCTCAATCTCTAGAGTGGTATAAACCGCTTTGAGTAGATCATCTACATCCTCCAGGCTCAGTTTAAAGTTGGAGCTATCATGGGAAACATTGCTTTTTGGTTCCTCTCCTGATCCTGATCCCTCTGCAGAAGAGTGGGAAGAAGAAACTTCCTCCTCCAAAACCAATGGGTCAATTAGGGATGGTGGAGCCTGAGCTGGGGTGGAAGGCTGGGCTGGTGCCTGCATCTTTTCAATGAGAGTCCTGAATGAACTAAATGTACTTTTTAGCTCATCTCTCACTGAGGACAGCATTTTCTGGGTAGAGACTGCAGAATCGTCTCTGACCAGTTTAGCTATGCATGCCCGGCACACTGCTTTGTTCCAAGAGGAACTCAATTTTTCTCCGCATACAGCACATTTCTTTTTGGGGGGCTGAGGTGGGTTATTGTCCTGAGCCTTGGCCTGGAAGATAAAAGACAAGGGAATTTAATTAGAGATACTTGTCCTCCTCCCACCTCCCATTTTTCCCCCTCCACCTTGTGGATAGAAAAGAGGGAGCGGTGCTGCTTAACCCCTGCCCCTAACGATAGAAAAGAGAGGGGGGAAGGGGAACGGAGTTCCTAACAGGTACCTGCAAATAGGGTGTCGTTCCCCCTTGCTTACCTGAGAGGTGCCGATGCCAGAGCCGACTTCCGCCGCCTGTGCGGTTGCTGCCGTGGTGTCCATCGCTCTGTATGGTGGTCCCAGCAACTGCTGTTTCCCCTAACATTGGTCGCCCATTTGAACTCTCTGTTCGCGCCTTCGGAAACTGGAACGAGGGTTTCCGGCGCCCGCGGATGCCGTCACTGCGCCGGAAGTGACACTGTCACTTCCCGTGAGGCCAGAGTGGATACGCTGAGTTCCGCCCCCTCCGTCTTTGGCGCCAACTTCAAAATTTCTTCCGAAGTTAGCGGTTCACGGGTACACAGCACTGCTGCTCCAAGGAACCGGCCGACCAACGGAGTGAACTCCCCAACGCTCCACCAGACAGCATCCGTAGTCCTGCCGAGAGGCTAGGAGAACAGGAGACAGCGGTCAGCCCCTATTGCGGCACTAAGGGGTACCGCTATGGGCCGAGGAGATGCATCTTTCCAAGTCTTTCCATGGACAGTCCAGGAGACTGGGAGCTTCAGTTCCAGGAACATGTTACCCCCTGTCCGGAGGAAACAAAAATACTGTAGGTGAGGACTAAGGGACCGCCTTTTATTTTAATTTTGGAATGTGTTTCCTGTCCCTGGGGGAGGAGCCTAACGTCTCATGGGCTGTCCTGGAAGACGACTTTGAGAAAAAAAAGTACACAAGGCTACAAAAACCAATCACCCCCCCCCCCCGCCCCCTCCCCTCCTGAACTGCTCTGCCAAGATAAAATACCGCCAAGCAAGCCAACTTTAGCTACATTGGTTTTCCAGTCTGACAATGTAACAGTTGACAGGGAGTAACTGTCTTAGCAAGTGGGGAATTCCTCCATCCACTGCGTTTTAGGTGTACAATATAGAGAATCTGTTCCTTTTAATAAAAAGCATTGTACGAATGCCTTTATCTTTGCTTTCTATCCCACTGACAACAGCTTAACCAAAACCAGAAGCAAGAGGAAATCTGCATTGACACTTGCGGCAACACAAAGCAGACAAAGTTCTAGCTTGCCCCATGCCACTGTTGGGAGACATAATTCACTTCCTGGCTTAGGAAATCATTGTCAGGCCAGGAATTGAGGTGAAGAGCTGTATAATAATAAAATATATATATATATATATATATATATATATATATATATATATATATATATATATATATATATATATATATATATATATATATATATATATATATATATATATATATATATATATATATATATATATATATATATATATATATATATATATATATATACATACATATATACACACACACACACACACACACACACTATGTTGGCAGGACATTTTTATGCAACAAGTTATTTATTTCTAGAACTACGTAAATTATTCACTGCAAATTCAGGGTTCAGAGGGAAGCAAAGCATTCGAGTCATGTCCCAATAGTAAAACCAATGTGGTACAGAAATCTGGTAACACACACACACACGTATGTTGAAATATAATCATTCATGAAACCAGAACACAAGAAGGATTTTTGTAAGGTGTAAAAACGTTGCCAAATTAAATACAACAGTAATCTCTTCCACAAAGCTCCACATGTCATGGTTTTCATACTTCAGCCAAATTCTACACAAAAAATACACTGGGCTGCCAAAGTAGCTACAACTTCCCACAGATCCACCCGAAGGGGAACAAGACCTGGCCTAGGTTACGTGTCAACATGTGCAGCATTTTAGTATTGCACCCATTAACGTGTGAAAATCCCAACAACTTGGGACCCTTCACACAAAATTAAAAAAAGCCACAAGCATGAGAAAAAAAAAACAAAAAAAAAAAAAACAAAAAAAACTGAACTATACTATGCTGAATGTGAACCTTTAGTACAGTTACATTTATTCTTAGCAAAAAAGGCTCAACATTTCCCCACCCCCCCCCCCCCCCTCAACTTCATGGCGGAGGCTCCAGAAGCTAAATGAGCTCTTTGGCAGAATTGGCCATTTTTAGCCTCAGTATTTAGTGGGAATGCAAATCAAGCATTTGAGTATTTTTAGCTGTAGTTTGGGCCCTTTTTAGCCTGTATGAACTGGCCTGCTACCCCCCCCCTCCCCCTTAGTGCAGTGGTCTCCAAAGGGATGCAGCTACTCTTTCCCACTGACCAACAATGGGGCACTATTTTGAATACCAAAAATAGAGCATTGTTCACTCCCACTGATGCCAGGACATTTTCTACACCCACTGTCTGAAGGACAGTAAACCAGCCCTTTGTTTAGAGAGTTTGGGAACCCCTGCCCTAGTGCTAAATCTGACATCTGAAGCTGAAATACACATGTAAAATGCTTCTAAAAACACTTACGCTGACAAAAATGCTGGCTGGGTAGCTCACATTACATGTTTCAGGAGCCCTTGCCCAGCTGTCACTGTGCATGTTTGCTGTAATCAACTCCAAGGACCCTGGCCCCCCCTGCACCTGTGTACCCAATAACATGGCACCTGATGGAGCACACTGCTAAGGACCATGCCCTATGCCCAATACCCAAATCTGTCATACTACACACGCCAAGTGCATAAAAAAAAAAAAAAATTAGAGACGCAACCTGGGGTATGCACACAAGGGACTCTCAAGGACACTGCAAACCAAGATGTCACCCTTGGAAATTAAAAAAGTGTGATCAGGTGACAAAAAGTCAGGCTAGACCAGGAATACCATCAGAAGAATATGCACATAAGTTCTAACATCAACATGATATATTGTATATAAAAATATAGGGTTTAAGATCATTTTAGCCCTCCCCCCCACTCCAACATGGGGGGAGGGAGAAAAAAAAAAAAAGTTTTACAGGCTCCAAACTTACACCATAAACAGAGTTGTGATAAGACATTTTACTGCTTATCAGAATGATAAGTCCCTGTGATAAGTCCCTTTTATATACCATGATAAGTTAGGTATGAAGAAGTAAAACAAGGAAGTATCTGCTCCCTTTTCATTGTGAATGAGTACACAAATATGAATGTACTTTTAATATATGGTGAAAGGCATAAAGGGGGGGGGGGGGGGTCTTCAAGTTTGGGCTGAGCACTGCTAAATCATTCACAGGCGGCCTTGTATTTTATGAATAAATACAAAAGCTTCATCTGATTGGCCAAAGTAGAGAGGCAGGAGCATGATGGCACACTCTCCACCTTGTCCACTAAGAGAACGCTTTGCACTCATTCAAAAAATACAAAGCATTCTCCGAATGGTGCCTGAGCCGAGTGGATGACCCCCAGTATTAGAATGCAGACAAGCAATCACTCGGCACAGTACCCGGAAGTTATTGTAGTAGCGGACAATGGCGTAGTTGTGTCTACTTCAATCATTTCCATCTTCCAGAGGCAGTTGGCAACAATAGTAAAAACTGAAGATAGTTACATTATAACTGTATTAAATATCCACGACTGGAATTCATAAACTCTAAGGCCTCATGCACACAGGGCCTTTTTGCAGCTGCGGTTAGGAGCATCAGCCTTTTTTTTTTTTGCATCTTAAAAACGCCCCTCCATGTCATTATAAGGCCTCATGCACACACAGGCTTTTAGGAGCTCCAAGTGGCATAGGTGTTTTTTTAAGCTGCAAAAAAAAAAAAAAAGTAAAAATCAAAATTTAACATTTTAGGCCAAGTTGTTTTCTGCTACATATTTCTGGTAAAAATAGCAATAAGCGCATTTTGATTGGTTTGCGCAAAAGTTATTGCGTTTACTGACTACGGCAAAGATTTGTCATTTTTTTTTAACTAGTAATGGTGGCAATCTGTGACTTTTTTGCAGGACTGAGACTTTGCAGCGGACAGATCGGACCCCTGACTGACATTTGACACTTTTGGGGGTACTAGTGACATTACTACAGTAATCAGTGCTATAAATATGCACTGTTACTGTAAAAATGACACTGGCAGGGAATGGGGTTAACTTTACTGGTGAACAAGGGGTTAAGTATGTCCCTAGGGGCGTGATTCCAACTGGCGGCGTGGCTTGTGATGTAATCACAGAGACATACGATCCTACATAGCAGGATCGCATAGCCTCGGATTACTTTAGTGAGAATGACAGACGGCTGTGTTTACATCAGCCGTCTGTCTTTCTCCCTTTCCTGCGGGAGATTGCAAAATGGCCATCGGAGCCACCAGTCACACACGCTGGCTCCCCAGGGAACGAGCGGGAGTGCGCCCCCTACAGGCTCGTGGACAAGCGACGTACCCCTAAGTGCCGGGTCAAAATAATACGACTTGTCAGGCGACTTGGTCAGCCTGGCAAGTCGTGCACCGTCGCGGTCATTGAGTAGTACAGGACCGGTTCTAATAGGAGCGACAAAAGGGTCCTGTACTACTTCAGGGAGACCTGCATTGACATTCATTTTATGAAGTCCGTGCAAGTCGCGCTGCACGCGCCTTTACAGGTCGCCCCCTAAGTCGGAGCGACATAGTGTGAACCGGCACTTAGTCGCTTTGCCTGTAAGGGGCTGACTGCTGCAGTAAATATTTGTACAGCGGTCGGCAAGTGGTTAATGAAAAGTAGATTACAGGGACATTAAGGCAGACCCTCAGTAAAGTTTGTTCTATTTGGCTTGTCATCCCCTCTAATATCATTGGGGGGGAAAAAAAATATATAAGTAGTATATTTATCCACCTCTAAATCCCCCCATTTCTTGTATTTCCGGTTTCCATTCATCTAGGTGAATGATGCAGCCAGGTCTGGTCCCCTTGACTCCTGGGATATCATTGTCATTAATCTCAGGAGTCAATAGGCTTTTATTTTTTCATCTCATGAGAGCAAGCAGAGATGTTCTATAGGAGGGACAGATGGGATGGGCACAGACGGGAGTGGACTTGAACCACTGTGCAGGTACGGTGCCCACAGCCATATTGTGCAAGTGCAGTGCCCACAGCTATAATACTCATCTGCGAGATTTAGCAATGTGGAGGGCAGAGAAGAGGCTGAATTACCAGATTATCAGGAAGTAAAAAAGGCACGGTCTTCAGCTGCCCTTAGGTAAAATGGCTTCAGTGACAGGCTGCTTTTTAAAAATATATAAATAGCACATTTTGCAAAGTGAAATGGGTAAAAATGTACCAAACCAACAGAAGTTCCTCTTTAGGTAGAAGTGTATGGATTATTTTTGCAGAAAAAGAATAGTGTGATGTTACTTTAACTGTGCCCCCTTTATTTATACTGAAACGCCAGACAGCAATACTCCAAAGCTTCTCCATTGAACACTCCTTCTCCCCACTATTAGGGGGGGGTAAAAATAAACTGTTTACCGATTCCTGCATGCACACAAATGATGTAGGATCCTCCGCCCACCATGCTATTCTAGTCTGATAGCAGCCACAATACACAGATCAGCACTGCAGCCATTGGCTGTAAGCACCAATTGAATGCTGTTTTTTTTCCTGCTCAACCAGGGGAATTTTGAAAGTGCTGTGTAAACTGTTGGCGCTACATAAATCCTGAATAATATTATTATTATGGTAGTATACTCTGCTTTTTAACTTTTACCTACAGATAAGCTTATAATAAGGCTTACCTGTAGGTAAAAATTAATATCTCCTAAACCTGCACGGTTTAGGAGATATTCACCCTGCATGCAGCCACTGACACCAGTGGCGAATGTGCTCTGAAGGTCCGGCGTATCTTGCCAGACCTTCAGAGCTCCTTACCGGAAAGTGAATTTGCGCGCATGGCGCGACGTCATCGTGGCTCCAGCCACTCTCAGCGCCGGAGCCGCCGAAGCTGGAACAGACGCCGAGGGAACATGTCTGCTCCCTCAACGGTGTCCAGGCGACCGTGTCAGGGCTTTGTTCTAAGGCAAGCATTTCATAATGTGCTAGTATGCTATGCATACTAGCACATTATGCCATTGTCCTCCACGGTTTGTTTGTTTTTTGTGTAGCACCCTCCTAGGTAGGTGCTATGAAAAGCATAGTTTTTGCTCTACCTGCTTATCAGGGGAGCCTGATCACTAGTTAGGCCTGTTGCATGTGTCCTTTTGTGATTCACTTGGTCTGAGGGAGTGTCCCCACTGTATCCAATAGGGAAGCCTGTTGGACAGTGGAGGAAACCTAGCCAGTGACACAGGCTTTTGTGGCTGTCCCAGTGGGTTGGCACAAGAGTGGTTCATCCTGGGATAGGTCAGAAAAGCTAGGGGTACATGTGACAGGGCGTCTTTGGGCAGGAAGCCAGGTCTCGGGGGGGGGGGGGGGGGGGGCTGTGTCTCCTCCTGTCAGTGTGAAAAGTGTTCACAGGCTGTCGGCCTAGTGGACCAGATGTGTGGTGCTGAGCCATGAGGTCCAGAGGATACTGACTGTGGAGCAAGCACCAGAGCAACCTGAAGGAAAACAGTGTCCGCGAGTACCAGGGGTCTGCCTGGGAAGCAGACCACTCTGGTGAGAGTCAGGGGACAGGGGCTAGTGCACACAGCAAGAGAAAGGGGTGCCAAGTTGAGACCCTGAAGAGTAATTTGAACAGGAGATTTTTCATCCATCTTCACTTCTGTGGGAGAGTGAAGCAGCGGCCTTGCCGCATACACTGCAGCTAATCATCCTCAGAATTGTGCATAGTTGGAGTATCCCACTCCTCCCTTCTCCCATCCCAGTTCTAAATAAAAACAAAAATCCCCTGGACTGTTCATTGTCTGAGCCAAGAGTTAAAGAGATAAGTTTTAATGGACTGTTGCTATGGGTAACCCAGGGGAATCTCAGCAGCTCCCTAGGGGGCGGTGCTACATTTGTTTTTTCTGGGAATACAACCGCGTTAAGTCCTGAGCCTTGTCTCATGTTATACCTTTCTTTACTTCCACGCAGCACCAAATAAATAAATTACAAACAAACTGCACCCTGGTGATCCTTTATCTCTTCCCATGTTTAGACATTTCCCCACCTCTAAAGGGGCAGCCTATCATTCTTATAGCTCATCATGGCCATCAACTTCACTTCTGTCTGGAATTTAAAAACAGTTTGTTTAGGATGTGTTGACACTGGTGCGATGCGGTAATCACAGCGATTCCTGTGCGGGTTCCTGCATCACATCTGAAGTGCAGGAGGGATCAATATAAAGTTAATGACACCCCAAAAATCAGTTCACAGAATGCAGGGCAAACTGGATTCGGATTGCATGGGTCTGAACACAGATCCGATAACAGTGTGGACTAAAAAAAAAAAAAAAAAAAAAAGGGGGGGGTCCTGCAGCAGTTTGGTGCGATTGTGATGCAATTTCAGCCATACAAACTGCATGACTGAGGGCCGGTTCACACCCTTGCGTGTGTGGCGATCGCATGTAATTCAGAGCGCACTGCTCCTTCATTATATGCGATCGGATGTGCGGATGCAAATTCAGCCATACACGTTGTATGGCTAAATTTGCACTGCACCCGCACAAAAGCAAAAGACACACAAGACCCTTTTTTCCAGCCGCATCAGGATTGGATCGCACAGTGGTTCACACTTGTGCAATCCGATCCTGTGCGAACTGTCAGATGTGCGTTTGCAATGCGGGAACAGGATGCAAATTCGCAGCCTTCCCGCATCGCACAAGTGTGAACCGGCACTGAATCTGCATTACACGTGATGCGCACAGCAATGCGGTGCAAATTACCTGCGATTTCTGGCAGCACACTAGTGCAAACCCAGCCTTTAACAGAACTATCAATGATTGGCACAAACAAAAAAAAAAAAAAAGTAAGGAAAACACACATTAGGAAGTTTACTAAAACCGGAGCACACAGAAGCTGTAACATCTGTACATAACCAACCAATCAGCTTCCAGGTTTTATTGGCAAAGCTTAGAAGAACAAGCTGAAGTTAGAAGCTGATTGGTTGCCATGCAAAGCTGCACTCGATAAGTGCGCCAGGTTTAAGATTTCCCCCACATGCACACCAAGACACAGATCCATTACTTTGGAATACCAATAACACGGTTCTGTCTAAGGTTTCTTCAGAATAACAAATGTCCTGCAGAGTAACCATAATAAAGCCACACTCCGGAGGGGTTTGGCAGCCCATTCTCAGGTACTATAAGGTCAGCTCATTGGTCCATGCAGTACACACAGTAGATGCTTCCACCCTATAGAATCCATATTAGCCATCCTGTAATCCAGTGTACACATGTCACCACTTACCTTCACACACAGCACAGCTCAGCGTCCTCCCAGCTCTCCTCCTTTGTAGTACTAGTATACCTCCACTATAGCAGGCTATAAGAGACTAGGAGGGGCGTGACGTCACTAAGAGGAGGCGGGGAGTGGCCAGGGAGTGATAACAAACATGTTATATAGAGGAAGGAGGGGGGGATGGCAGGCAGGGTTCTGGGAAGAAGGATATTCAGGAATTCGATCTAGCAGATGAAAAGAGTGGCAGAGGGGGATGGGAGCTCTGTATGTCCATAGACATGGTCCTGTAATCTTGGTATCATGTTCATGTATGTTGATCACTGAGAGATGGGATAGGTGTCACTGTATTGGGACAGATTAGAGTCCTTATTTACCTATGATCATTATATAAAGAAAGGTGTGTACTGACTAGTGTGTGTATACAGGGAATGTGTACTGGATTGGATCCATGGGCATCAATGATTGTAAATGAGCCCCCAATTTCCTAACACCTGATTACGCCCAATCCCATAGCATTGAGCATCTCATTAACCACGCAAGGTTTTACCCCCCTTAATGGCCAGGCCATTTTTTGCGATATCGGCACTGCTTTACTTTTTTATGGACAATTGCGCAGTAGTGCGACGCTGTACCTAAAATAAAATTGACGTCCTTTTTCCCCACAAATAGAGCTTTCTTTTGGTGGTATTTGATCACCTGTGTCATTTTTTATTTTTTGCGCTATAAACAAAAAGAGAGCGACAATTCTGAAAAAAAAAAAACATTGTTTTTCACATTCTGCTATATAACATTCCCAATAAAAAAAATGAAAAAATCTAATGTTTTCATCATTTTAGGCCAATTTGTATTCTGCTACATATTTTTGGTAAAAAAAAAAAATCCCAAGAAGCGTATTTTGATTGGTTTGCGCTAAAGTTATTGCGTCTACAACCTAGGGGAAAGATTTATTCAATTTTTATTCATTAATTTTTTTTACTAATAATGGCGGTGATCTGCAATTTTTAGCAGGACTGCGACATTGCAGCGGACAGATCGGACCCCTAACTGACATCTTTGACATTTTCGGGGGGGGACCAGTGACATTACTATAGTAACCAGTGCTTAAAATATGCACTGTTACTGCAATAATGACACTGGCAGGGAAGGGGTTAACTCAGGGGCGATCAAAGGTTTAAGTGCATGCCTAGGGGGTGTTCTCTAACTGTGAGGGGGAGGGGCTTGTGGAATTAACAAAGAGACCTGTGATCCTAAATAGGAGGACCACAGGCGCTCTGTGCTGATTCCTGAGTGAACAATGGTCTGCTGTGTTTACAACAGCAGACCGCCATTCTCTCTTCACGGGGAGCGATCGCGGGTGCCTGACAGCAATCGCGGCCACCAGCCCCGTGAGTCAGCTTCCCCACTGGCTAATGGAGGTGCACTCCCGCGGACCGCCGTACATGTACGGCACTTCGCGCAGCTGAGCCAGCCTGACACACTATATCTGCGGCAGGTGGTCAGCAAATAGTTAAAAGAGAAGTACGGTCAGATCTTGTTTGGTCAAACTTCTCTTTTGGGTCAAAGGGGTGCACTTACTTTTGCTCTCCTGTGACCCGGATTCAGCTTATAGTGGGCTGTAGCCTGCTGTCAGCTGAGGTCACAAAGCTGCTCCAGGCTCAGGAAGTATCCCAGTCATATTGTCGGGATCCACCCAACGGCCTGATTGACAGCTGGCTGTGCCTCTCAACGTGCCGCTGCACCCACCCCCTCTGATCGTTAGTACACAGCTTTCAAGAGCTTAACGTGTACTAAGACTTGTATATCCGAAATTATCCGAAGGAGCAAACATGAACATTTTTCTGGTATGATTTTCATTTAGCCCCCGTTCACATGCACGCGATCTGACTTCGGGTGGCGACCTCCGAGGTCGCGGTGCGAGCAGCGCGCCGCGACCTCGGAGCGGCCGCCACGGACTTCATAACATTGAAGTCTATGGCGGTCGCCTCCTGGTCGCCCCAAAGAAGCTCCGGACCCTTTTTCTAAGTCGGAGCGACACTCCTATTAGAACGGGTCCGCAGCTTCCCTATGGAAGGCGACCTACGGCGACCTGTGAGGCGACCAGGTCGCCTCACAGGTCGCCTTAGTGTGAACCGGGGCTTAATCAGTACAGTTTTCATCCAAAAATACAAAACAAATACAATACAACTCACTACCTCACTTCCAAAGTTGTATTCTGTCGTACATTCATTTTTGTAACTTTACTAACCTATTTATTTTCAATATAGAGACTAGCATGCAAAAAAAAAAAAAAAAAAAAAAACAGACCATCATTCGTCCAATGTTGTCATCAAATGTTGTTGGAAAACTTTTAGCTGCGGCCCCATTATTGCGCTTAAAAGGGGTTGTAAAGGCAGAAGTTTTTTTTTTTTTTTATCATAATGCATTCTATGCATTAATGTAAAACTATAGGAACAACTTTTTTTTTTTTATTTTCATTTTGGATAGAGTAAGGGAAGATTATAACCCCTGATGGATTTTTTTTTTTTTGCCATCTGTGTCTAATTGCGAAGATTTTACTTCACTTCCTGTCCCATGGCCAAACAGGAAGTGAGAGGAAATCTCTGCAAATCAAATATTAATTCCTTGGGGACCCCCCCAGGTCACCAGAACTAGTGTCCCCATTGGAAGACTTCCCCTCTTATACATTTCAGGGGACAAGCCAAAATTTGGATTTTCTTTTACTTTCACTATCAATGATAATGGTAAACAGGACAAATAGCGAGGGAGAATCTCCTTAAGACCCCGTTCACACTGGGGCGACCTGGTCGCCCTGACAGGTCGCCGTAGGTCGCCTCCCATAGGGAAGCTGTGGACCCGTTCTAATAGGAGCGACACAAGTCGCTCCGACTTAGAAAAAGGGTCCGGAGCTTCTTTGGGGCGACCTGCATTGACTTCAATGATATGAAGTCCGTGCCGGCCGCTCCGAGGTCGCGGTGGCAAGTAGCGTTGCCCCAGTGTGAACGGGGTCTTACAGGGATAAAAACTGACAAACATTCTAATCCCTCTCCACTCTATCCAAAACAAAAGAAAAACGTTTTGCCTTTAGTTATACTTTAAGATAAAAAGCCTTCTGTGTGCAGCAGCCCCCCTAATACTTACCTGGGCCCCCTCTCTATCCAGCAATGTCCAGGAGTCCCTCAGCCACCCAGGACTCTCCCTCCTGATTGGCTGAGACACAGTAGTGGTGCAATTGGCTTCCACTGCTGTCAATCAAAGTCAGTTTGCCATTTAGGAGAGCGAGGGGTGGGCCCGAAACCACAGCTCCATGTCTGAATGGATACCAGAGCTGCAGCTCAGGTGTCCCCATAGCAAGCTGCTTGCTGTGGGGGGGGGGGGCGCTCAACAGGAGGGAGGGGCCAGGAGCAGCAAAGAGGGACCTGAGAAGAGGAGAATCCAGGCTGCTCTGTGCAAAACCGACTGCACAGAGCAGGTAAGTATAATATGTTTGTTATTTAAAAAAAAACAAAAACAATACTTTACAATCATTTTAAATAAACGTTAACCGCTTCTGCTGTATACAGGCTATAGGTGGCCAGGAAGCAGCGCTAATATTAACGTACCCATATGTCACCCTGCATTGGCGGCTCCTGCATGGCTCACAAAGCCCACACCTGGGATACTAGCTATCTGTGTGTCACCCTGGTGATCTGATCTCCGCCATACCCCATACTAGCGTTCTGATCATCCCATATGCCATACCAGCGTCCTGAACATCCCATATGCCATACCAGCGTCCTGATCATCGCATATGCCATACCAGCGTCCTGATCATCGCATATGCCAAACCAGCATCCTGAACATCCCATATGCCAAACCAGCGTCCTGATCATTCCATATGCCATACCAGCGTCCTGATCATCCCATATGCCATACCAGCGTCCTGATCATCCCATATGCCATAACAGCGTCCTGATCATCCCACATGCCATACCAGCGTTCTCATCATCCCATATGCCATAACAGCGTCCTGATCATCCCTTATGCCATACCAGCGTCATGATTATCCCATATGCCATACCAGCATCCTGATCATCCCATATGCCATACCAGCATCCTGATCATCCCATATGCCATACCAGCGTCCTGATCATCCCATATGCCATACCAGCGTCCTGATCATCCCATATGCCATACCAGTGTCCTGATCATCCCATATGCCATACCAGCGTCCTGATCATCCCATATGCCATACCAGTGTCCTGATCATCCCATATGCCATACCAGCGTCCTGATCATCCCATATGCCATAACAGCGTCCTGATCATCCCACATGCCATACCAGCGTTCTCATCATCCCATATGCCATAACAGCGTCCTGATCATCCCTTATGCCATACCAGCATCATGATTATCCCATATGCCATACCAGCGTCCTGATCATCCCATATGCCATACCAGCGTCCTGATCATCCCATATGCCATAACAGCGTCCTGATCATCCCACATGCCATACCAGCGTCCTGATCATCCCATATGCCATACCAGCGTCCTGATCATCCCTTATGCCATACCAGCGTCATGATTATCCCATATGCCATACCAGCATCCTGATCATCCCATATGCCATACCAGCATCCTGATCATCCCATATGCCATACCAGCGTCCTGATCCTCCCATATGCCATAACAGCGTCCTGTTCATCCCATATGCCATACCAGTGTCCTGATCATCCCATATGCCATAACAGCGTCCTGATCATCCCTTATGCCATACCAGCATCCTGATCATCCCATATGCCATACCAGCATCCTGATCATCCCATATGCCATACCAGCGTCCTGATCATCCCATATGCCATACCAGCGTCCTGATCATCCCATATGCCATACCAGCGTCCTGATCAGTCCATATGCCATACCAGCGTCCTGATCATCCCATATGCCATACCAGCGTCCTGATCATCCCATATGCCATACCAGCGTCCTGATCATCCCATATGCCATAGCAGCGTCCTGATCATCCCATATGCCATACCAGCGTCCTGATCAGTCCATATGCCATACCAGCGTCCTGATCATCCCATATGCCATACCAGCATCCTCATCATCCCATATGCCATAACAGCATCCTGATCACTGACATACATCAATCATAGCAGCGTCCGGCATTTTATTGTCTCAACTGATTACTTTTCAAATATATATCCCATAGTTTGTAGACTCTATAACTTTCACACATACTAAATAATATGCTCTGTTTTTGGTTATTTTTACCAAAAAAAATCTAGCAGAATAAATTTTAGCCTATATGTATAAAGTAAGGTTATTTATTTCCAACATTTTATAACAAAAACTAAGCAAAAAATGTTTTTTATCAAAATGTTCTGTATTTTTTCATTTACATAGCAAAAAAATAAAAAACCCAGTGGTAAATACCATCAAAAGAAAGCTCTATCTGTTTCCAAAAAATGATAAATATGGGTACAGTGCTGTAATTATCACTCAAAGTGTGACAGGGCTGAAAGCTGAAAATTGGCCTGGACTGGAAGTAGGTGAAAATATCTGGACTTGAAGTGGTTAATTATGAAATAAATTTTAACCTTTATTACAAAAACATAACCACTGTTAACCAATAACAGTAACAAACCTGGCCACCAAGTCCCCAGCGGTAATATCTGACACTATCCGCTGCTCACCTAGAAAATTGACAACGTGATTATTATGATGATTATTATTATGATGATTATTATTATTATTCAGGATTTATAATAGTGCCAACAGTTTGCAACATTAAGGCAGACACAGGGCCGGCCCTACCATGGGTCCCGGTGGGACCATGGGTCGCAGGCGGAACTTAGAGAGGGACGGCCCCTGGCCGCCTCTTCTCTTCTAGCCTATCGCAAAAAAAAAAAAAAGGTCCGCGGCATTTCATTATGGTACATGCCCACAGCACTGCATCTCCTGTAGTATGCTCACAGCCCCACATTCTCTTGTACCATATCCGTCTCCTGTACCATGCCCACACAGCCCTGCATTCTCATACACCATGCCCACACAGCCCTGCATTCTCATACACCATGCCCACACAGCCCTGCATTCTCATACACCATGTTCACACAGCCCTGCATTCTCATACACCATGCCCACAGCCCTGAATTCTCCTGTATCATGTCTGCAGCCCCGCATTCTCCTGCACAATGCCTGCAGACTCGCATTCTCCTGGACAATGCCCGCAGCCCCGTATTCTCCTGCACCATGCCCGCAGACCCGCATTCTTCCGTACCATGCCCGCAGCCCCGCATTCTCCTTTACCATGCCCACAGCCCCGCATTCTCCCGTACCATGTCCACAGCCCCGCATTCTCATGTACTATGTCCGCAGCCCTGCATTCTCCTGTACCATGTCTGCAGCCCCGCATTCTCCTGTACCATGCCCGCAGCCCCGCATTCTCCTGTACCATGCCCGCAGCCCCGCATTCTTCTGTACCATGCCCGCAGCACTGCATTCTCCTGTACCATGCCCGCAGCACTGCATTCTCCTGTACCATGCCCGCAGCCCTGCATTCTCCTGTACCATGCCCCCAGCACTGCATTCTCCTGTACCATGCCCGCTGCCCTGCATTCTCCTGTACCATGCCCGCAGCACTGCATTCTCCTGTACCATGCCCGCAGCCCTGCATTCTCCTGTACCATGCCCACAGCACTGCATTCTCCTGTACCATGCCCCCAGCCCTGCAGGGCACAGTGGCACTATAGACAGTAGAATGCCTGGTGCGCTCATCTGCCCAGTGTCTACTGCTCTGTCCTGCTCCTGCTGTCACTCCGTACACACTCACACTCCTCTGACTGCTTTCATAGTCCTATAGAATGTGGGGGCATCTTGGAGGGCGTGAATTTTTTTTTTTTTTTTGGAGGGGGGGGGGGGGGCAGCATTTCATTCTCGGACCCAGGCAGCACAATGTCTTGGGCCAGCCCTGGGCAGACAGTACAGTTATAATAGAATTCAATAATATAACAGAATTCAATACAAGAGGAATCAGAGGGTGTTGCTCATTACAGCTTACAATCTAAAGGGGGTGTCAAGTGATACAAAAGGTAATAACTGTGGGGGATGAGCTGATAGAGAAAATAAACGTACAATTATTAAGCCCCGTACACAGAGGCTGAATGTCTTGAGACAACGGCAATGGCAGAGCGCTGATCGGAGTGTTCTGGTGGGGGGGCCATCCCCCTGACAGAACACAACAGATTTGTGGTTAATACAGCTGCTCCGACCGGAGCTGACAGTTTTTTCTTTCATGCAACCCCGCAGAAAAATAAAAAACTAATAGTGTATACCAGGCTTTAGGTGGAGGAGAGATTGGCTTCTCTAAATAGAAGGGTTTTCAGGGATTGCCTAAGGGTGTATAGAGTAGGAGATCATCAGACAGATTGGTCTAATGGGTTCCAAAGGATGGGAGAGGCTCTGGAGATGTCCTTAATGCAAGCATGGGAGGAGGTGAGGAGCTAGTGAGCAGGAGCTCTTGTGAGGGAGCAAAGAAAATGGTTTGGTTGGTATTTTGAGACAGGTTTAATGACATTAACCCTTAGAAGATTACCAGTGACAAGGGAAAAATAGAACAAATGGAAGGGTGGGTGGGGGAAGCAGGTCAGAAGATTTAAAAAAAAGGCTGAATGTCCAACTCCAGGAACAACATTTTTTTCCCCATTCACCACGCAGTTGGGCTGCATAGTTTAACAGCTTGTTTTCTCTAGAGGTGGACACAGAGCCTATGCTCACCCAATCCTTCATTCCTCCAGAAAATGGCACTCCCCCACGCAGGGCAGCCTTTAGAAATGTTGAGGCCTCTTACACAGCTGTAGGCCTGGGGCCCCCAGGCCTGACCACCAAGTTACATTCTCCTCCTCTGGCCGGGCCTATGAATGCATAAAATTGAATGCTAGGATGCCAGGCGGTCCTAGCAACCAATAATTTCGACAGTGGCAGCCAGCGGGAGGCTGGGAGTTAGGAGCCAGTGCAGCATTGCCAGTGTAGGGGAGTAAAGAAAAAAGGGGAGGTGTCAACTTGGAGTCCGGACATCCCTCAAGAGTGGGCCCCTCGGGACGCCTGGGCCCCCTACATCTGTATGGGCTGTACCCCCTTGATGGCGGCCCTGCCGCCACGTCCAGCGAGGGAATGTTACTGATGCCCCTCACCAGTCTATGGGCGTGTTGACATCATTTGAAGAATTCTTAGAGGAACAAATGAGGCTTGAAGTGTTTCGGATCAGACCAGAACTGTCCGAGATTATATCTGTCCCTGGTCTGATTAGATACTGCACACACAGAGGAAGAATCAGACGCTGACACCAAGTTCAGAGTTGAAGATACTTCTACTTTAATTCTACAGTGTCAGTGGGTTATATATATTGTTGTTAGTGTTATGAGTTGTGCGTAGATAAACATAATGCCATCTGCTTGCTAGTAGTTTCTTAATTGGTCATGTCCGTTATAAGGTAAACTCCCTCCAAGCTAGGAATGTTATCTGTTGGGTGTTGCCTTCTTGTGAAGTCGCCATCTTTGTTTCCACATTCCTTAGACCAACGGAGGGGTGATCTAGCGGCCATTTTGAGTAAGGATATAAATTGCAGCAATAACATATATACATAAGGCATATGGCATGCATCACAAGGTGAAATAGGCATTTCACTATAACCATTGATTACATCCATAACAGAAGAACAATGACTTAAAAAAACCGAACCCAAAGAGAGCCCAGAAGGTAGCAAACCTGTAGTAAAAAGACTTTCTTCGACGAGAAGGGCTGGCCAGGTTTAAAAGTGAAAACAAGAAACTTCCCAAACCTCGAGAGATCAAAACAAATTGTCTAAAACAGTCAGAGGCCGTGGTTCCTCCCAAAGCTGAGAAAGCCCAAGTACCCAGAAAAATTGCTGTCAACTTAGGCTACATGTACACGAGATGTTTTAAAAAGTCCTTTGAACGCTGGAATTTAACAGCTATGTAAAGGACATTTAAAACGTCCGTTGTGTCACGTTTGCAGCTGCGTTTAGCAGGCGTTTGCGCACAGATCCGTTTTTAGAGGTCAAAAAATAATTTTCCTTTAATCAGGAAAAACGCAAGCGCTAAACGCGGGTTATCGCGTTCGGTCGCGTTTTGCGTTTGAAACGCCGGTAAACACACGTTCTGAACATCCTGAACGCAAATAATTGCTTTCCAAAAAACGACACTGAACTCAACTGCCTCTAAACGACTCAGTGTACATGGACAGATAAGATAACATAGAGGAGGGTTCAGGGGCTTCTGATAAAAACGCCCAACTGCTCCAAAACGTCCGTTTACAAGTAGCAGTGTACATGAGGCCTAAAGAGCAAGGAGCAGAAAAAACATCTTGGAGCAACAAAAACAGCAAATCAAACTGTGAAAGAAAAAACAAAGCTTGTTAATAAAAATCGGTTTAAAAACAATAGCACAAAAAAACAGAACATCTTTCACATGGCCAGCAGGACAACAAGTTTACCTCAAGTGGGAGAGGTTCTATGACTCTGGAAAGACTTGCTAGTTTGAAAACTAAAAAAAAATTATGATAACTATAAATCATCTGAATCACTAAGGAAACAAGGTTCTAAGGTTAAAGGCAGGAAATAAAAATCATTTTCCACAGATCAGTGACTTGCGCAAGGAGGTTTCTTCTTACCCAGCAGAATTTTCATTTGAAATCTCCTTCCAAAAAAGGAAAGCCCAATAGGACAGGGAAAAACAGAGGGGAAACTATGAATTAAATGAGTTCCTCCTTCTAGAACTGGCTGCTGAGGACATTTGTTTGACCATTCTTCCAGAAG
The DNA here is from genome assembly GCF_965119305.1 of Pelophylax lessonae. NCBI lineage: Eukaryota > Metazoa > Chordata > Amphibia > Anura > Ranidae > Pelophylax > Pelophylax lessonae. Next base: position 221,283,366 of record NC_138770.1, on the reverse strand, counting down.
CGCCAGCAACTCCTCTTTTGTACAGAAGCTACTTGATAAAGACTATCTAACTGATAAAACTCCCCTGCAGAGAGGAAAGGGGGGTCAGCCATAGTAGGAGTGCAAATGGTGGCAGATTGAACCAGAAATTTGAAGAGTCTGGATGTGTTCTAAAAAGATATCTGTAGTACCTCACCTGTAGTAACTATTGGGTTTGATGGACAGACTTGGAAGAAGTCTAATGAAATAACCAAAGGTCCTGAGGTTGAAACTAAAATCTCAGTTAAAGATTCCGAGCCTGCGACAAGTGAGGGGGACTATGCGCATGGGCGTCCGCAGACCTTTTTTCAGGGGGGGGGGGCAACATTTTAAGGTCACCAATGCCCTGCCCCTTTTTCAACAATGTCATGAAGGGAAGGGGCTTATTCCGTATACTTATTTTGAGTATTTATTTTTAAAGAGCAAACAGGAGCATTTATTTTTAAAGCATTTGTTAACCTAAAAAAAAAAAAATAGATCCTGTTCCCTTAAAGCATGTTATACAACACAGTGCTTGTGCTGTGTAATTTGGCCCCTTCTATCACCTAAAATACCTGGCTGATCCTGCCTGGCTATGTCCTCCCCTCTGTAAACTGACCACGGTATACCATGGCGGCTAAGCCCTGACACTGTGGTCATTTTACGCGCCTCCGTCATCCATAGCTCTCCTGTCCTCCTCTGTCCTCTCCGCTGCAGACAGCTGTCAGATGGGGAGAGGAGAGAGACAACGGGTCACGTGAGCGGCCTAAGCCCTCTGAAAACTGGTAAAGAATGGCTTATTTTTTTAAAACACACACTGGGGCAAACATGATTATTAAAAAGACCAGACAGGATGGTATAAAGTGGCTTAACAATCACTTTAAAGGGGGAAGTTGAGATTCCAAGGGGGGGCATTTGCCCCCCCCCCCCCTGCCCCTACCTGCGGATGCCCATGACTATGCGTCTTCAGCAGATGAACACAACTCTGATTTAAGTGAAACTGAAGACCTGGAAAGGGAGGACAGTAACAGAGAATACGACCCAAAAACTGATGAACCAAAAGACCCTTCTAAAAGGAGACTTAGTCCCGGGTCACACTGGTGCAATGCGGGAAACCCAGCGATTCAGTGCCGGTTCTCGCATCGCACCAGAATCGCACAGTGGTTCCCACTGAGGTCCCCAAATCGCTGGGGGGTGTCAATGTAAAGTTAATGAAACCCCCAGATTGGTTTGCAGATCACAGCGTGAACTGTGAAATGGTGCAGGAATCAGATCGCATAGGTGTGAAGTGTGAAGGGTGTACTCACTTTTGTGAGATACTGTAAGTGGATCATATATCAATTTCATAAATTCAAACCCTGGTTCCTAGGTATACTCTAATACAGCGATTAACAGTGCAAATAAATGTGAAACACAATGTGTAATGTGAAAAAAATGCAAAATCACAATATAATTGCATAAACTGAAAAAGTCCTTAAAAGTACATGTATATGCAATTCAGAAGTGAGTCCATAATAATCTTTAATCAGAAAAGTGCTGGTGCTTCAGTGATCCCCACCATCTCCTAAATAATGCGCTCACCTCTATGTTTGACGTCTCTTACTAGGTCAAATTTCGCCTTCCCCTTTATGCTAGGGTATGCACGGTGGGCTCCTGTCAGCATCCGGACTGGCGGCAGATGACTGCACTGGAGGTGGATCCTCTGTGTCAGTGAGGGATTGGCGTGGACCGTACTAGAGGACCGGTTCTAAGTTACTACCGGTTTTCACCAGAGCCCGCCGCAAGGCGGGATGGACTTGCTGCGGCGGTAGCAACCAGGTCGTATCCTCCGGTAACGGCTCAACCTCACAGACAGCTGATTCAGGCGTGGTACAGAAGGACAAGGCAAAGGCAGGGTCAGACGAAGCAGAAGGTCAAGGCAGGCGGCAACGGTTCGTATTTAGGGGCAACGGCAGAAGGTCTGATACACAGGCAGGGAAAATACACCAAACGCTTTCTCAAGGCACAAAAGGCAACAAGATCCGGCAAGTACAGGAAGGGGAAGTGGGTTTTTATATGTTTTGGACTGATTGGGTCAGGCACCAATTAGTGGTGCACTGGCCCTTTAAATTTCAGAACAGCGGCGCGCGCGCCCTAGAAAGCGGGGCCGCGCGCGCCGGGAGGAAGCCAGGGCGGGAGCCAAGAGGGAGGTGAGTGGAGTCCGCGGACGGGAACGTCCCGCCGCGCGGACCGACTGTGTGTGAGGTGCGGGGGAGCGGCGCTCACGGTCGGGGAAGGTGACCGGAGCGCCGCTACCCGCAGCACGCCTCGAGTGCTCCGGGGACGCTGCAGGACCCGGAGCGCTCGGCGTGACAGCTCCTCTGGTGTCCTCCTCCTCCTCGTTTGTTTCACTGTATATCCAGATACCCTTTCTTTAGTGGGGTGTGTGGCTATTTAAAACCATGTTTTTTCCTCCATATAAAGATTCATGCAAAAAAAAAAAAAAAAAGGGGGGTCCTCATGGTGTAGTCATTTCAAAGTAGGTAATTTTTTAAAAGTAGTAACTTGCATCTAAACTTAAAACAAACAGCTCCTGTCAGAGGCGTAACGAGAACCTACAGGGCCCCGGTGCAAGAAACCATGAAGGGCCCACGGACCCCATTGATCCTGGGGCCCTTTACTCTCGTTGCGGGGCCCTTTAGTACGATCCCGCAGCGGGACCCTTTCACAAGTTCTGCAGTGGGGTCCCCTTCCTGCCATCTTGGGGCCTCCCCACGGTGGTGGAATGCCAGGGCCCGGTCGGAAGTGTGACCTTTGCGATCCTGATAGTTCACCCACTGGTGTCAGTAGTTTTTATTTTTTGGTATTTTAATTGTATTATTTTGTATCATTTTATTTTATGTTTTTACAATGTCACTGACTATGACTCTGTCCATTCAGAAAAGGAAGGAGCTGGTAAATTAAATATTTACCAACCCCTTCCTTGTTCTCTATTGTGACACATCCCCTGCAGCAGCCGGCAGGAGAGGGGAGGGAGCACAGTGGGGGGGGGGGAACCATGGGAGCACACAGGGGCCCAGAGACAGCAGTATACAAGTGAACTGGATAGGAGGAGTGGCGGGGGCAGCATACAGAGGAACCAATCTCCTCCATTTTCCTCCTGCAGCTACAGGAGGAAAAAGGAGGACAGTGATTTCTCTACAAGCTGCCCCCACCACCCCTCCTATCCAGGTGTACAGGGGAGCTGTGCAGGCCCCCTGGAGCATGGGGCCCGGTTGCAATTGCATCCCCTGCAACCCCTGTAGTTACGCCCCTGGCTCCTGTAATGGACAGTAAAATACAAAGGTTCTCACATTACGTCTTCATGGTCATGTGACTTCCTCCGGGGCAATGGGATTCCATTAACCACTTTACCACCGGAGGATTTTGCTGTCTTCCGTCTAGGCCACTTTTTGCGATTCGGCGCTGTGCGACTTCAACTGACAATTGCGCGGTCGTGCGACGCCGTACCCAAACGAAATTTACGTCCTTTTTTTCCCACAAACAGAGCTTTCTTTTGGTGGTATTTGATCACCTGTGCGATTTTTACTTTTTGCGCTATAAACAAAAAAAGAGCGTTTATTTTGAAAAAATAACAATATTTTTAACATTTTTTTATATGAAATTCCCCCCAAAAAAGATGTAAAAACCAATTTTTTTAAAAATTTTTGGCCAATTTGTTTTATGCTACATATGTTTGGTAAAAAAAAATCGCAATAAGCATATTTTGATTGGTTTGCGCAAAAGTTATTGCGTTTACTAACAAAGGGAAAGATTTCTGTCATTTTTGGTGTTTTTTTTTTAACGCGTAATGGCGGCGATCTGCGATTTTTTTTGCGGGACTGCGACATTGCGGCGGACAGATCGGACCCTTGACTGACATTTTTGACACTTTTGGGGGTACCAGTGACATTACTGCAGTAATCAGTGCTATATATATGCACTGTTACTGTAAAAATGACACTGGCAGGGAAGGGGTTAATTTTATTGGAGAGGGAAGGGTTAATGTATGCCTGGTGCTTACTGACGTGTAGGGGGGGAGGTGACTGTGTGAGTCATGGACAGATCGGATGTCCAGCTATGCTGAACAGTCCGATCTGTCACTCCCTGTCACAATGGAGATCCGCCCGCTGTGTTTACACACAGCGGGCGGATCTCCAGACTCGATCCCCGACGATCGGGTATGAGCAGCGGCGATCGCCGCTGCTCCTCCCCTGGCCCGACTCCCGCTGTGAATGAAAACAGCGGGAGCGAGCCTCCGGCGGCGCGCAAGCGCCGCCCAGAAGGGGAAGTGTCCAACGACGTTAATACTACGTCGCTGGACGATAACGAACCACTCTGCCGCAGTAGTATTACTGTGAGCGGTTCTAAAGTGGTTAAAGTTCATGTGCGTGTAAAGGCAGGCTTCCCAGTACTTTTGGTACTATAGTGTAGCTTATATCCACTGAGCAGGACAGATTCCTGATGATTTGGGAGCTTTTTTGTGTGTATTTCAAGCTTTAGGCATTAGTTTTCTAGCGTAATGCTGGCCATACACGTACAGAATTTCGGCCGTTTGCAGACTGAATGATTATTCTTCGGTTGAAAGCAAATTGGCCACTAACTTACAGAATAAACTCTTTTACATAATCGTTTTCATGATCATAATGATCGTTTGATAACATGCACAATATGAGTCAGAATATTATTTTCTTTTCAATTTTACCATACACATAAAAACTTTAGCAGAAACGATAAAAATTTTCGCTATGGATCCATCGACATTAGCCGGGCACACGATAGAAATCGTCAGTAAACTTGTGTTCACTAAACTCCCGATTTTCGAATGATCTTTCCTAAAACGACCATTTTTCGGCCGAAATTTTGTGCGTGTATGGCCATCATAAGTAAGAGGATGAGGAGAAAAGTTAATTACACCTGACTAGCCCTACTTTCTTATTGTCCCTGTTCACAATTGTATGCTTGACTGCCTCGCTCTCTATGACCTACTATTGAAAAAATACCTGAGCTTTTTTCTGTGCAGAGTATTTGGCTCTATAGACTTTTATTGGAACATTTAGAAATCTATTTTTTTGTGCTTTTTTTCCCACCTATTTAAGCCTGAAGAATTCCTCTCCCCTGATACAAAAACACCTGTAAAATGCCCATAAAACACCTAAAAACAATGTTTCAAAATAACCAGGAATATTCTCTACCTATGCTCTGTTTAGGCGTGAATGATGGCCGTACATGTGTCGAATTCCGAACCTATTTCTTCAGAAAAATTTGTGTGTTTTGTGATCTGATGGTGCCACCATTGATTTCGAAATTTGACCAACCAAGCCCTCAATTTCACCTCATGTTGTTACAGAAAATACATTTCATGCCCAGGGAATCTTCTTTTCCTTCCAGGTCACAACTCATGCCCATTTCTTTTTTGATTATATTTCTCGCACAATTCTCCCATCATAGATTAAAAATGTGTTTGTTTTTCAAAATTTTCCAACATACCTGATCACTCAAGTTCGATGGAGGCACGAAAATCAACCATTGCTGCAGCCCAGTTATGGTGTAACATTTGAATGAAAATTCTTAAAGCGGAGTTCCGGGCACAGAAATAATTTTTCAACAAACATACCCCCGGGACAGTCAGGGCTAGCACATTCCACAATGGCTAGCCTCTGATCTGTCCCGGTTCGCACTTACCTTTTAGAAGAAATACTCACTTATAAAATTTCTTCCACAGCGTTTCCATCTCTCTTGTGGGCAGCTGAAGCCGGCGCGGTCCTCTTCGGTGTCTTCTTCCGCATCTTCTTCTCCCAGAATGCGCCTGCACCGGCCCCTCTCGTCACTTCCGGTGCGGTGCCGCATTCCTCCACAGCTTCTGGGCATGCCCAGAAGCTGTTTAGCAGGGGAATGCGGCGTCGCCCGGAAGTGACGAGCGGGGCCGGAGCCGTCGCATTGATTCCTGGGAGCGATGACGTTCAGCTCCCAGGAATCAGTGCAAGCACGGAAGTGACGGCGGAGCCGCGGCACAGAGGGAGGAAGTGAAGACTAGGTGAGTATATTCGATCTTCAATTACAAGGTGAGTAAATAAAAAAAAAACCTAACTATCCAATTCCTTTTCAGGTGAAGGGGAACAAGCGGACGGGCACAAAAAAAAAATATCGATTTTGTGCCCGGAACTCCGCTTTAATTACGATTTTGAAAGAAAAATATTTCGGAATTTGACCCATGTATGGTCAGCTTTAGGGGTCAAATACACCCAAAAGTAGGCCTTGTTTTTTTTTTTTTTAAGCATAGGGTGACTGAGCATATAAAAGTAAGCGGGACAATTAGGGTCTTTTCACTTGTGCCCTATGCAGGTCCATGTCTTCCCGACATGGGGATACACAGGTGTTGCCTGCATCCCTGTGCTGGCATCCCATTCATTTCTATTGGGACACATGGTTTCACAGACCCAGCCACTGTGTCCTAATATGACATACGGGTGAGTGCAGTTGTGAACCCCCCCTGAGCGCCTACAGGGTGAGTTCAAGGACCTGCGCTCACATGCATGTCATATTAGGACACAACGGACCAGAGCGTGTGAATGGACCCTTAAAAAAAAAAAAGGATTCTGCATGTTGAGCATAGTCAGGCATAGGGAAACAAGCTGCAAAACACTAAAGTAGAACTAAAGCCTCAGTGTTTGTGTTTATTACAGATACATCCCTCCTACCCCATAAATCACTCTCTAATTAACCGCTTTACGACCGCCCGCCGCAGATATACAGGCAAATTGTCTTACATGTACGGAGTTCACGAGTACGAGGCTAGGGGGTGAGCGTGCGCCGCCAGCAGTGCACTCCCGCCCCCGCTCGTCAGCGGGGAAGCCGATGCATGGGGCAGGCGGCTCAGATTGCCGCCTGACACCCGCGATCATTCCACGCGTAGAGAGAAGAAAGGTCAGCTGTTGTAAACACAGCTGACCGTTCTCCCTGGAATGATCATAGAGCCCATGTGATCCTTTTACGTATATAGGATCACATGTCTCTATGGTCATTTCAGAAGCCACCCCCCCCCCCCCACAGTTAGAATCACTGCCCTAGGCTCACATTAACCCCTTGATCACCCACAATGTTAACCCCTTCCCTGCCAGTGTCATTATTACAGTAACCATTAATATTTTTAGCACTGATTGCTGTAGTAATGTATTATTATTATATTATTATGTTAATACTGTGGTAATGTCACTGGTCCCCCCCAAAAGTGTAAAAAATGTCAGTTAGGGGTCCGATCTGTCTGCCGCAATGTCTCAGTCCCACTAAAAATCGCAGATCGCCATTACTAGTAAAAAAAATAAATGAATAAAAATGACATAAATCTTTCCCGTAGTTATTAGACGCAATAACTTTTGCGCAAACCAATCAAAATACGCTTATTGCGATTTTTTTTTTACCAAAAATATGTAGCAGAAAACACATTGGCCTAAAATGTTAAAAAAATGTTGATTTTAATTTTTTTTTTTTGAGAATGCTATATGGCAGAATGTGAAAAATATTGTTTTTTTTTTTAAGAATCGCCGCTCCTTTTTTTGTTTATAGCGCAAAAAATAGAAATCGCACAGGTGATCAAATACCACCAAAAGAAAGCTCTATTTGTGGAAAAAAAAAAAGGACGGAAATTTTGTTTGGGTACAGCATTGCATGACCGTGCAATTGTCAGTTAAATTCACGGAGTGCCAAGTTGAAAAAAGTGGCCTGGTCATTAAGGGGGCAAATCCTTCTGGTCTTAAAGTGGTTAATGATGACTTGTCACAATGCCACTTAGGCTTGGTTCACACCAGTGCAGACCATGCATTCCGGTTGCGGGAATCGCATTGATTCCGACACCCGCAACCACCTGCACCTGAATCGCACTGCACTTACAAGACGTGAGGGGCTGCCATTCATTCTGAATGGCACCCTGACGCATGTCAGCCCGCAGCGCTGAGACCATGCAGTTTTCCTGTGGCCGTGTTTTTGCTTGCACCTTTTTTTCTGCGTTTCACGCGGCATAGCAGCCAATTCAAATGAATAGGCTGCCGTGCCTGTGCAAACGTGACCCACATGGCCCACACTAGTGTGAACCCAGCCTAAAGCCTATTACACACTATGAGAAAATAGGATGAACGATCATCTGACTTTCCACGAATGTGCTTATCATGATGTAACGGAAAATGATATTAACCTGTATGAAAATTCTCGAACAAAGGCAAACATAGGCAAATGCAACTACGTACTAGAGTCTTCAGGGTTGTTCTTTGCTTTTGTTCAGTATCTTTATGTGATTATTTATGTACATTACTGTATGCATTGAACAATGTTGTATTCACTAACAAAGAAAATTTTCTAGCCTGTACCTTCATTCCTTTCTGCCTAAACAGTCGGAATCGACTGTCAAAAGCACTTCACTAATGAACAGATAATCGACGATCATTCTTTGTAAGGAAATTTTCATACAGTTTTCAAATCGTCTGTATGAGCCTTGAAGCGTCACTAAACCCACATCATAAAAAACTATCAAAAGATGCTGTATTACATGCTGTTCATACGCACTCAGTCCCTATGAGATTTGTTTTCTGTATTCTGCAAAAAACCTGGTTGATCCTGCTGCTCTCTATCTCCACCTTTTGTTCATGCCCCCAATTCGGCTAGGGATTTTGCACCTGTGGTACTCAGTTTTTAGTGAGTTTGCATGCTGAGCATTTCCTCCCTATCACATCTGAGCAGCCCATGTGACTATAGCGTCACACATGTGGGCGTATACACAGTGGTAAATGACAGCTCACTCCCTCCCTCCTCCTCCATGCCCACTAACCAGCTAAACACAATAGGAGTGCGATATTACATGTAACTTAATGGAGGCTTTACCTCCCTCTTATTCTAAGACACAGGCTGAAGGGGTGTGACACAGCCTGTGGCTGGCTGAAATCCACCCACACCATGTTATTTCCACAACCAATAAAAATTTTACTTTAAAATATACAGTATATTTGTATGCCAATTTAAAACAGTTTATTGATATTATTTTTTTTATTTGTCTCTATATTCCAAGTGCTGTTTTTTATTTTTTTTACAGTTTATTGATATTTTTTTTAAATTTGTCTCTATATTCCAAGTGCTCTTTTTTATTTTTTTTATTTTTTTTTATTTTTTTATATTTTATTTTGAAACATGTGGCCGGCAGCAGAGGACTAGAAGCTCCTCCTGCTTAAGTTTCCCCGCAGACAGGCTGGAAAAGTGTCAAGGTCTTACCTTGCCCTCCTGTTGACAGTCATCTTGGACATGTGCATACTGCTGCCTCTTATAGACTGATAGCATTATCACTGGTCTGCTGCTTGGGTGTCACACAGTGATGATACTGCACACCTGACTATATAAATCTTTACGGGTCTCTGCACAGCGTCAGAAGCTCCAGGCAGACGGGAGACGTTTATCTGCTCCTTCATACCAGGTCGGGAGAGGGTGTAGTTGTCGACCCGTAATCTCAACCTAAGGGGGAGGCCCACTCCAAAACTGCCACCCCATTTTGTAGGGCCTTTTCGCATCCTCTGTGTAACGCTGAGCGCTCCGGTCCCTGCTTCTGGACCGGAGCGCTCGCAGCGTTCGTTCCAGATCCACTCACCTGTGCCCGCTCCGGCTCCCTCCTCCGCTCCCCGCTCACATGGTTCCCGGAGCGTGCGCCCCTGCACCATAGGGCGCGCACGCGCAGGTCGTTTGAAATTTAAGGGGCCTGTGCACCAGTAATTGGTGCCTGGTCCAAACCTCCCTTCCTGTTTCCTGTGACCTGTTTCCTGTTTCCTGTGACCTGTTTCCTGTGACCCGTTTCCTGTGACATGTTTCCTGTTTCCTGTTTCCTATATAAGTGACCTGCCCCTTCCAGCCATTGCCGGATCTTTGTTGCCTTGTTGCCTTAGTGAAAGCGTTATTTGTGTAATCCTTTGCCTGTTGCCGAACCCTTTGCTAACGACTATCGCCTCTGAACCTGTGCTGCCTGCCCTGACCTTTGCTACGTCTGACTACGCCTCTGCCTGTCCCTTTTGTACTACGCCTATATCAGCAGTCGGTGAGGTTGAGCCGCTACAAGAGGACACGACCTGGTAGTTACCGCCGCAGCAAGCCCATCTCGCCTTGCGGCGGGCTCTGGTGAAAACCAGTAACTACTTAGAACCGATCCTCCGGTACGGTCCACGCCAATCCCTCACTGACACAGCGGATCCACTCCCTGCATCGCTCCTGCTACCAGTCCGGACCCTGACAGTAAGATCCGGCCATGGATCCCGCTGATGTGCCTCTGCCTAGTATCGCGGACCTTACTACAGTTGTGGCCCAGCAGTCGCAGCAGATCGCTCAGCAAGGTCAACAGCTGGCACAGTTGACCGCCATGCTGCAGCAGCTTCTTCCAGCACAGCAGCAGCCGCCTCCACCGCCTGCATCTGCTTCACCACCGCAGCCTGTGGCCGCCGCCACTTCTAGAGTCCGTCTGTCCATGCCGGCAAAGTACGACGGTGATCCCAAGTTGTGCCGCGGATTCCTATCCCAATGCTCCCTTCACCTGGAGATGTCGGCTGACCAGTTCCCTTCGGAACGAGCCAAGGTGGCATTTGTCGTTAGCCTGCTTTCGGGGAAGGCCCTGGCCTGGGCTACACCACTTTGGGACCGCAACGATCCTGCCACTGCCAGTGTCCAGAGTTTCTTTGTGGAATTCCGGAGTGTTTTTGAGGAGCCAGCCCGGGCTGCCTCAGCAGAGACTGCGTTATTGAACTTGTCCCAGGGGAGTTCCTCTGTCGGAGACTATGCTATCCGTTTCCGCAGCCTGGCTTCGGAACTTTCCTGGAATAACGAGGCGCTCTGTGCTACCTTTAAGAAAGGCTTGTCCAGCGCCATAAAGGACGTCCTGGCCGCACGAGAAGTCCCTACCAACCTGAGTGACCTCATCCATTTGGCCACCAGGATTGACCTGCGTTTTGCTGAGCGACGAGAGGAACTGCTACAGGAAAAGGGAAGTGCTCGTCCCAGACGCTTTCCTCGTCTGGCGCCTATCTTCCAGCCTCCACCGCAACCCTCTTCTGGGCCTCCCGCCGAGGAAGCCATGCAGGTGGATCGGTCTCGTCTTACCACGCAAGAAAGGAACCGCCGTAGAGACGAGAACCTCTGTTTGTACTGTGCCAGTACTGAGCACTTTCTAAAGGACTGTCCTCTCCGTCCACCGCGTCAGGGAAACGCTCGCACCTAGTCAACGTGGGAGAGGCGTTGCTAGGTGTGAATACCTCCTCTCCGCGCATTACGGTACCCGTGCGGATTTCCGTGTCCGCCAAGATCTCCTTTGCTGCCTCTGCCTTTCTGGATTCCGGTTCAGCCGGTAACTTCATCGACGCCTCGCTGGTGAACAAGTTCCACATCCCTGTGGTTCGTTTACTGAAGCCCATCTTCATCTCCACAGTTAATGGAGAGAGACTCGACGGTATGGTGCAGTTCCGTACAGAACCCCTCCAGATGGACATCGGAGTCCTGCATTCTGAGCGATTGGAGTTTTTTGTGTTACCCCATTGCACCTCAGAACTCCTCTTGGGTCTGCCCTGGCTCCAGCGCCATTGTCCCGTTCTGGATTGGACCTCCGGAGAGGTTCGAAGCTGGGGTTCGGCTTGTTTCGGCAGATGTCTCAAGTCGGTACGAGTCAAGTCTGCACCTGTTATTTCTCCTCCTCCCGGTCTGCCTGAACGATATGCGGATTTTCCAGACGTTTTTTGCAAGAAACAGGCAGAGGTGTTGCCTCCACATAGGCCATATGACTGCCCCATTGACTTGCAACCTGGCACTACGCCGCCTAGGGGAAGAATCTATCCTCTCTCCCCTCCAGAGACTCTAGCCATGTCAGAGTATATCCAGGAGAACCTGCAGAGAGGGTTTATCATGAAATCCTCTTCTCCTGCCGGAGCAGGATTCTTCTTTTTTGCGAAGAAGGAGGGTACCCTTAGGCCTTGCATAGACTTTCGGGGTCTCAACAGCATTACTGTAAAGAACCGTTACCCTCTTACCCTGATTACGGAACTCTTTGACCGGTTACAAGGCGCCAAGTACTTCACCAAGTTGGATCTCGGAGGGGCCTATAACCTTATTCGCATCCGAGAGGGTGACGAGTGGAAGACGGCTTTTAACACCCGAGACGGGCATTTTGAGTACTTAGTCATGCCTTTCGGGCTCTGTAACGCTCCAGCGGTCTTCCAGGAGTTCGTTAACGACATTTTCCGAGACCTGCTCTATACCTGTGTCGTGGTCTATTTGGATGACATCCTCATCTTCTCTACTAACTTGGATCAACACCGTGCTCATGTCCGCTTAGTACTCTCCCGTCTCAGAAAGAACCGTCTCTACGCTAAATTTGAAAAGTGTTTGTTCGACCGTACCAGCCTTCCCTTCCTGGGCTACATCATTTCTGCCAAGGGACTACAAATGGATCCTGCCAAACTGTCTGCCATCCTGGACTGGCCTCGGCCCTCTGGCCTTAAGGCCATCCAGCGATTCCTTGGATTCGCAAACTATTATAGACAGTTCATCCCGCATTACTCCACCCTTGTGGCACCAATTGTAGCCCTAACCAAGAAGGGGGCTAACCCGAAATCTTGGCTGCCCCAGGCCGAGAAGGCCTTCAGCGCTCTTAAGTCTGCCTTTGCCACCGCCCCAGTTCTGTCCAGACCGGATCCTACTAAGCCGTTCTACCTGGAAGTAGACGCTTCCTCTGTTGGTGCTGGTGCTTTGCTCATGCAAAAGACTACGAGAGGCAAGTCGGTTACTTGCGGGTTTTTCTCTAAGACTTTCTCTCCCGCTGAAAGAAATTATTCTATTGGGGATAGAGAATTACTCGCCATCAAGCTGGCCTTGGAAGAGTGGCGGCATTTACTGGAAGGATCGGTACATCCCGTTTACATCTACACGGATCATAAAAATTTATCTTACCTCCAGTCTGCTCAGAGACTAAATCCCCGCCAAGCTCGCTGGTCTCTATTTTTTGCCAGATTTAACTTCCGGATCCACTTTCGTCCAGCGAGCAAGAACCTCAGGGCCGATGCCCTCTCTCGTTCGTCTGATGTCACAGGAGAGGAAGTCAAGCCACAGCACATTGTGCCCCCAGAATGTCTGGTCACCGTGGCACCTATAGACTTGCGTAACCTCCCTCCCGGAAAGACCTATGTTTCTCCCCGTCTTCGCCTAAAGGTTCTTAAGTGGGGACATTCTTCTCTTCTCGCAGGACATCCTGGCGTCCGAAAGACTCTACAACTTATCTCCAGGAGATATTGGTGGCCATCCTTGGAGAAGGACATCTCTGAATTTGTACAGTCCTGCTCTGTATGTGCCAGAGACAAAACCCCTCGCCAAAGACCCGCCGGCTTTCTCCAGCCACTTCCCATACCAGAGACCCCTTGGTCCAATATCGCGATGGACTTTGTTACGGACCTACCACCATCTCACGGGAAAACGATAATTTGGGTCGTCGTAGATCGCTTCTCGAAGATGGCGCACTTCATCCCGTTGCCAGCCTTACCATCCGCACCTCAGTTGGCCAAGCATTTCCTCCGACACATCTTCCGGTTACACGGCCTGCCTTCACATATTGTCTCCGATAGAGGAGTCCAGTTTGTGTCCAAGTTCTGGAGGGCTCTCTGTGGACGTCTTAAAATCAAGCTGGATTTCTCTTCTTCATACCACCCCCAAACCAACGGACAAGTAGAGCGGGTCAATCAAATCTTGGGCGACTACCTTCGCCACTTCGTTTCCTCCCGTCAAGACGATTGGGTCGACCTCCTCCCGTGGGCGGAGTTCTCCTATAACCACAAAGACTCTTCTGCCACCAACAAGTCTCCCTTCTTCGTGGTTTACGGTCGTCATCCTCTGCCTCCTCTGCCGTTATCCTCAACCTCCGGTGTACCTGCAGTGGATGACCTGGTGCAAGACTTTTCTGCCATCTGGCGTGAGACGCGCCTGTCCCTCTTACAGGCCTCATCCCGCATGAAAATCCAAGCGGACAAGAAACTTCGGTCTCCTCCTGTCCTGGTTCCTGGGGACAGAGTTTGGCTCTCCTCCAAGTACGTCCGCTTCAGGGTTCCTAGTTACAAGCTTGGTCCTCGTTATTTGGGACCCTACAAGGTCAAGAAGAGGATCAATCCTGTGTGTTACCAACTCCATCTCCCTCCCTCCCTTAAAATTCCCAACTGTTTTCATGTCTCCCTCCTCAAGCCTGCGGTCTTTAATCGCTTTTCCCCCAAGAATCTTCCTCCCACGCCTGTATCCGGTACCTTGGATGTCTTCTCCGTTCAGGAGATATTGGCCTCTAAATTGGTCAGGGGGAGAAGATATTTTTTGGTGGACTGGGAGGGCTGCGGTCCTGAAGAGAGATCCTGGGAGCCAGAGGAGAATATCTTGGACCGTAACCTCATCCTCAGGTTTCTGGGTACCAAAAAGAGGGGGAGACCAAAGGGGGGGGGGGGTACTGTAACGCTGAGCGCTCCGGTCCCTGCTTCTGGACCGGAGCGCTCGCAGCGTTCGTTCCAGATCCACTCACCTGTGCCCGCTCCGGCTCCCTCCTCCGCTCCCCGCTCACATGGTTCCCGGAGCGTGCGCCCCTGCACCATAGGGCGCGCACGCGTAGGTCGTTTGAAATTTAAGGGGCCTGTGCACCAGTAATTGGTGCCTGGTCCAAACCTCCCTTCCTGTTTCCTGTGACCTGTTTCCTGTGACCTGTTTCCTGTTTCCTGTTTCCTGTGACCTGTGACCTGTTTCCTGTTTCCTGTGACCCGTTTCCTGTGACATGTTTCCTGTTTCCTGTTTCCTATATAAGTGACCTGCCCCTTCCAGCCATTGCCGGATCTTTGTTGCCTTGTTGCCTTAGTGAAAGCGTTATTTGTGTAATCCTTTGCCTGTTGCCGAACCCTTTGCTAACGACTATCGCCTCTGAACCTGTGCTGCCTGCCCTGACCTTTGCTACGTCTGACTACGCCTCTGCCTGTCCCTTTTGTACTACGCCTATATCAGCAGTCGGTGAGGTTGAGCCGCTACCAGAGGACACGACCTGGTAGTTACCGCCGCAGCAAGCCCATCCCGCCTTGCGGCGGGCTCTGGTGAAAACCAGTAACTACTTAGAACCGATCCTCCGGTACGGTCCACGCCAATCCCTCACTGACACAGCGGATCCACTCCCTGCATCGCTCCTGCTACCAGTCCGGACCCTGACACTCTGTAAGGTGAACATGGTGGCCTATGCCCTTGGTCTTCCCCCTGGCATGCGTATCTCCAGTACTTTTGCTGCTGCAAATTCCATACCCTTGCAGCCTCATATTTCTCCACTGGTTATCGAGGTGATTGATGGCAGACCCCTGTAACTGGTACAGGTTACCCACGAGACTGTTCCGGTTGATATGACGATAGGGACTGTTCACTGGGAGTCGAGCTGTTTCCAGGTTATTTCATCCCCGCACTACTCTGTTGTAATGGGGTACCCTTGGCTTCTGAAACACAATCTGACCTTTGATTGGCTGTCGGTCGAAATCCTCCCTTGGTCTCCACAATGTGGCGCTGTTTGTATACGTGGGTCTGTTAAGGTACATTGTACCTCCTGGGATTTAGCGTTGCCTACTGAATGTTGTGAGTATCAACATGTATTTGACAAGGTGTGTGCTGGTTCTCTTCCTCCCGATTGTGCTATAGACTTTCAACCCGGTGCCATTCCCCCTCGTGGCAGGGTTTATCCTCTTTTGGTTGCGGAGAATAAAGCCATGGAGGAGTACGTTGCGAATGCACTTGCCCGGGGGCACATTCGCAAGTCCTCTTCTCCAGCTGGTGCCGCTTTTTCCTTCATAAAGAATAAAGGGGGGGGGGTGAGTTGAGACCTTGCATTGATTATACGGGCCTCAATTGCATCACGGTCAAGGTTGCACAACCAATTCTGTTAATTACTGAGTTGTTCGACCACCTCAAGGGAGCAACAGTCTTTACCAAGCTTGACCAAAGGGCCGCATATAACCTCGTAAAGATCAAGGAGGGCGGCGAGTGGAAGACAAGATTTTGTGAGATGTCTCCCTGGTGCTACTGCTAGACGAGATAGAAGACGTATTATTAATATTGTTAAGCAAGCAAAGCAGGAAGGGGACGTGGATGTTCTTGTCCATCTAGGGACAAATGACCTGGCTTGCAATGAAGTGTCAGAGGTGAAAAAATCTTTTATCACACTTGGTAATGACGTACAGGATTTTGCATCCACCATTTCATTTTCTGAAGTTCTGCCTGTGCATAATGTTCAGAATGATAGGCAGAGGCGCATAAAGGAGTTCAACATATGGCTTAGTAAATGGTGTCAAGAGCAAGGATTTGGCTTTGTTTCTCATGATAGCTCTACTTGGAATAGAAAGGAACTGTACAAAAAAGATGGTTTGCATCTTTCTCTCAAAGGAACTAATGTACTTAGTGAACAACTCCAAGAATTTGCGAAGGAGTATTTAAACTAGGAAGGGGGGGCAAAAGAGTGAAAATACAAGAGGCCAATTGCCCCCCGAAACAATGCCAGAACAGGTCAGAAGCACAGAGGTTAAGAAATGATAAGCTCAGAGTCCTGTCTACAAATGCTCGCAGTTTAGGTAAAAAAATCAATGAACTTGGGTTAATAATGGCATCTGAGAATGTAGATTTAGTGGCTGTTACGGAGACATGGTTTAATGAAAGAAATGACTGGGACATAACCATACCAGGGTACTCTTTATACAGAAGAGACAGAGAAGGCAAGAAAGGAGGAGGAGTGGCCCTGTATGTGAAAGATAGCATTAAATCTAACCTAATACAAGTTGGTGAGGCCAACATAGAGTCAGTTTGGGTTACGTTGCAGTTTGCTAATCATGCAGTAACTCGTGTAGGTGTGATATATAGACCACCTGGTCAAGTTAAAGAACTAGATGATCTACTAGTTGAAGAAATAGCTAAAATGACAATGAAAGGAGAAGTTATCATTATGGGAGATTTCAATCTTCCAGGTATAAACTGGAAAACCAAAATAGCAAGTTCTACCAGGAGTACAGATATTCTAAATTCCCTACTGGGGTTGTCTCTGCAACAAGTGGTTGAGGAGCCAACCCAGAGGGAGGCCATTTTGGATTTGGTATTCACAAATGGGGATTTGGTATATGATGTCATTGTAGGCGAAACCTTGGGATCTAGTGATCACCAGTCAGTGTGGTTTAATATAAGAACTGTGAAAGAGTCTCACCACACAAAAACAAAAGTTTTAGATTTTAGAAAAACAGACTTTTCAAAAATGAAATTAGTCATAAATGAGTCCTTATCAGACTGGAACGGATTACATGAAGTCCAGGAGAAATGTGACTACTTAAAAGGTGCATTATTGAAGGCAACAGAAAATTGCATTAGACTTGTCAGTAAAAGCAAAAAAAGGAAGAGACCACTGTGGTACTCAGCAGAAGTGGCCCAAATCATTAAAAATAAAAAGCTAGCATTTTGTAATTATAAAAAAACCCAGAGCAATGAAGATAAGGAAATCTACAAGATTAGGCAGAAAGAGGTCAAGCAAGTTATAAGAACTTCTAAAGCGCAGGCAGAAGAAAAACTAGCTCAGTCTATGAAAAAGGGGGATAAGACATTCTTCAGATATATAAATGAAAAAAGGAAATTAAAACAAGGAATAACTAAATTAAAAACAAAGGACGGAAGGTATGTAGAAGAGAATAAAGGGCTAGCCGACTGCCTTAATGAATACTTCTGTTCAGTTTTTACAGAAGAAAAAGAAGGAGAAGGACCTCCACTTGAAAGGATGACTAATGAATCGTTTGATGCATGTGTCTTTACAGAGGAAGACGTTCTAAGATTGCTGTCTAAAGTGAAGACAAATAAGTCACAGGGTCCTGATGAGATACACCCAAAATTATTAAAAGAGCTTAGTGGTGAGCTGGCAAAACCATTAACAGATTTATTTAACCAATCATTAGTAACAGGAGTCGTCCCGGAAGATTGGAAATTGGCAAACGTCATGCCCATTCATAAGAAGGGTAGTAGGGAGGAATCGAGCAACTATAGACCAGTGAGTCTGACATCAATAGTAGGCAAATTAATGGAAACCCTATTAAAGGATAGGATTGTGGAACATTTTCAATCCCATGGATTGCAAGATGAAAAACCACATGGGTTTACTTCAGGGAGATCATGTCAAACAAATCTTATAGATTTTTTTGACTGGGTGACTAAAATAATAGACGGTGGAGGTGCAGTAGACATTGCATATCTAGATTTTAGTAAGGCTTTTGACATTGTCCCACATAGAAGACTTATCAATAAACTGCAGTCATTGAGCATGGACTCCCATATTGTTGAGTGGATTAGGCAGTGGCTGAGTGACAGACAACAGAGGGTTGTAGTCAATGGAGAACATTCAGAACAAGGTCATGTTACCAGTGGGGTACCTCAGGGATCTGTACTGGGACCAATTTTGTTTAATATATATAAGTGATATTGCAAAAGGCCTCGATGGTAAGGTTTGTCTTTTTGCTGATGACACAAAGATATGTAACAGGGTTGATGTTCCTGGAGGGAAACGCCAAATGGAAAAGGATTTTGGAAAACTAGAAGAATGGTCAGAACTCTGGCAACTGAAATTTAATGTGGATAAGTGCAAGATAATGCACCTGGGGCGTAAAAACCCAAGGGCAGAATATAGAATATTTGACACAGTCCTGACCTCAGTATCTGAGGAAAGGGATTTAGGAGTAATTATTTCAGAAGACTTAAAGGTGGAAAGACAATGTAATAGAGCAGCATGAAATGCCAGCAGAATGCTTGGATGTATAGGGAGAGGTATAAGCAGTAGAAAGAGAGAAGTGCTTATGCCGCTGTACAGAACACTGGTGAGACCTCACTTGGAGTATTGTGCGCAGTACTGGAGGCCATATCTCCAGAAGGAAATAGATACTCTAGAGAGAGTTCAGAGAAGAGCTACTAAACTAGTACATGGATTGCAGGAAAAAACTTACCAGGAAAGGTTAAAGGACCTTAACATGTATAGCTTGGAAGAAATAAGAGACAGAGGGGATATGATAGAAACTTTTAAATACATAAAGGGAATCAACTCGGTAAAGGAGGAGAGCATATTTAAAAGAAGAAAAACTACCACAAGATGACACAGTTTTAAATTAGAGGGGCAAAGGTTTAAAAGTAATATGAGGAAGTATTACTTTACTTAGAGAGTAGTGGATGCATGGAATAACCTTCCTGCAGAAGTGGTAGCTGCAAATACAGTGAAGGAGTTTAAGCATGCATGGGATAGGCATAAGGCTATCCTTCATATAAGATAGGGCCAGGGACTATTCATAGGATTCCGATATATTGGGCAGACTAGATGGGCCAAATGGTTCTTATCTGCCGACACATTCTATGTTTCTATGTTAATACCAGAACCAGTCATTACGAATTCCTGGTTATGCCTTTTGGCTTGTGCAATGCGCCCAATGTCTTCCAGGAGTTCATCAATGATGTCTTTCGTGATATGTTGCAGCAATGTGTGGTAGTCTATTTGGATGACATCTTGTTTTACTCAAACTCCATTGAATTACACTACCTGGATGTCAGACGGTTACGTGAGAAATGGCTTTTCTGTAAGCTTAAGAAATGTGAATTCTACCTGTCTCAGGTTGCCTTCTTTGGCTACATTATTTCTGCTGAAGGGCTCTCCATGGATTCTCAGAAGGTTTCGGCTGTTCTACAATGGCCTCTCCCCAGTGGTCACCGTTAGCATTTCCTAGGGTTTGCCAACTACTATCGGAAATTTATCAGGAACTTTTCCTCTTCGGCCAAACCTATCTCTGATCTGACCAAGAGGGGCAGTGATTCCCACAATTGGATGCCTGCTGCCATCCAAGCTTTCGAGGTCTTCAAGTCTGCTTTTACTTTGGCCCCTATTCTGTCTCATCTTAATCCTGGTTTGCCCTTTGTCCTAGAGGTGGATGCGTCTGAGACGGGAGTAGGTACCCTCCTGTCTCAGCATCGGACACCTGATGGACCCCTACTTCTTTGTGGATTCTACTCCAAGAAGCTGTCTCCAGCTGAATGCAATTACGAGATTGGAGACAGAGAGCTCTTGGCCATTATCCTGAGTTTCAAAGATTGGAGACACTTGCTCGAAGTTCTGTGGTTCCAGTTCTCATTCTCACAGATCATAAAAATCTGACGCATCTCTCAGAGGCCAAGAGGCTCACAGACCGTCAGGCCAGATGGGCCTTATTCTTGTCAAGTTTTAACTATGTGCTCTCCTATTTGCCCGGCTCCAAGAATGTTAAGGCTGATGCCTTGTCTCGCCAGTATTCTGATTTGCCCAGGGAGGACTCCGTGGCGACACCAGTCCCACCTTCAGATCATATCCTGGCTGCCATTTGCACCAACTTAACCTCTCCTCTTGGGGAGCACATGCTGGCTGCTCAAACTGATGCTTCCACAGAGAGACCTGCTGGAAAAAGTTTTGTACCTGAGGGGTTGCAGATCAGACTGCTGTGCACAATTCCAAAACTGCTGGTCATCCTGGTAAGAACCAGTTGTCTTGGGCTATTTCCCATCAATTCTGGTGGTCATTTCTCCGCACTGATGTTACTGCATATGTGGCTGCTTGTTCAGTCAGTGCCCAGAACAAATCTCTTTAGCACCTTCCCTTGGGGCTACTGCATCCCATTCCCAATGGGGAGTGTCCCTGGTCTCACCTGGCCATGAATTGTTTTTTTTTAAATATATGTTTATTGAAATTTTCAAACATACAAGTTGAAAACCAATAGGGAACAACAGAAGAATACAAACTGAATGGGGCTCAACTTGACATACATCTGCAACTCTGGTGTTCCTATAGACAAATTTAGTTTAAGTAATAACTAGGAGTTGGGTCTTATGTCATGAGTCATGCAACTATTTCAACACGATAATAGTGTAGTTTTCTCGCAGTTAAGGCAAAGGGGAGAAAACATTCATGAACCAGAGACCTGGAAGGCATTCAAACCGACAAATAAATCTTTTGACTGGTCTGCCATTTGTTACTATAAATAAGAGATACAACCTTATTATATTAGAACATAAATTACATAAATAAATCCATGTTTTCATAATAGTTCTTCTTGCGGCTAGTAGACATAGATGGGCCCATTGTGGGATTGCCATGGATTCATCGTTGATGTGATTGTCATAGCTAAATAGGTAGAGGAGGGAGGTTTTGGGTACCCCCTTTCCAATGATGTTCGCCAGAAAAGAGGATACTTGGTTGCAGAAAGTGGATATTTTAGGGCAAAGCCATAAACGATGATATAGGGATGGCATGTGGGTTCCACACTTAGGGCAGGATTTGAAAAATGGCTGGGCACAGTCTGAGCAGGTAAACAGTATGTACGCTCTGTGCATTCATTTAAATTGTTTCCCTCCAGGTTTCATTAATCATGAATTTACATACTTTGTTGTAGCCTTTTAAGATTTTAAGTTCCAAGTCATTTTCTGATATATTATTGCGCTATTTAGTTTGGGGTAAGTCCTTGAGCGCTTGTTGAGGGTCAGATAGTAGATGTTTATAGACGTCCGAGATGAAATACGTTTTGCTTTGAATTAGAATGTCTAGAAAAGAGTGGGAAAATCTTTTGAGTTTATTCGGACTTAGTGATCTAGTGTATGTGACCGCTTGGTTGTAGTAGAAAACGTGGAAACTGGGTAAGTGGAATGTAGTCGCAAGTTCCGAGAATGGTCAGGGAGTCAATGTTGAAAATCTGGGTAATAGAAACAAGTCCTTGATTTCTCCAAACTTTTATTGTAGTTAATTCGTAAACCTGAGCACAGTCTGATTTTGTCAAGATCTGCTTTCAATGTGACAACATCTTGTTTAAGGTTTGAAGTGAATATTAGGATGTCATCGGCAAATAGGGCCATACAAATTTCTCGAGATCCAATTTTGACACCGTGCAAGGGGGAGTTATCTATCAGATATCTGGAAAAGGGTTCCAAGGCCAAGTTAAGAAAGAAAAGGGGACAGGGGGCATCACTGTCTCGTCCCTATATGTAGGGGGAATGTTGTTCGTCATAAATTCTGGCATTAGTATTTTGGCTAAGGGGGAGGCATACATAGCTTTTAGAAAATTCACAAAGCGGCCGGTAAAATTAAATTTGTGTAGTACCATAAAAAGCCATTTGAAGCTAAGGTTGTCAAATGCCTTTTCAGCATCCAACGTGATAATCGCAAGATCTTCCCTGGGATGTGATTTTGCATATTCCAGGGTCAGAAGAACCTTTCAGATATTCGAGGTGGCCGAAACGTCCCCTGACAAATCCGGCTTAGGCATTGTGAATCATGGATGGCAGGATCTCTGACAATCTGGCTGCGGTGATTTTTGAGAGAATTTTGGCGTCAACGTTTAAAAGGGAGATGGGGCGGTATGATCCTGGTAATGTGGGGTCTTTAGCCAATTTTTCTAAAAGTTTAATATAAGCCTGCTCTCCTGTTGGTAGGTATCTGCCCTCCTCCCACATTTGGTTGCATACCTGTAAAAGGGTGGGAATAATATGTGGGTTGATCGCCTTGTAAAATTCCATGGTGTAACCATTGGGGCCCGGGGCTTTATGAGAGGATGAGGATTTAATGATTTTAAGAATTTTGTTTTCCGAGATAGGAGCATTCAGAGTTTCAAGGGATGAATCAGGAATATTCGTTAGGTTAATTTCATCCAGGAACATTTGAGCCAGTCTCGTGTCTATATTGTCTTCCATATAAAATGACCTATAATAGTCCTCTAATATGTTTGCTATTACTGAGGGGGAATTGGCAATACGTCTGTAATTATCCTTAAGGGACACTATGTGCGTCTGTTTATATGGGCCTCTGGTGAGTCTAGCCAAGAGTCTACCTGACTTGTTTCCTTGTTTAGGCATTTAGAGATCAAATCTAGATAATTTTATTTGTTTCTGATGTTTTGCCCAAAGTTCAAAGTCCTGTTTCGTCTCTTGCCAGTCCCACCTTGTTTCTACGGTGTCTGAGTTAAACATAGCCAGTTGTGATTAGTGCAGTTTATCATTGCCTTGTCTATATTTGAGCATGGATGACTTTTTAAATGTGGACACATAGGCGATTATCTTTCCCCTTAGGTATGCTTTGGCCGTTTCCCAGTAAAGTATGTGATTTGTGTCATTTGGCTTGTTATGGGTTTCGTATTCTGACCATGCCGTCTGCAGCATGCGTTAAAAATCTGCGTTCTGTGCTAGATAGGATGAAAATCTCCACACTCTGGGCATGTTTTGCAGTGGGCATTTGGTGAGTTCTATAGAGATAGGAGCATGATCAGAGATAGCAAGTCCATGTATTTTTGTGTTTAGGATAAGGGACAAAGTTTCTGGAGAGCAAAAAAGGCAGTCTAGTCTTGCCAGTGATACTTAAGATGGGAGTAAAAGGTATATTCCTTATCAGTTGGATGCATTAGCCTCCACACATCTATCATATTAATGGCTTTTGATGACGTGAGAGAGTAGACTTTCTGAGAAGGATTGAGAATGAATGAAAGTAGGTAGGGGTCTACCACTCTTGAGTGTACTGCAGTCTTCCCTCTGAGTTGAAATCCCCTCTTACCACATGTAGGGGACGAGGGGAGCTCAGCACCCACCCATATATATTGGAGAAGAATTTCCCATCTGGAGAGTTAGGGGCATATATGTTAGTGACTTGTATTGCAGATGTTGCGAATTTGAGCCCTATGGATATCATGCAGCCCTGATCATCTCTGTCTGTGGAAGTGAATATGAAAGGTTTTTATGAAGCAAGATAAGTACACCTGCTTATTGCTGGAGAGCCTCATCCTGTGGAAATCCCCTGACAGCAAATGCGTTTCCTGGAGGAGGGCCACATCTGTTTTAAGATGCTTCAATTTTCTTAGGATCCAAATTCTTTTATTAGGTGAGCGAAGGCCCTTCACATTCCATGAGACAATGTTTATCATAATGCTGTCAGGGGGTTTCATTCAGTGTTCGAGTGGTTTTTAGATCTGTCAAAGTTGTTCAGGGAGTATACATTCGGAGGTTGTATGCAGTTAAAAGTCGGGGGCTGACATTGTTTACAAGGTGGTACCAGTCGGAGGTGTTTCAGCACAGAAAGGTTCATTGCGTAACACATAATATGAGCAAAAAAATAATGACATAAACAATCGACTAAACAATAAAATAAACATTTAACCATGGTGATACTAGGTTTCTCTTTTTTCCACATGGGAAGTGACACCGTGTAGTCCGCCCCAGAGTCCCTTATCACATGTCTGGGTGGGTTAATAGCTCTGAATGCTTTGTCCTGCCACCTAGCGTCCAATGAAGGAGACAAAGGGATAAAGCCTTCTTAGTTGGAATGATAGAAAGGTCAGCAGCGTATTATGACACTGTGCTGGGATTTGGGTTAAGCCCAAATCTTACCTTCTTTGTAGAGTCCTTGCATGGACTGTTTTGTGATTTACGAGAAAGAGAAGTTTTCTTGGCAGACGGAGGGTCTCCTATAAGCTGGATGTTGTGAGTCTGAATGTACTGTTCAGCTTCCAGTAGTGTATGCAGAGATATATGTTCTCCTTCTCCTGGGGTAACATGAAATATGGCGGGGTATGCCAGGGTTAATTTAATGTAGTTGTGAAAAAGCGTGAAGCATATATGTGAAAAGGCTTTACGCTTGTTAGAATCCTCCTGCGAAGATTAGTAATTTGTGGCCATTTATTTGAAGCAGTTTCAGCTGTCTGAATTGCTGCAATATGAGCTGTTTGTCTGCATAATTCAAGTAACGTACTATGGTGGGTCTGGGAGAAGTATGGTTTTCCATAGGAGGGCCAATTCTGCGTGGTCTTTCCACTACACCCACTACACACTGTGCAGTGATACCCAGAGCTGAGGGTATCTTTTTAGAGTAGAGATCAGTCAGCATGATGGTTATGTAGGATTCTGGGAGGCCAATAATCCTCAAATAATTCTGCCTGGATCTCTTTTCTAAAACTGGATATACACTATACAATTTTCTGAAGACTTTTTCCTTTAGATTTACCAAAACCATATAATATGAGGTCAGACCTAAACACTTTCAATTTGTATGCAATCAGACAGGCCCTTGCACTACATAGTTGCAGGTAAATCTAAAGGGAATCTACCAACAAAAGTTGTATAGTGTGTATCCAGCTTAAGTCAATTCATTTATCTTGGAAAATCTTGAATGCTAGATCATAGTTATGGATGGAAGAATTTACCTGCTGCATGTCTTCTTCAAGAGAAGCAATTCTAAGCTCTGCCTCATGCAGCCTTTGTAATTGTGCCCCCATTTCCTTTCTAAGCTGGGATATGCCCTGTGTCATGGTTTTTTTAACTGCCTCATTAATTGTGGGTCTGAGTAATGCAGCCACTGCCTCAGATATGCAGAGATGTGAGAATTCCTCCCCTGGTGCATCAGTGGGGAGGAGAGCGGTACCTGTGGAGCAAGAACCGGCCGTCTCCCCTCTGCTTCCACACGTGGCATCCTCCATGTTTACTTTGCTGCCTTGCTGTGCAGCCTGTGGCTGTGTGGGCGAGGGAGCCTTTTGACGGGATCCCTTTCAGAAAACGATCCATCCACCTTCCAGGGTCCCTGGTGAGTGGTGGCTGGGGGTTGTGGAGAGAAATCACCCTTCTCGCTGGCTTTGTATGCCGGTTTTTTGGAGGGCTCTGCAAGAGTAGTAGCTTCTCACGTCCTCCTCATCTGGCACCGGAACTGGAAGTGGCCATGGATTTTATTGTGGATCTTCCTGCGTCTCGAGGTTGCACTGTTACCCTCATGATTGTCGGTTCTCCAAGAAGTGCAACTGTGTTCTTTTTACGAGGCTGCTTACCTCTCAGGAGCTTGCCTCTGTATTTGCTAGGGAGGTCTTCTGTTTACACGGGTTGTCAAAGGAGATTGTCTCGGACCGTGGGAGCCAGTTTGTCTCTAGGTTCTGGCGCGCCTTATGCTCCCTGTTGGGTATTCGACTTTTCTTCTCCTCGGTCTACCATCTGCAGTCCAAGGGTGCTGCTGAGCATTCCAACCAAGCTCTGGAGCAATTTCTCCGCTGCTATATCTCTGACCATTGGGTTGATCTGCTACCCTGGGCGGAGTTTGCCAGGAACTCTGCCATTAACTCGTCTTCCGGGAATGTCTGTATTCATGGCCAATTATGGGTTCTAACTTGCTGTATTGCTCGAGTAATTCTTGTCACAGGACATTCCGACTGTGGAGGATCATCTTCATGCCCTCCGTTCCACTTGGGTGCAGATTCAGGAGACTTTACGGGTCTCTGCACAGCGTCAGAAGCTCCAGGCAGACTGGAGACGTTTATCTGCTCCTTCGTACCAGGTCAAGGAGAAGGGTGTGGTTGTCAACCCATAATCTCAACCTCAGGATGCTCACTCCAAAACTGGCACATAGTTTTGTTGAGCCTTTTCGCATCCTCTGTAAGATGAACCCAGTGGCCAATGCCCTTGGTCTTCCCTCTGGCATGCGTACCTCCAATGTCTTTCACGTGCCACTTTTGAAGCCACTGTTTCGCAATCTCTATACTTCCTCCCTTCCTTGCTCTCGTCCTTTTCCTGTGGGCAATCTTGAGGAGTATGAAGTTTGCATCTTCTTGGATTCTTGTCTGTTCTGAGGTCAGGTTCAATACCTGGTGCACTGGAAGGGTTATGGTCCTGAGGAGCGCTCCTGAGTTCCCTCCGCTGATGTTCATGCTTCTGCCCTTCTCCACACTTTCCATGCTCGCTTTCCTCACAAAACCATTTTTTGCTCTGCGGAGGAGGGGCCCTTGTGTCATCACTGCTAGTAGTCCTCTTTTCTCCGTGTTCCTGCATATCTGACCAGGCTTGGCTGATGACTCTCCTGGCTTTTGGCAAACTACCCGCTTCTGGACTCGACACCGGCTTGGATGACTACCCGCTTCTGGATTCGACCCTCGGCTTGGTTGGCTACCCACTTCCGGACTTCACCCCGGCTGTTCCTGATCTCATTCTTGCTGTGCTTTTATTGTTGTTTGCTCCAATAAACTGCTTTATTTTATCTGCATCTCCGTGTGGTCTGGTTTCCTGGTTCCCTGTCAGAAAGAGCTGGGTCATGTTACAGCTGTGTATTAATTAGAAAAAAGGTTCTTAGATGGGTTTTTTATTTAAAAAATTACAGTGCCATCATCCACATACAGAAATAGAAGGGACAATGTAAATTAAACAGTGTGTGTTTAGGATCACTTTAACCACTAACATTTTATTTCTGTAAAAATTGCAACTTTCAGCTTTTTTCTTATGGACTCACTAAACGTCTCGTAGGGTAGTGAACACTCTGACTCTCTTGATTCCCTGCTAAGGACTACAGGCTGAACATACTTGCCAGCACCACAACATTACTATTTCCACTTCCCGGGGCTGATAGTAATGCTAGCGTAGGCAGCAGTGATATCTATACTGTGAGCTTGAACATAAGGGTAGATTAAATTATCTGCAAGTATATATACTAAGATAAAAGTTCACAAAAAAAAAAAGTGTTAGCAGTTAGTGATAAAGAATGCAACAAATTATTACATAAACCTATAGGAACATTGTAACACAAACTGTGCGAAATGCACTTCAAATAATTTCTGGTTGTATACTAGTCATATAGGGGTCGATTTCTCAATGTCCTTACTCATGAGTCACCCATTTTCACCTAAGATTCAATTAGAAAAGTGTGTGAATTTTGGTTGAACATGGTGTGCATCTCTAAAAAAAAAAAATCTTCATAAATTGACAGTTTAGTGCGAGCAAAACTTAAAAGTCCAAGCTGATTTCAGAATGAGGTCAAATCAGCAGACTGAGAATAGGGGTGGTGAGACAATTCCTCATCTCTGAACTCAACAATGGGACCCACCATAACATACTCTTCAACATGTCTAACAGATGAATGTGTATACTCACTAAAATAGCAAATTTATTTTTCTGGATAGTAAAAGGAAAGTCCCAAGCATGCCCAAATTGCGTTGTAGGTCCGATTAAATGGCAGTCTACTGTCTGTGACACTGGACCAGCCAACCAAATGCTATTGATGGGAAGTTTTTCCATTTTCTTGTCTTTCCTCCCAGCTAAGCTGTTGCCTCTGCTGTTTGCCTACTCCTTTCTCCCCTATTAATTTAAAGTGGTTGTAAATCTCAGACATAAATTATGAATGAAGCATATCCCTCTATAGTGTGTACTTGTCTAATTTAAAAGCACTATGTGTCACTGCTAAGTTCTGTCTTCCGCTTTGTTCCTCTGCTATCAGCATGAATCACTTCTGACAATTTTTCCTGACACCAAGAGAAAAATGGTGACAGGGAAGGGACCTCCAGCTGATTGACAGCCTCAGCTCTGTTCCAGGTCTTGTGTAAAGGCTTGCGTGTCTCTTCCCTCCAATCAGCTCTCAGAGCTCTCCTCACTGAGCTGTGCAGAGTGTAAGTTCAGCTCTCTGCCTCCTTTTTTTCTGAACTCTCAGACAAGCTTATAAATCCAGCACTTTGAACGGATGCAGAGAAGAGAAGGCTGCAGATAGACAGATACAACTTTTGTAGGAGGATTTGTTTCTTTTCTGTGTATCACCTGAGGATAGTCCTTTCACTAGGTATATGTAAGGGTTTACAATCAGTTCAAACATGCACATTCGGGTGACCTAAGCGTCCATGTTAGTATCCTAAAAGGGTTCCCAGAATGACTGCCGAAAGGTGTCCATGTCCAAAGTGTACATGTGGATTGAGCTGACTTCATGTTATTGCACTCATTTGAGATTATCTTGTCACAATTTGAATGCCTACTAATCACACGGAAAATGTAAGTTTTCTACTTTTTAAATAAATAAAAAAAATTTTGACGGTATTACACTGGAGAACTTTTGTTTTTTGAGTATTTGGGAGAGCTGAAGAGGCACAGACAATCAAGGGTTGTATTTACAAGGCTCTTAGCCTACTGATTGTTTGACTATTTGCAGCTGGCATTAGAGTCCACCGTTTCTGTTAAGCGCTCCTGATTTCTCCTTATGGTGATTGATGCACTCGTGTTGATTTCTTTTTCATCCTTGAACCCAGAATATCTATTTCTTTGAATACGGATTCCAATTTTGTCTTTGGACATTATTCACATCATGTGGACTTTGCACTTTATATATTCACTTGATATTTAGAGTTAGTTTAAAGATATCTATGTTTTTTTGCCATGGCACAATTTTGCTCTTGCACTTAATTGATGCACTATTATATTTTATGCGAAAACAAATGTAATAAATACTAAAAATAAATAATAGCATGAACCACATTCAGCAGCGCTAAGTATGTTTGCATAACATGTATCAATAAAGTCCTCGTAAAGCACCATGCAGGTCAAAACATATGACTTTAGATTCCTCTGCTGGTAAAACAAGGTTCAAAACATCAATGGTACTCCCAGTGCTCTTATGTGGATCAACCAGATTGCCTTCACCACACCTCAAGTGCTCCCCACCAGAATGGGCACTCACCAGATGACCCCAGGTCATAGACGTATATGCATAGGTTGCATGCACCCTTTGTAACACCGGATAGAGACACTCTTTTCATCTGGGGAATCTGTGTAACCTCGTAACTCTAGATCAGATGACCGGACTGTACCAAATGCAAGACAAGCAAGATAGGAGGCGGATAGTGTAATAACGTTTTAAATGTATTCAATACACACTAACATACGTCCACCCCCCCCCCCCATTCCAATCTGCTTACATTTAAAATAATGAGACAAGGCAAAATCACATTGCAAAGCTCAGATGTATAGCTATCTCACCGCCAGTACCGCTAGCTCTTCGGGTTCCCAGCGACGAGTTCCGGAACTTGGCCGTGACGTCTGAGGTTTCCTAGGAGACAACGTGCCTACTTCCTGACGCGTTTCATCACAGGGACTTCTATTATTAATCTTACTATTTTAAATGTAAGCAGATTGGATAGAGGGGGAGTGGACGTTATTACACTATCCGCCTCCTATCTTGCTTGTCTTGCATTTGGTACGGTCCGGACATCTGATCTGGAGTTACGAGGTTACACAGATTCCCCAGATGAAAAGAGTGTCTCTATCCGGTGTTACAAAGGGTGCATGCAACCTATGCATATACGTCTATGACCTGGGGTCATCTGGTGAGTGCCCATTCTGGTGGGGAGCACTTGAGGTGTGGTGAAGGCATTCTGGTTGATCCACATAAGAGCACTGGGATTACCATCGATGTTTTGAACCTTGTTTTACCAGCAGGGGAATCTAAAGTCATATGTTTTGACCTGCATGGTGCTTTACGAGGACTTTATTCATACATGTTATGTGCAAACATGCTTAGCGCTGCTGAATGTGGTTCGTGCTATTATTTATTTTTAGTATTTATTACATTTGTTTTCGCACTTTATCTGTTTTGACAGCTGCTGCTATCATAGAACCATACTTATTTATTGATTTGAAATATTGTACAGAACATTTCCTGTAGACCGTCAGCGCTGGGCGAGTGTTTGAAGGTTCATTATCTCCAACCAACCATATTGCTTTATTATATTTTATCATTAACATGTTTACATGTGACACTTAACTCTTTAGAGCAATCTTACTCGTTTCCATGTTTTTAGCGCGGCACTGTCTAGTTTTTTACATGTTTCATGGATGACTGATACCAAAGCATTAAATTTTTAGCAGTGTAATGTTACAATATAATGTTTAGAATGAGTACCCCAGGTTGTCATTGTTGTGGCAACATCAGGAAGTTTAGCATACCTACACAGGTGGTCATATGGTAAATATTTTCTCTTTGTTTATACATTTTCTTACTTCTATCTCTATGGCAAGTTGGTGTTGAAACCAATAAATTCCGTGTTAGCAATATATCCATAAGGTATGAATTTACGTTTTTGAACAGAGAAATAGCTCTAAAATATGCTATTCTAATTCAGAGTGCTACAGAGGAAATCACTGCTAGCAAGTGGTTAAATATTTAACAACAAGAGGTTAAAATCTTCACTATATTCCTTTTAGACATAGCTGGTACCGGAACTGTAAATCCACATGACAAGCTCTGAGATACACCATAAAAGCAGATTGTAATTCCCAAGTGACATGCCAGGACACTGTATGAGTGGTTCACAAGATCTTCATGCAAAGTAAAGCTTAGATTCCTGAGGGTGGGTAAAACCTTCCGGGCACACAATAATAATTAGGCTAATAGGATTATTTTAGATAATTCCTGCGTATACGTTGTAACAGATTTACTTTCAATATGAAAATGCTATGAATTGCTAGAGAGAAAAAGCAGCGTGCTGAATATTTTCTGCTATTTGTGCAAATTGATGGAGTTATTCAATGCAAAGGAAAGTTTAAATAAATATACTGCAAAAGTGAGCTAAAATGTTATAAATCTGGCAAAAAGTTGCAAAGTACGGTCATCAAAGTTGTCAACGAGGAACAGCTGCAGTTACAGTGTAGGATCGCTGTCTGAAGAACAGACAAAAACCTAGTTCTTCGTTTTTTATTAACTGTTTAAAGAGAACCTGTCAGGGACAGTTGCTCTGTCAAGTACAATAGCAATAATCTCCTGCGCATTAGTAAGATAGCCCCATGGGAAATATCTTTTAAAGCCCTGCTGCCCTCTAGGACTGGGGTTATCCTCAAAACACTAGATAAATAAAAAGAAAAGAGGGTGCAATGGCCTAGTGCATTACCCAAAAAATGTTTTTAGGGATGTAATAAAAAGTACTACTCAGAAGCATAGGTAATAACGGCGCTCATCTGGTCAACTATCATGGCTGTTAAAAGGTACTTCTTATTTCCATACCTGAAACAGTAGCATTTATATAGTATCTATTATTTGTCACACAAACTTTTGGTGTATATACAGTATATTGATTCTCATATGACTCTTTGGAGTAGCCATGTGTATCCCCCCTTTTTTATTTTACTAATTGACTCCTCCCACACTGGCTCTTATGATGTGGGCATGACAGAGATCATTTGAAAGGGTATATACATGGCTGAAAGATTATTTTGTACTTGGCTCTGATGAAGAAGGACATTCTTTTGTAGCGTGTCAGCCTGCAGGAACCCGATGAGGTCCCCCCTATGCTTGGGTCATCCGCCAGTCTGGAAATGTATAGCCACGGGGATTGGCCAGATGAGCTCTGTTTGTACCTATGCCTGTGATTAGTGTTTTTTACCACATTCCTAATAACATTTTGTGGGATAATACACTAAGCCAGTGCACCCTATTTTCTCTTCATTTTTTAGCTGTCTGTCAAGTGCCTGACCTCTCTTACTGCACTCAGAAGATGAAAAACTTTGCTGAGCGCGGAGATAGGCCTTGTGCACACTGAGCTTAAATATGCCACTTGTATAGTTGACTTTCTTTTTTTCAGCCTGTAAAAGCACTTCTATGTTAGTCTATAGGTCCGTGCACACATAGGTTTGCAGGTGTATTAGAAGAGGTGTACTTACAGCTGAAAGAAAAAAAAAAAAAACATCCCCAGGAGAGGAGCCAATCGCATCTAGCATTTGGGCATTAATGCATTCTAATGGCCAGAATATATAGTATTCTGGTCAATGGAATCGATTAACATTCAAACACTTGTCAGATCTAAAGGCGCCGAAACACATGCGTAATACGCAGCTTTAGGCACGTTTTTTAACCTGATTTTACCTGCAAAGAGTAACAGGTGTTCAGAGGAGAAAATCAAACTCCATGGGTGCATGTGGCCATAGCTGACAGGCAGCAACTATCAGACTTTAGGTCACCTCTGACCCTCTACTACCTCACAAACCATTCCTGATATGTTTCTTTAAGGCGCCGTTCACACTTGAGCTCAAATGTTTTTGTAGCGTTTTTATGTGCGTTTATAGACACGTTTTTTGGGCTTAAGTGTTTTTGTTTTAGCCAGTGGAAAGAAGAAGAAGAGTCAAGAGCTTGAGTGCAATAGGCGAATTATGTGTGTTGAGGTCTATAGAGCACAAAAATGCACAAATCTGCTTCAAAAAAGCTCATATACTTTTTTTCAAGCTTCCAGCGACAACCTTCAAACGACATTACACTCAGATGCGAACAGGCACCTCAAAATACAATGGGAGTCCTCATATTAAATCCTGAAGTGCTTCTGTAAGGCCGGCCATAGACAGAGCAATTTTCTCTTCTGCAACCCTGTGGGAGAACACAATGATTATTTCTAGTGGGTATAACAGCCGCTAACAATAATCACAGGTAAAATCCAGCAGGTTGGTTGTACCCAAGTGGATCAATCAATAAACTTGGGTACATTAAGCCTGCCCATACGTGGTTTGATTCTTGGATGGTTCCGGCTGAACTGGCCGAGATTCGAACCATCTATGGCAAGCTTAAGAGCGCTTTAGATTGCTCAGGTGTGAACTGATTAAGGTGAGGTCAAATATAATTGTCCTAAATCATAGCTAAATGCTATGGAAAACTTTTAATTGTGTTTACTCACTGTGTTCCTATTCCATGTCATTCTACAAGAAATCATATCCCCCCATAAGGGTAAAGCAATGACATAGGCTCAATTGGGTATTTTGACAGTGCAAGGCCCTGCCACTGTGAAAATGGTTAGAAAAATATGCAGAGCGTGGGACTCTTGAGTAATGATTATGCATTTTGCAGTTTTCTCTAGATTTTGGTATTGGGCTCAGTAGTTTTAGAGATTTCAAAGTGTTTTGGGAGGGCTTCATGAGTGCTGCCAGCACTGGGGAGCTACAGTTCATTGAGGGAACCATGAATGCCAACATGTACTGTGACATACTGAAGCAGAGCATGATCCCCTCCCTTAAGAGTCTGGGCCCCACAGGGCAGTATTCCAACATGATAATGACCCCAAACACACCTCCAAGACGACCACTGCCTTGATAAAGAAGAATGGTAAAGGTGATGGACTGGCCATGCATCTGAGGGGCATCCTCAAACAGAAGGCGGAGGAGCGCAAAGTCTCAAACATCCACCAGCTCCGTGATGTCATCATGGAGGAGTGGAAGAGGATTCCAGTGGCAACCTGTGAAGCTCTGGTGAATTCCATACCCAAGAGGGTTAAGGCACTGCTGGAAAATAATGGTGGCCACACAAAATATTGACACTTTGGACATTTTCACTAAGGGTTATACTCACTTTTGTTGCCAGGTGTAGACATTAATGGCTGTGTGTTGAGTTATTTTGAGGGGGCAGCAAATTTGCACTGTTATACAAGCTGTACACTCACTACTTTACATTGTAGCAAACTGTCATTTCTTTAGTGTTGTCACTTGAAAACATATAATAAAATATTTACAGAAATGTGAGAGGTGTACTCACTTTTGTGAAATACTGTAATATCTATGAATGAAGTCCATCTCTCTTCTCAATTCAAAGATCGGTTTAGATTCATATAAACAGTACAGTTCCTATGAATAAAGGAAGAGAGGAGGGGGTGTGAAAAGGGCTGGCATAATTGACGCTCTTGATGAGTGCATATGACAGGCCCCTTTAACCCCCAGAGCAACAGAAGATTATGCAACAGAAGATTATGGTGGTGGTTTTTTTCTTTTGAATAAACTTAGGTTTTAACTTTAGTTATCAGAATTCAACATTTTTGCCAGTAGTAGTCCTTTAACTACATATACAGTATATCAATAAACCATGTTATAAATATGTGGCTTATTGCGTGACAACTCTTGACTTGATATGCTTATCTTAGTTTAGATAAAAAATGCCAATACTAATTGCATATTTTAGACTATCGCTATGGACTTTATCCCTTAATAAAGGATTTCCCTGCTATCTGTTGTTCTAGAACACCCATCGTTGATTTATATACCCGTCCTTTGCATAATTAATTGCTGGGCCTAAAAGTAACATAAACAACATAGTTGCACTATGCTCTCATTATTGCACAAAGTGTTTGAATCCTGTATGTCAGGCAGCTATAAAAGATGTAAATAATACAGTTCTCTATTCAGGATACATTAATAAATGTATTTTTTTTAAATGCAACAATTGTAAGTGCTTGAATTTGACTTATTAACTTTTTTCAAATCTCTATACAGCAGGGCTTAGGCTAAGACGGGGAGAAGAAGCACATAGAGTCATTCAATTGTGCTGCTGTGCTCACATTCTAGCAAAGGACATGATGATAGGAGGGTAAAACCCGAGTGACAGATGAGCTTATTAGTACGCTGCCTCTCTTTTCACTGTCCAGTCAAAGGCTGTG
The DNA here is from genome assembly GCF_965119305.1 of Pelophylax lessonae. Lineage (NCBI taxonomy): Eukaryota > Metazoa > Chordata > Amphibia > Anura > Ranidae > Pelophylax > Pelophylax lessonae. Next base: position 221,248,090 of record NC_138770.1, on the reverse strand, counting down.
GCAGGGACAAGACCTGTAAATTAAAGCGGTAGTAAACTGCGGCCTTCAAAAAAAAAAAAAAAATCCCCTGCAAGGCAATGGCATAATGGGCTAGTGTGCATCACATACTAGCACATTTTGAAATGCTTAGCTTTGAAATCTTTACCTTACCTAAGCCCTCCAGCCGCGCACTGTCACTGGCTGTATGCAGTGTGAATATCTCCTAAACAGTTTAGGAGATATTCACTGTACCTACAAGTAAGCCTTAATATAGGCTTACCTGTAGGTAAAAGTTAAAGTATAACTAAAGGCAAAGTGTGTGTGTGCGTGTGTATGTGTGTGGCGTGTGTGGTGTGTGCGTGCATGTCCCCTTGAAAAGCAATAAATATCTCCACATTTTCTAGATTGTCAGCTCTAAGGAGCAGGGCCCTCTAGTTCCTCCTGTATTGAATTGTATTGTAACTGTATTGTCTTCCCTCACATTGTAAAACGCTGCGCAAACTGTTGGCGCTATATAAATCCTGTATAATAATAATAATAATTTTTCCCTGGTTTTATTTATTTCCTTATTCATTCTGTTTTATCAGCCTAATATGTTGCCCAATCTATTATATTCAGATACTTTGGACTCCCTGATGGATTGACAGAAGGTAATCTGACCTTCATGTGACAAACCATCCTACATGTCTAGCCATATTGGATGAGGTCACACTGATTGACTGTACGCTGAAATAAGACACTAAGCCTAAGTTTACATGTGCGGACTATACCACCCCTCTGAAAAGTGGAGAGCCAAGTGGTGCAGTTGCGTTGGCTTAAATGGTTAACAGTAAGTGACACCTTAAAAATTCAAGAAACCTTGTTAAATGAGCAATGGCCATAAAGCAAAGCGTAGCAGTCATGGCATGTGTACAGCCCCCTCCAGCTCTATATCTTTTAGGTGGGCAGTCAGGAAGCAATAAAACTTGTTCAAATGCCTGTATTTACTGCCCACTTGTCACCTGTGTTGCTATGGAATTCTTTGTTCTTTGTGTGCTTGGAAGACAATCTCAGTTGACTTCATCCCTGAACCCTGGACTTATACTGTACGAGTGTTCAAGAAGAACTACTGTCACTATCAAAGAATTCTACTCTATACGGTAGTGGTTGTCAATTTAAAAAGGTATAGAAGCCTCAAATGCAGCCTTTTAAATCACCAACAGACTGCACATAACATAATGTATGGTATCTGTAACTCTAGAGAAGACTGCTGTGCTTACTATAGGATATGATGACCAGAGGATGTGCTGGTGTGGTTGGAGACCAGAGACATGCTGAGGAAGACAGTGAGAGACTGGGGACTTTACATGAGTCTAATAGACAAATCAATGCTACTTCTGCCACCACTGACTGCTGGGGTCTGAGGGCCCCACAGTAAGTGCCAAAGAGCCACATGAGGCCCTTGGGCACCAGGTTAGGCAATAGAGCTATAAGGGATAGGGACTTATTCTCACTGGATTTTTCTGAAAGGTTTCTTTGCCTGCTCTTGACCCTTGAGAGAAGACTGTTCAGCTTTCTTCAGCTTCTTGAGGGTGCAGAAAAATATATTTTCATGAGATGCAGTCAACCCTTTTTTACCATTTGTAATGCGCTGCATTCCCAATTTCAGACAGTTCCTAAGAGTCAATGTAAACGCTCAAGTAAACACAATGATATTAATGAATACTGAGAAAATGTTTCTATAAAGATAACCATACAATTCACTAGAGATGGGCCGAATACCCCCCTGTTTGGTTCGCAGCAGAATTCCCAAATAGTGATGGGTTCTGTGTTCAAGTCGAATGTAAGTTCGATGAACACACAAACAAATGGGGAGCTTGCTGGGAAGTTTGCCTGCCAATAAGCGCCCCATATTGCACTGCGCTCTTGCTGTGCATTGATTGCTGATGATTGGCCAAAGCATGCACCTGACCTATATGGTTTGGCCAATCACATCACATGTACTGTCAGAGCTATGATTGGCCAAAGGCAGAGTGCCTTTGGCCAATCATGGCTCAGGGGCTAAGTCCACGCCTCACACTATAATAGGCTGCAGCTTACACAGCAGCCGTGTAAAGTGTGTGACAATAGAGATTAGGCAGGTAGTTAGTGGATAGTGTGTCAGTTTAGTGCAGTCAGTGTACTGTACAGGCATTTCCCACTTTTAAAATGTATGGATTTGTTGTAATCCTGGGTCCCCTCTCGGTACTCCCTAAGTTTGGTGTCCCTGTTACTGATGGTTCGGGAAGCAGTGCCATGTCAAGCTGACCAAGATTTCCCATAGATGCCAGTGTTAAAGACAGGGAGCAGTGCAATGTCAAACTGACCAAGATTTCCCATAGACGCCAATGAGCACTGAAAGCTAAAAATTGGTCTGGGCATGAAGGGGGTGAAAGTGCCCTGTATTTAAGTGGTTACGGGGAACCCTATGACAGAATTTAAAAGAAAAACATTGTGACCCCCCCCCCCCCAATCTATATCAGGCCCTTTGGATCTGGTATAGGGCATACGGTGCCCTATACCAGGGCAAAACTGTCAAAGCGGAAGATAGGTCATACGGCGGGTAGCCTCTTAGGAGGCAAATCATTTTTTTAATTTTTGTCTATTTTTCGGGTTCAGCGGGCGTCGTGATTGACGATGGATTTACTTTGAGGGACACTACTTTTTTCTTTTTTAAAAAAGGACTTGTTTCCTGTGGTTTTTACTTTTTTACACTTTTTGGTGAATGGGTACGGGTATGATGTACCCGATACCCATTCACATGGGGGGGGGGCGGGATCCCGATAAGCCCCATACCCGCAGACCCCCACACTCACAGCCCAAGGTTGTCGGGAAGAGGCCCTTGTCCCCATTAACATGCCCAGAGCCCCCCTGCCTCAAAGCACCCACCCCCCATGTTGAGGGCATGTGGCCTGGTATAGTTTAGGAGGGAGGAGGGGCGCACGCTTGTCCCCCCCCCCCTTCCTAACCTGCCAGGCTGCATGCTCGGATAAGGGTAAAAGGGTCTGGTATTGATTTTGGGGGAACCCCACGCCATTTTTTTTTATAATTTTGGCCTGGGGTTCCCCTTAAAATCCATACCAGACCCAAAGGACTTTGTATGGACTGGGGGGAGGGGGAACCCTACACTTTTTTTTTTCTTTCTTTTTTTTATTACCTGTATTGACAATACATTACAGCTGTGAGCAAGTTTAAATGACATTTTTTCCTTTAGAAATGACAGTATTGCTACAACTGGCTCCATACATTGTAAAGATGCACTACTTTACAGGCACATTAGGAGGACGTCCCAAGCACGATATTTGAAGGAATTTTTCATTTTTATTGTTTCACTTTAAGCATCAATAAAATCACTGCTCCTTTAAAAATGATAGTTTAAAAAAAAAAAAAAGTTTTGCATTGATACATGTCCCCCAGGGCAGTACCCAGGTCCCCATACACTTTTTATGGCAGTAACTTGCATATAAGCAATTAAAATGAGGATTTTTCATGTTCGTGTCCCATAGACTTTAATAGAGTGTGCATGTTCGCTAGAACTTTTCCCCTGTTTGAGAGGTCCTGGTGCAAACCGAACAGGGAAAAAGTTCAGCCCATCCCTACTCCCGAACAGGGAAAAAGTTCGGCCCAAACCACGAGATTCATTGAAGTCTGTGGGAGCCGAACATGAGGAATCAAGTCCCCATTTTGAAGGCTTATATGCAAGTAATTGGCCATAAAAAAGGTATGGGGCCCGGGTACTGCCCTGGGGGAAACAAAGTTTAAAGACCCAGTCCATATTAGTCCCCTTGGGTCTGGTATGGATTTTGAGAGGAACAACAATATAAAAAAAAAAAATTGGGTCCCCCTAAAATCCATATTAGACCCTTATCCGAGCATGCAGCCTGGCAGGCCAAGAAATGGGGGAACGAGCGAGCACTCTCCCCTCCTGAACCATACCAGGCCACATGCCCTAATTATGAGGGGTGGGGGTGGGTGCTCTGGGGCTAGCGGGGACAAGGGCCTCTTCTCGACAACCCTGGGCGGTGGTAGTGGGGTCGGCTGCAGTGCTAATCAGTATGTTCTGATAGCGGGAAAGTCTCCCTGCTGTCAGATTACAATAGCTCAGCAGGGAGGATTCCCCCTTCCACCTTAAATGTGTGGATGGGGGCATTGGATCAATTTTTTCATTCAGCCCATGACTGAACGAAGAAAACTGACTAATGTATGGGCAGCTGAGTGCTAACTATTCTTAAAAACCTTCCTCTCCCTCCTTCCACTTATCATGTATACCCTGTGTAAAAAGATCAGTGCACCTACCTATTTTTATTCCTTTCCGATCCGGTCATGTGATCCTGCAGCTCTGGCTTCTCTGTGAGTGGCATCAGCATGGGAGAGGAGGTAGCACTGGCAACAGCTGGACCACAGTAGTGTATCCGGAACATCACGGCCCTGGGAATTTACAGCCATTGTCATTACACAGGGGAGAGCTGCAGGATCACGTGACCAAACTAAGTCAAAACACAGGACACTTAAAGTGGTTCTAAAGGCAGAAGGTATTTGGATAAAAAAACTTTATGTGTGCAGCAGCCCACCTCCCAGCCCCCCTAATGCTTACCTGAGCCCATCTTGATCCAGCAATGTTGCACAAAAGGCTTGGCTGTCCGGGACTCTCCCTCCTCATTGGTTAAGACAGCAGCAAGTCGCCATCGGCTCTCACTGCCGTCATTGAAAGCCAGTGAGCCAATAAGGAGAGAGAGAGGGCAGGATGGGAGGGAACTCCAGCTGCCATGGAGTCCATCAGGAAAGGAAAATTATGGTAAGTGTTTAATAGGAAATGTTCTGTTTTCCTGACAGACTCCATGGCAGCCCACGTGTGGGAAATAACTAGCCAAACACACCCGGATGGGCAACTGCTGGTCAAAAGAAAGTTTAATTTGCACTATCAACAGACAGTAATCGCAAACCAAAATTAACGGAAGATAAAGACGGCGGCTCAACACAGTAGTGGGCCATAAAAGTATTAATTGAAGACCACGAGGCGGCTCTGCAGATTTATTCTGGGGCGACCAGCCGAGAGGCCGCCCATGATGTAGACACTTGGTATCTTCAAAGGTAAGACTTCCCCTTGATCCTCTAGGAGGAGGACAAAAAAGGAACACGGCTTCTGGCCCAGAGCAAAGATTTATGAGAGCAGAGTCCTATGAGGTAGGAGGAGGCGGGACTAACCCACACATAGGCTGCCATGGAGTCTGTCAGGAAAGAGCAGGTAAAACATGTTTGTTATTTTTATACAAAAAAACCTGAGACTTTAGTATCACTTTAACAAGGTAAGTACACATATCTTTTTTATGCAGGATAGGTAAGAGGGGGGAAGAGAGAACGATTTTAGGAATACTTGGTGTTAGAATTTTCTTCCACTTTTTTTTTCCTCATTTTATGGCTAGTGCTTGGCACCAATGAAGATTTAAACATACTCTACCCTGCAGTAAAATTTGTGTGGTATCGCTTTAGCTGACAAACATAGAACAGGATTGTGAACAATACCACCTGTTTTTGTAAAACCTCACTGTGTACTTTTGGAATATATAGGAAATGTAGCAGAACAAGGGGTGTGATCTGGATCGACCAACTGAGTAGCGTGCCTCCATCCCAAAAAGTATGCATAATACAAACAGAAAAAGATTTGCCCAGGGGACTTTAAATGAGGCTACGCACTCACACACATAGTACCATGAAATTTAAATAATTTAATTTGACAAAAATGAAAATAGTAAATACATACAATAAAAACATGTTGGACTGATCAGTGGTGTCCATTGCAACAAATACAGACAATATTATAAAATGTGCAATAGCAGTGTGGACCTGCATTCAAATGCGTATATATACATATGTTGAGCATGACAGATTATAGTAACCTTGTACTGTACTGACGCGTTTCGCGAAATATGATTTGCTTCTTCAGAGTAGGTTTCTATCATGTATCTACAAAGTAAAAAATGTTATCAATAATATGACATGTGTTTGTATGGAGTATTCAATGTGAAAAGGAGCAAACATAAAGGCTCCATACTCACTGAGTCAGTCTCAACATGAAAGCGTTGGATACGCTGGTCCATATAGACGTCTAACCCGGGAGCTGTGGGGGAGACTCCAGTGGGCGCGGGGATCGTATGGGGAGCAGGATGAAGAGTGCCAAGGTGTATAACCGTATACCTGTATTAGGTTAGAGAAATCAACCCAAAGAACCAATCAGTGATGTGAATAGGGGGTAGTGTATATATAATTTTATATATATATTTATATATATATTAGTGTAAAAAATATATTCAAGTATATTAAAATATAATGAAAATGGTGATTGGGTATGGGTGATCCTGAATGGTCTAAAAAAATGCACAGAAGTTGGTATGGGTCGGGGCAATCCGCAGCCACTATGTTATTAATGAAGGTGAGGGGGATTGGGTAAAAACGAAAAAATTATAAAAAATGTGTAAATGTCAAATAATAACAAAGTGCAAAACCATTGCAAAATGGAAAGGTGAAAAAAGTTGGGGAAAGCATTACCGGAGAGTGTGGATGGTGATGTCCTGCTTGTACCAAAGGATCCCCAGACCGGCATCCGGAGTGTCCCCCAACGCCATGTACTGCCATGAAAAATGCGGGGAAGCCACAGTGTGAGAACACACTCGGTATGACCGCCAGGTTTGTGAACAACCGGCGGTCTCCTCGCTCACATGGCTGGATGGAAGAATCACCGCACTGGCGTGCATCGCCCGCAACATATGCGGAAGCTACACACCAAGCGCGGGAAGACATGGCGCCAATGCACATCAGGACTCCGCCCCCCCACTACGTGGGTCAGCACGGCAAAGGGAGGGGCGGGGTCCGAGGCGCATTGCAGCTCCCAGAGACGAAGAACCAGCCATTCCAAGGCTTAGCCAAGGCTATTCATGTGAAATTAAGATGTATATATGTATATGAATATGTGTTGTCAGCACTATTGTATAACGTATATAAGTACAGTGTAATAATGGTGTATAGGATGGTGATACAGATCACTGGGGGGGCCACAGGTGTCTTCCACCTAAATATTTATATAAAAGAACAAGGGGTGTGATCTGGATCGACCAACTGAGTAGCGTGCCTCCATCCCAAAAAGTACAAACAGAAAAAGATTTGCCCAGGGGACTTTAAATGAGGCTACGCACTCACACACAACATACTCTACCCTGCAGTAAGATTTGTGTGGTATCGCTTTAGCTGGCCAAACATAGAACAGGATTGTGAACAATACCACCTGTTTTTGTAAAACCTCACTGTGTACTTTTGGAATATATAGGAAATGTAGCAGAACAAGGGGTGTGAGCTGGATCGACCAACTGAGTAGCGTGCCTCCATCCAAAAAGTATGCATAATACAAACAGAAAAAGATTTGCCCAGGGGACTTTAAATGAGGCTACGCACTCACACACATAGTACCATGAAATTTAAATAATTTAATTTGACAATAATGAAAATAGTAAATACATACAATAAAAACATGTTGGACTGATCAGTGGTGTCCATTGCAACAAACACAGACAATATTATAAAATGTGCAATAGCAGTGTGGACCTGCATTCAAATGCGTATATATACATATGTTGAGCATGACAGATTATAGTAACCTTGTACTGTACTGACGCGTTTCGCAAAATATGATTTGCTTCTTCAGAGTAGGTTTCTATCATGTATCTACAAAGTAAAAAAATTTATCAATAATATGACGTGTTTGTATGGAGTATTCAATGTGAAAAGGAGCAAACATAAACGATCCCCGCGCCCACTGGAGTCTCCCCCACAGCTCCCGGGTTAGACGTCTATATGGACCAGCGTATCCAACGCTTTCATGTTGAGACTGAGTATGGAGCCTTTATGTTTGCTTCTGTAGGAAATGTAGCAGGCTGGCACATTTTCATTCATCACACAGTACTTATGCTCTTTTTTGTTGTTAGCATAAACTTCACTGTCATTGGGGAGATATGGTGACATAAAGGATCTTGCAGATTATTCAGAATGATTATTTAGATTCCTCTGTGGCCAGCAAACATGAGGACTTTTCCAATTAAGTTGAAAAAAGATACATGCCCATCAAATTCAACAACAAAAAAAGAAAATGGTGTGCTTTGGTATTTTTTTTTCTTTATATTGCAGGGACAACTCTATAGTACTCTACAGAATACACTCAGTAAGTCATTGACATCAGTTCTTGTCCCCAGAAAACCTTACAATGTAATCTTACTACTAAACCATGCAGGTATACACACTTAGACAGAAGCCATTTCATTTCCCTCTGTGTTGTAGGGCATAGGCACATTACCATTGTACGTAAGGTGCAACTTCAGCCTAACTTTGATTTTGGATAGAGCAGGGAAGGATTAGAACATCTCCTAGGTTTTTTTTTTGCTTTCTGTGTCACTACAGTACAGGGGAGAGTTCTCCTTGCTTCCTTTTAGGACAGAAAATCTCACCAACGAGGACACAGTATAAAAAATGACTCACTTTTGGTTGAGTAATGCTGGCCATATACTATACAAAAAATTGTTCCAACTAATTTTCGAAAAACAAACACTCAGGTGTGAGAGCGGACGAGCGTGCCATCATGTAATGACCGCATTTTTGATCGATAAATCGTTCAATGGACATAAATGAATATGTTTTTCCTAAATTTTGTCACACATGCCTAGTGCAAACAGTTTGGATGAGAAACACATTGACCTTTCAATTTATCGTTCATTCGACAGAATTTTTCAAACTGTTTGTTCAATTTTTCAGCTCTGAAAAGTTAAAATTGATTTAATTTGTGCCCATTAACTGGACGAAAAACGAACGAATGGAGCAAATGACAGATTTTTGATAAATATTTTTTCAGCTAGTGTATAGCCAGCAAAATGTTTCTGAATATGTTTTTTGTTGCTGTATGTCCTGGTGACACCCACACCTCTCATCTCTTGTGGCTCTCTTTTTAATTTGTTAATAAAGCCCACATTCTTGAGCTGACTTCTTGCGAGCTAATACAGTTCAGTTTAATAAAACGTGTTAAGTTTCTTGAAAAACAATATTGTGTATTTAACACCGACAATCTACATTAGACAAAAACCACAGTAATACATAAGGAAGTTGTGGTTAGCACCTTACTATTTGTATGGTACTGTTCTCATGCAAAAACTAGATAAAAGTACACATTGTTCCAGAACAAAATGTTATCCACATGTAGCACAAACCTGCAGACATCACAAATGGCTAGGACATTTACAGTATCTCACAAAAGTGAGTACACCCCTCATAGAATGCATTAAGATAAAAAAAAAACCTTCCTGACTTTACAACTCCTTTAAATTAAGGTTGTTTTGTATCTTCCTGTATACTCTATCTTGAAGCAGCAGCCAAAGCTCTTTTCTATACTTGCCATGTTAATCAATTATTTGGAGACAGGGTTGATATCTCCCTTCTTCAGGAAACATGACAGCAGATCCTGAGGGTCACAAGAAAGAACTACATAAAGTATCTCACAAAAGTGAGTACACCCCTCACAATTTTTGTAAATATTTTATTATATCTTTTCATGTGACAACACTGAAGAAATTACACTTTGCTACAATGTAAAGTAGTGAGTGTACAGCTTGTATAACAGTGTAAATTTGCTGTCCCCTCAAAATAACTCAACACAGCCATTAATGTCTAAAGCGCCGGCAACAAAAGTAATTACACCCCTAAGTGAAAATGTCCAAACTGGGCCCAAAGTGTCAATATTTTGTGTTGCCCCCATTGTTTTCCAGCACTGCATTTACCCTCTTGAGCCTCTTGAGCATGGAGTTCACCAGAGCTTCACAGGTCTTCCACTCCTCCATGACGACATCACAGAGCTGGTGGATGTTGGAGACCTTGCGATCCTCCACCTTCCATTTGAGGCTGCCCCACAGATTGTCAATAGGGTTTAGGTCTGGAGACATGCTTGGCCAGTCTATCACCTTTACCCTCAGCTTCTTTAGCAAGGCAGTGGTCATCTTGGAGGTGTGTTTGGGGTTGTTATCATGTTGGAATACTGCCCTGCGGCCAAGTCCCTGAAGGGAGGGGATCACGCTGTGCTTCAGAATGTCACAGTACATGTTAAAATTCATGGTTCCCTCAATGAACTGTAGCTCCCAGTGCCAGCAGCACTCATGCAGCCCCAGACCATGACACTCCCACCACCATGCTTGACTGTAGGCAAGACACATTTGTCTTTGTATTCCTCACCTGGTTGCCACCACACATGCTTGACACCATCTGAACCAAATAAGTTTATCTTGGTCTCATCAGACCACAGGACATGGTTCCAGTAATCCATGTCCTTAGTCTGTTTGTCTTCAGCAAACTGTTTGCAGTCTTTCTTGTGCATCATCTTTAGAAGAGGCTTCCTTCTGGGACGACAGCCATGCAGACCAATTTGGCGCAGTGTGCGGTGTATGGTCTGAGCACTGACAGGCTGACCCCTTCAACCTCTGCAGCAATGCTGGCAGCACTCATACATCTATTTCTCAAAGACAACCTCTGGATATAATGTGGAGCACATGCACTCAACTGCTTTGGTCGACCATGACGAGGCCTGTTCTGAGTGTGATCTGTCTCGTTAAACCGCAGCTCAGTTTCAGGGTCTTGGCAATCTTCTTATAGCCTAGGCCATCTTTATGTAGAGCAACAATCTTTTTTTCCGATCTTTAGAGAGCTCTTTGCCATGAGGTGCCATTTTGACCTTTCAGTGACCAGTATGAGGGAGTGAGAGCGATAACACCAAATTTAACACACCTGCTCCCCATTCACACCTAAAACCTTGTAACACTAATGAGTCAGATGACACCGGGGAGGGAAAATGGCTAATTGGGCCCAATTTGGACATTTTAACTTAGGGGGTGTACTCACTTTTGTTGCCAGGGGTTTGGACAATAATGGCTGTGTGTTAAGTTATTTTGAGGGGACAGAAAATGTACACTGCTAGGCCCCTTTCACACAGCCCGTCCGTCGGACGGACTCCGTTTATCTCAGCGGGGGATCGATCTGCCGATCCCCCACTGAGCTGGAGGATGACAGCTGTTCTTCGCACTGTGTGCGGAGACACAGTTGTCAATTCCCCATACATCTCTATGGGGGAATCGGATGGGAACGGACTGTCGGTCCTTTCTCATCTGATCCCATCCGATCCGCTGGATGGATGGAAAATAGATTTTCCATCCGTCCAAATTTGAAGGATCGGATGTCAGCGGACATGTCTCCGCTGACATCCGATGCCCCATAGGGATGCATGGGGGGATCGTTCAGATTCGCCAAAAAAACGGACAGGCGAATCTGAACGGTCCGTCTGTGTGAAAGAGCCCTTATACAAGCTGTACACTCACTACTTTACATTGTAGAAAAGTGTCACTTCTTCAGTGTTGTCACATGAAAAAGTATAATAAAATATTTACAAAAATGTAAAGGGGTGTACTCACTTTTGTGAGATACTGTATTTTTGGATTCTGGCAGGTGTTTACTAAGGCTAATAGTGGATTGGAAAAGTTGGCTAATAAAGTTTGACTTTTTTATTTAATTTAAGGTAATATTGCATATTGTTTTATACACTGAGTGTAGCATCCAAAGCTTTTTCTTTACTTGCTGGGTAAGTCTTTTTTTGCATACATTTGTAAATACGAGTATATACAGGGCTGGTGCTTCCACTAGGCAAACTAGGCAGCCGCCTAGGGCGCATTGCCACCTAGGGGCACAGCCAGGATTCGGCACTCTCCCTCTATCATAAATGATTATTGTGAGCTGAGGGGAGAGGTGGCGGTAGGGGAGGAAGAAGGGACAGAGAAAGATGCCAGGTGTCTTGGGCAGTGGCAGAACTACCAGGTCCTTGCTTTCCACCACTGTTGGAGGGGCCCCAAGAGGCAGGAAGGGAGCCCACCAGAGTGCTGCCTGCATGATGATCCTCTTCGGCTGGAGCTGAGTGGCCTTAACCCCGGGCAGGAAGTGACTCTCTGCACTGAGCTGGTAGGCAGCCGTTCATTTCCCTGGGTCGGTATTAAGCAGGGAGTGGAGGAGAGCTGAACCTGAGCCGAAGCTCAGCACTGGAGGGCGGAACCTTTACTAGGGCAGAAGCGACGAGGCACCAGAATGGTCTGAGGAGATTGGGGATGAAGGACATGCGGAGCTCTCTGACTGCTGCTTTTACCTCCACCAGGAGCTGGTTGGGGCTGTGTGAGCACTGTGGTCCAGGAAAAAACATCAAAGTCTCTGGGTGTGACATGGAGGGACATTAGGGTCCCCGGGTGTGACATGGCGGAATATGGGGGTCACTGCGTATGAAAGCATAACATGGAGGAACCATCAGATCAAGGCCACTGAGTATGACATAGAAGAGTTTTTAATCCCTTCCCTTTTTTTTGGGGGGGGGGGGGGGGGCGCAAGTAGCTGGTCTTGCCTAGGGCGTAAAAGACTAGCACCGGCCCTGAGTATATACAGTATGTGAAACCGTACTGCTGATTTAAGGTACCTCTTTACAGCATGGCCTTCAGGCATACCTGCCCTTAATTTATTTACTGCTATATATTCTTCAGTATGGAGACTCAAATATTAGCACTTCACTTTACAGAGGAGCCATAGTGAGCAGTGTGGATTCCACATATATATGAAAGAATCACCCCCCTTTAAAAATAATCACATTTTGTTGCTTTGCAGCCTGAAATGAAGACAGACACAGTTTTTGTTGTATCCAGCTGTAAAGATATAACAAGAAAATGTCAGAAAAAAGAAAATCAAAAACAGAATCACGGAGTTGGAAAAAGGATCACCCCCCTCCTAAGGCACCTTTCACACTGATTAGCCTTTCAGGCACTTTTTCATTTAAAAAAGTGGCTGAAAAGCTCCAGAAAAATGTTTCCCTTTAAAATCGATGAATGCTTTAACACTGGGGTAGTGCGCTTGCGGTGTGCGGTAAAAAAAATCCTGATTTCAGCATCTTTGGAGCATGTTTGGGAAGCTAAAAAAAGGCACCAAAAACGTTCCTCCCTATTAAAATTAATAGAAAACACCCCAAAATTGCCTGAAAAGCACCTCAGCATTTTTGGTCCAATTTGAGTCATGTGATCTTTTAAAAACACACTGCAAATGCCTTAAAAGTGCCCCAAAAGTGCTGCAAAATCGCTCATCATTTACTGACAGTTTTGAAGCGAACTCAAGCAGGTGTAGCTCATCACCATCTTAATGGCACACAAAGCCATTTGACTTTCAACTGAGATCAGTTGTGGTCATTTTCATTAGCTCATCATGAAAAGCAAACAATCTATGGGTGGCAAGTAACTGTCAAAAGATCTCCAGGATAAAGTTGTGAACAGGCACAAGTCAGGAGATGAAAACTATAAAAATGTCAAAGGCTTTATCAATGTCTAGAAGGACACTGTTAGCTCAAATCTCGTCAGGTGGCAATCACGATGATATTACAGCCCTTCAGTTGCTACCCTCCCAATAGATAATGAATTCACCCTCCATCCAGCTGGGAGTTATGACAACACACGGCACTCAAACTTAGTGCAGTCACAACTAATTTTTATTGCATGTGAAGCTCATATTTAAAGCATATTTGTTGAGCAGGAAAGACTGCTCCAAACCGGTTTTACAGTTCATCAGTCGAATTACATATCAGACAGAACAATACATGAAAGGGCCTTTGCTTTTGCCATGCATTTGTATCAATGTGAGGTGTTTTGTGTCTGAGATGGTGTTTGTGGACAAGGGCTGTTCCTCCTCTACTCAACAGTCAAGTGTTAATGCAAGCAATTGTCAAATGTGTTTAGGTGGTGTCCGTGATTTCCATGCGCAGACTTAACTTTGTCAAGTGTCCCAATGAATGAATGAACAGGTGTTTACATGTCGTCTAAATGCAAAACATAGCTGTCTGCTGACCAAGGTGGATGAATGGTTGTCAGTCTTAGCTCGTTAATATGTAAATGCAAGGGCCCACATTTCATCACAGGATGGGCATAAACTGAAATATATATCTGAAAAATCATAAGGCATATTAATACAATCTTTCAACCCAACCTTTGATCCCAGCTTATTCATAACGGTGGGATCACTTAGAGTCTCTGAATAGCACAAAACAGGTGACATTATTCCAAGGTGTATGTAGGCTGGTGACTTGGTTGTGTGCACATAGGGATATAACTTCTTAGAATTCTATCAAATCAAAACAGACATGATCAATGGGGAGGGCCATAGCTTGCAAGAGTCCATGGCCTGAAAAATCCAACTCCATTATTATGGCGATAAAGTCACTACAAATGGCAGCACATACCACCTGTTGACGATGGCATGTGATTTTTCAACATGTCCTAAGGCCTTTTCCAGGAAAGGGCAAAAAATAAACCTCCCGTTTTTAATGAGAGGAAAAAAATTCCCTTTCAACCCTCGTTCAGAGCGGTCAGACCAAGTCCCTGGTGGCTATAACGAAAAAACAATGTCCTTTGTGTCCAATCGGCTTGACTTCGACTGTAAAGTGGAGACATGAATGTCTCGTGTCTCTCTCCTTTCCTGGGGTGAGCAAGGGCAAAATGAGGAGAGGTTCTCGGGTGGTGAGCACATGTTGCAAGTAACCAGACAGTGGCTACTAGTGCTCAGCTTGCTACAAAGCGTACCACTGTCGCACGAATGTGACGTCTTCCAGGAGTAGAGGTGTCCGCTGGCATTGTACCAATGCGTCTGTCTAGATCCAGCTGGAATTCGTCTGGTGCTTGTCGTCACAATCTCCAATGATTCGGCTGGTGCTCGTCACAATCTCTGGTAAGTTGTCGTGGGGTCCAGGGGTGGGGCTTCCGTCTGTCGCGATGCGTGGATCCAAGCCGGGGAGTCGTCTGTCAGTACCGCTGTTCTGGTCACTGCTTGAACCGTTGCAGGAGGTCCGTAGGGTCAGTCTAGCGATGTCAGCTTATGGAGGGGCCTTCACCAGGATTCTGTCACCAGGCTTGAATGGGTGGGTTGGTGCACCTGTTGGCAAAGGAAACGAGAGCGAGAGATCACCATAATCACTGTTTAATTTTTCAATTACCACATATTCCTCTTGCAAAATCTCTAGATATGAGAATAAATGGACTCATGGGGTTGAGACGGGTCTGAAGTCATTCTGACTTTAGCAAGAATAGCAGGTAAGTACAGAGACAAAAATACAAGTTTTACAAGAATGGCAGGAGTATTTTGCGCCACTGGGCTTCTGGCCTATAGACAGGCAGCAAAAATAGATGCTAGTGAAACTACTCGCAGCACTGAGGTTTAGGGCCTACAGGAAGGCAGGTAACAGGAAGGATACTTAATGGCACTGTTTTGGGAGAACACAGCATGTCTACACATGCAACAATGGTGAGGGCCCTTGGAGGGGTTGAACTGCCTTGTATTCCTCCAAAGGTGGAGATGGGTTAAATTGCAGTCCTCTGACTCACCCAAGCAGGAAGCTACCTAGAACTGAGTATCCCTTGCATGGCTAAGATGCTGTAATCACTGAACAACAGGGAGTGAAATTCAAGCTGTCTTGTGTACATGGACACAGAGACACACAAAACAGCTAGAAGTCAGTACTCATGCAAACATAAATTTATAAGAGATTGCACAATTGCTTGGTGACACCTGAACAGGAAATTGAAACCAAATGGCCTTGGAGACACAAAATCTGACTTCAAGAACCATTCATATGCAAAACCTGGGCAATGAGTCACTTTTTGGATGAATAGAGATCAACTAATTGAATTCACCGCAGGAGGTTACCTTTAAAATTTTATCAAAGTAGTAACGCTGGCATAAATTCATTTTAATTCTTAGCATACTATCAACAAGCCAACCACTTCCATCCTATTTTTTTTTCTTTTTTTTGAATGACAGCTTTCTATTCTACTATTTAACAATACAGATTTCACATACTGCACATCTGATAACGTGCTGTGACATATAAATGACAATCAGCTCACTAGTTTCCAGAGTTACATATGGTATATGTACAAAAATCTGTAAAATTTCATTTGTATCCAAGATTATTATATAAGAGTAGTACTACAGTATCTGCCTGAGCACATTATCCCATACCAATAATCTTGTCAAGAGAAAAGGTAGTAAAAGCATAAGTGCATAAATTCAAAAATTAGTGTTTAGCACCAGAATACAAAAGTATGTACCAATATACCAAAGGAAAACTCTAAAAAAAGACCAGAGACGCTTAATTATCTAAAGCATAGCACCTCATTTATGCCAGAGCTCATATATGTCAAATTTAGAACACATCAAATATCTGACACCCAATAAATAGAAACTTTCTAACACCCATAAAAACAGTCTAATCAATCAGAAAAAAATCTATTTGGAAACAATACTCCCATGAGGTTGGTTGTTGTTGAAGGCTGTGCTTGGTCATTCTGAAAATCTCAAATTTCACTTATCTGAGGAATAAGCATCAGAAAGGTTTAGTAACAAAACATTTTACTTTTCCTCCTAAAAATAAACCAACGATTAGAGGAATTGAGCATACAGTAAGCATATCAAACATTTCCCTTCCTAACAGTGCACTTTTCTAATACCAAAAATTGTTGACGTCAAATTAATTATTACCACGTGGATTTCTATATTTTTTTGTTATTATTATGGTATACCATAAACTTAAAGAAAAAAATTATTATTGTTCACCATGGTTGAAAAAAATGAGCAGCTCAAAACATTAGTAATTTCTCATTTGAATATAAGAACCCATACGTCACCCATTCTTTAGCAATTCGGAACATTCCTTAAAACTTGTTTTCTCTACAAGGCAAAACTGATCGTTAATTTGTATGACAATACAGCTGTTTACAGTCCCTCTTGCTATTACCTGTGTCACAGACCGAAAGAGGTGGGGGGGGGGGTTTGTTTGCTAAAAAGACACTTAGAAAATATATATTTTTTTTAAAAAAAGCCAGTGATAAAGAAAGAAAAGTTGGTGACACAAAACCTAAATGATGAAAGTTCAAAATTGCTTACGATTTTTAAGGATAGAAATACAATTTTAGTCCTTAAGGTCACACTTTACACACCAAATATATATTTCCTTGCTTCTAAAAGCTGCCATGACCAGCATAGTACGGCAAAATCACATCACTTTTAAAACATAAGTAATAACCACAAAACAAATTATTATGCAACCAATATTCATTTAGTGTTAT
The DNA here is from genome assembly GCF_965119305.1 of Pelophylax lessonae. Lineage (NCBI taxonomy): Eukaryota > Metazoa > Chordata > Amphibia > Anura > Ranidae > Pelophylax > Pelophylax lessonae. The sequence goes on along the minus strand of NC_138770.1, from coordinate 221,230,880 downwards.
GAAATGCTTTGCTGATACAGCACCTTTAGGAATAGTGTTAAAACGAACACAACATAACGATTCATGGATCTAAGGTTGCCCATACACGATACAATTTTCATACAATCTTCCTAAACGTAAATTTCATCATTTTCTCGGAATTCTCCTTACCTTGAAAATTTCCCATTATCTTAAGCTCAGAATACAAAGTGAGATCAGCTGAGTTTGAAGGTTTATATATCCATGGGTAGTGACATCAGTGTTTATACTTTATTGGAAAAAAACCTAGTTTCCCAACTTATGTGGTTTCCTGCGTCTAAATAATCAGATTTATATATATATATCCAATTTATGGTTGGTGTTAACTATCCTTTGGTGGGCAAGTTCTATACCTTCAGGCTCAGCTTAATATCACATACAATCTCCATATACATCTATAAAATGGCATGCAATCTTATATAACGACTAAATACACTTAAGTGTCTATACAAATATATACAAGGTTTTGGAGGGGGAATTCACCATCACACACAGTACTGCTTTGTAACCGGGTCCCAGACCCCATTTTATCTTTGGCGCTCCAAGCGCTGGAGTATCAGACCCCATCTTTGGGAATTTCAGATTCCCGGGAGTTGCTAAAATTAGCGGTTAACTGGGTACCGTTTATCTGCTCTGACAGTATAGGGTAGTAATAATTATAATAAAAATATAATCACTTACCCCATACTGTGTTTCTGGCAGATCTCACTTTCTGACACCAAAACTGTTAGCTCAAATCTCGTCAGGAGGCAATCACGATGATATTACAGCCCTTCAGTTGCTACCCTCCCAATAGATAATGAATTCACCCTCCATCCAGCTGGGAGTTATGACAACGCACGGCACTCAAACTTAGTGCAGTCACAACTAATTTTTATTGCATGTGAAGCTCATATTTAAAGCATATTTGTTGAGCAGGAAAGACTGCTCCAAACCGGTTTTACAGTTCATCAGTCGAATTACATATCAGACAGAACAATACATGAAAGGGCCTTTGCTTTTGCCATGCATTTGTATCAATGTGAGGTGTTTTGTGTCTGAGATGGTGTTTGTGGACAAGGGCTGTTCCTCCTCTACTCAGCTGTCAAGTGTTAATGCAAGCAATTGTCAAATGTGTTTAGGTGGTGTCCGTGATTTCCATGCGCAGACTTAACTTTGTCAAGTGTCCCAATGAATGAATGAACAGGTGTTTACATGTCGTCTAAATGCAAAACATAGCTGTCTGCTGACCAAGGTGGATGAATGGTTGTCAGTCTTAGCTCGTTAATATGTAAATGCAAGGGCCCACATTTCATCACAGGATGGGCATAAACTGAAATATATATCTGAAAAATCATAAGGCATATTAATACAATCTTTCAGACACTGAAGTCTATTATTAAGAAGTGGAAGGTATTTGGTACAACACAGACCCTCCCTAGATCCGGACGTCATTCCAAACTGGATGAAAGTGCCAGGAAGAAACTGGTGAGAAGCTACCAAGAAGCCTACAGCAATTCTGAAGCAGGAATTTATGACAAAGAGTGGTCATTGTGTGCAAGTGACAACAATATCACAAATTCCCCACAAATGTATGGGAGGGTTGCAAAAAAAAAAAGGCACTCCTCAAGAAAGGCCACATGCAGTCATGACTGAGCTTTGCCAAAATGCACCTTTGCGTTTCTGAGGCCAAAAGGTGTTATGGTCAGGTGAGACTAAAATTTAATTATTTGGCCTCAACACCAAACAATATGGCAGAAATCGAATACAGCTCACCATCCAAATAGTTCAATTCCTACAGTAAAGCATGGAGGTGGTGATATACTGTTATGGGGGTGTTTCTCTGCAGCAGGGACTGGAGCACTTGTCAGGATAGAAGGAAAAATGGGGCTAAATACTGTCAAATTATTTAGACAATCTGCTGCCTTCTGCCAAAAAGTTGTCAATGGGAAGAAGTTTTACCTTCCAACATGACAATGACCCAAAGCACACAGCAAAAATGCGCACACAGTGGTTGAAGGAGAGAAAGGTGAATGTGCTTGCATGGCCTAGTCAGAGCACAGACTTAAACCCCATTGAAAATCTGTGGAATGACTTGAAGACTACAGTCCACAAATGGTTACTATCAAATTTAACAGAACTTGAGCAGTTCTGCAAAGAAGATTTAGCAAATATTGCAAAGTCTAGATGTGAAAAGTTAGTATAGACATATCCCAACAGACTAAAGGCTATAATTAAAGTGATATTAAGACCGCATTCACACTAGTCCGACTTGGACTGTGACTTGTCAGCCTGACAAGTCACGGTTCGTCACGCTCCCATTGTGCGGTACAGGAGCCGTTCTAATAGGAGCGACACAAGTCGCTCCAACTTAGAAAAAGTGTCCTGTACTACTTCGGGGCGACCTGGAGGCGACTTGCTTAGACATTCATTTTATGAAGTCCATGCAAGTCGCGCCGAAGTCACGCTGCACGCGACTTCACAGGTCGCCCCCCAAGTCGGAGCGACGTAGTGTGAACCGGCACTAAAGGCTATGTTTTTTTTTTTAAACAACAAACATGGTATACTTGCCTGCTCTGTGTAATGGTTTTGCAAAGAGCAGCCCTGATCCTCCTCTTCTCGAGTCCCGTGCTGGATCTCCTGGCCCCCACAGTAAGCACCAGAACATCTCAAACAGGGAAAAGTTATAGTGAACATTCGATACCTATTAGTCATGGGACACGAACATGAAAAATCAAAAATCCTCATTTTACCATACCAGCCTGCCCCCCCAAAGCACCTTGTCCCCATGTTGATGGGGACAAGGGCCTCTTCCCGACAACCCTGAGCTGCGGTTCTGGGGGTCTGTGGGTGGGGGGCTTATCAGAATCTGGACCCCCAGATCGCGCCCCCCCCATGTGAATGGGTATCGGGTACATCCTACTCCTACCAATTCACCAAAAAAGTGTACAAAAAAAATTAAACACAAAAAGTTTTTGACAAGTCCTTTATTAAAAAAAAAAAAAAAATAGTGTCTCTCGATGTAAATCCATGGTCAATCACGACACTCACCGGACCCAAAAAATAGAAAAAATTCAAAGAGGCTTTACCACTTCAGAGGCTACACACCGAATGAAGCTCTTGAGTTTTGACAGCAAGGGGTCCAAACACCTGCAAAAAACGCCTGAAAATGATACACTCAGCTGTGAATGGAGCCTAATGGAACTTCTCAGAATGTTTGTCCCCTATAGTTAGTTGTCTTACTGGTTCTTTGTGGCTGCACCGTGCTTGAGATAAAGTGAAGACACCCCCATCAAATTCTTAGTTTTACTGTTGTGAGTTTTTCATACCTTTGGTGATAAGACTGACAGAGTGTTTATACAGTAGTAGACGTAACAAGGACCAGAAAAGAAACTGAAACGTTTGCTAAACTTCTTGTAATATTTGTATTTGACCCAGAAAGAACTGCTTTTTGTCCTCAGCAGAACCATTGCACAGAGCAGGTAAGTACGATATATTGTTATTTTAAAGAAAAAAAACAAAACAAAAAAAAAAAGTTTACTACCGCTTTAAGGATAAAGTTGGCCCCCCACAATATAATCCATTTGTATATTGTCTTTGCAAATCTCCCTTAGATTTACCAACGACTATGTTTTGTATTGTGAGGGCTTGCTTAAAGCGGAGCATTACTCACCTCAGCTCTAGCAATGCGGCGTCCTCAAGCTCCCTGCCCGGCCGCTGACTTCTTGGTGCGGCTGGCTTTTGGGTCTCGTTTGCTGGCCGCTGTCATTGGCCGGGTGGGGATGACATCACTCCTGTGCATGCGTGGGAGTTCAGTCAGAATTGGTATTGCCAAATTTGTACAGTGATTTGCGTATGCGCTGCTTACTGTACAACGGTGGACAGGTAGGTAAATAACTTTACTGCAGAAGAGAAAAAGTATGTCTCTTCCGCATTAAAAATCCTGCCTGTCTGCCAATTTTATTTCCATAGGCTAAAGTTCCACTTTTAAAATCTATTGTATTCATACCCATGCAGGAAAAAAATCCTTCATAGCAGCTTTCAGGTTTTTGCCTCCTATTTAGTAAAAAATGCAGATGGAATACTGTTTGTCAAGATAGAACAGCCTTGTTCCTTTCTTACACTCTTAACCACTTGCCGCCCGCCAGCAGTACATATATTGTAGCAGGTCGGCTCTGTCCCACGTAACTGCACGGCGGTCTGCGGGACCGCAAGCAAGGGCGCGCGCATGCCCATTCACCACAGGGGAAGCTGATCTGCGGGTCTAGCAGCCGCGATCCCAGCCGGGCACCCGCGATCGCTCCCCATGGAGACAGAACAGCGGTCTGCCGTTGTAAACACAGCAGACTGCTGTTCTGTCAGCAATTAACTCAGGGTTCCTATGTTCCTCCCATTTAGCAACACAGGTCCCTGTGTTCATTCCATAAGACCATTTCCCACACAGTTAGAAAGCACCCCATAGGGCAGTGATGGCAAACCTTTTTGAGCCGTAGTGCCCAAACTGCGACACAAAACCAACTTATTTATTTCAAATTGCCAACATCCATCGCCATGCAGCACATTGCAAATTTCCATCACACTGTAAACTTCTAGCACATTATGTATCACCCTTCAGCTCACACCTCTCTGTTGTCCGGCCACATCACTCAATGAGCTACACATTACATTGTCATGTAACTCATAGCACACCTCCTCACCATGCATCCCACTCCTCCATACAGCTCATAGCACACTTTCCTCTCCATCAAACATCTGGTCCCCCCTCTGCAGCTCACCACCCCCTCCCCCTCTGCTGTGTTATGGCAGTGGTGCAGTGACACTCATGTAGCCCATCATGCTCCCTCTGCCCAAGCACACCTCTCCTTCTATCACTATCAGTGGCGGCTGGTGCTCAAAGTCATGGTCATGGTACAGGCATGGCACAGGTGATGGTATAGGCATGGCATAGGTGATGGTACAGGAGATGGTATAGGCATGGCACAGATATGGTATAGGCATGGAACAGATATGGTATAGGCATGGCACAGATATGGTATAGGCATTGCACAGATATGGTACAGGAGATGGTATATGCCCCCTTTCAATGCAGAGACCAGCGTACATGCCCCCTTCAATGCAATGAACACTGTGCTGTGACCCCTTCAATGCAATAAACACTGTGCTGTGACCCCTTCAATGCAATGAACACTGTGCTGTGACCCCTTTAATGCAATAAACACTGTTCGGTGACCCCTTCAATGCAATAAACACTGTGCTGTGACCCCTTCAATGCAATAAACACTGTGCCGTGCCCCCTTCAATGCAATAAACACTGTGCTGTGACCCCTTTAATGCAATAAACACTGTTCGGTGACCCCTTCAATGCAATAAACACTGTGCTGTGACCCCTTCAATGCAATAAACACTGTGCTGTGCCCCCTTCAATGCAATGAACAATGTGCTGTGACCCCCTTCAATGCAATAAACACTGTGCTGTGACCCCTTCAATGCAATGAACACTGTGCTGTGACCCCTTCAATGCAATGAACACTGTGCTGTGCCCCTTCACTGCAATGAACACTGTGCTGTGCCCCCTTCACTGCAATAAACACTGTGCTGTGCACCCTTCAATGCAATGAACACTGTGCTGTGCCCCCTTCAATGCAATGAACACTGTGCTGTGCCCCCTTCAATGCAATAAACACTGTGCTGTGCCCCCTTCAATGCAATGAACACTGTGCTGTGCCCCCTTCAATGCAATGAACACTGTGCTGTGCCCCCTTCAATGCAATGAACAATGTGCTGTGACCCCTTCAATTCAATAAACACTGTGCTGTGACCCCTTCAATGCAATGAACACTGTGCTGTGACCCCTTCAATGCAATGAACACTGTGCTGTGCCCCCTTCAATGCAATGAACAATGTGCTGTGCCCCCTTCAATGCAATGAACAATGTGCTGTGCCCCCTTCAATGCAATGAACAATGTGCTGTGACCCCTTCAATGCAATAAACACTGTGCTGTGACCCCTTCAATGCAATAAACACTGTGCTGTGACCCCTTCAATGCAATGAACACTGTGCTGTGACCCCTTCAATGCAATGAACACTGCGCTGTGCCGCCTTCAATGCAATGAACACTGTGCTGTGCCCCCTTCAATGCAATGAACAATGTGCTGTGACCCCTTCAATGCAATAAACACTGTGCTGTGACCCCTTCAATGCAATAAACACTGTGCTGTGACCCCTTCAATGCAATGAACACTGTGCTGTGCCCCCTTCAATGCAATGAACACTGTGCTGTGCCCCCTTCAATGCAATAAACACTGTGCCGTGACCCCTTCAATGCAATAAACACTGTGCCGTGCCCCCTTCAATGCAATAAACACTGTGCCGTGACCCCTTCAATGCAATAAACACTGTGCTGTGACCCCTTCAATGCAATAAACACTGTGCTGTGACCCCCTTCAATGCAATGAACACTGTGCTGTGACCCCTTCAATGCAATAAACACTGTGCTGTGCCCCCTTCAATGCAATAAACACTGTGCTGTGCCCCCTTCAATGCAATAAACACTGTGCTGTGCCCCCTTCAATGCAATGAACACTGTGCTGTGCCCCCACAATGCAGAGTTCAGCGTGCGTGCCCCCTTCAATGCAACTGTGCCCCCTTCAATGCAATGAACACTGTGCTGTGCCCCCACAATGCAGAGTTCAGCGTGCGTGCCCCCTTCAATGCAACTGTGCCCCCTTCAATGCAATGAACACTGTGCTGTGCCCCCTTCAATGCAATGAACAATGTGCTGTGACCCCTTCAATGCAATAAACACTGTGCTGTGACCCCTTCAATGCAATAAACACTGTGCTGTGACCCCTTCAATGCAATGAACACTGTGCTGTGCCCCCTTCAATGCAATGAACACTGTGCTGTGCCCCCTTCAATGCAATAAACACTGTGCCGTGACCCCTTCAATGCAATAAACACTGTGCCGTGCCCCCTTCAATGCAATAAACACTGTGCCGTGACCCCTTCAATGCAATAAACACTGTGCTGTGACCCCTTCAATGCAATAAACACTGTGCTGTGACCCCCTTCAATGCAATGAACACTGTGCTGTGCCCCCTTCAATGCAATAAACACTGTGCTGTGCCCCCTTCAATGCAATAAACACTGTGCTGTGCCCCCTTCAATGCAATAAACACTGTGCTGTGCCCCCTTCAATGCAATGAACACTGTGCTGTGCCCCCACAATGCAGAGTTCAGCGTGCGTGCCCCCTTCAATGCAACTGTGCCCCCTTCAATGCAATGAACACTGTGCTGTGCCCCCACAATGCAGATTTCAGCGTGCGTGCCCCCTTCAATGCAACTGTGCTGTGCCTCCTTCAATGCAATTAACACTGTTCCGTGCCCCAATCAATGCAGAGTTCAGCGTGCGAGCCCCTTTCAATGCAGAGCGCCACAACATTGTCCCCAATCACTGCAGAGCGCCACAGCATTGTCCCCAATCACTGCAGAGCACCACAGCATTGTCCCCCAATGATTGCAGAGTGCCACAGAATTGTACCCCAATGATTGCAGAGTGCCACAGCATTGTACCCCAATGATTGCAGAGTGCCCAAGGGAAGGTGAGCAGCTTCTCCCTCCTCCGAGCAGCGGTGTCGGTGAGTGACTGACGCACGCATCGGCACCGCCCCTGACGTCAGCGTTCGGATGTCCTGGATGATGATTGGTCCAGGCTGGAGACTGGACCAATCACAGCCAGGACATCACGAAGGTGGGGGTGGCCAAGCGCTCTTTCCGCCGCCCAGGTTACGCCCCCAGAAGGCAGCCAATCGGCGCCTTTCTGGGTCATAAACCCCACCCCCCCTTTAGCCACCACATAGGCCGGTCAACCGATTTTTTTTTTTTTTTGCAAACTTTACTGTTCTTTTTTGTAATTTTATTTTTTTTTGCAAACTTTATTGTTCTTTTTTGTAATTTTTTTTTTCTTTTTTTAAGGGGGGCGGCGCCCTGGCGCCCCCTATGCACGGGCCGCCACTGATCACTATATCACAGAACACGGTCATGCGGTGCAGCTTATTACCAACAGCTCTGGCCTCATCTCTGGGCTTTCTCACCAATTAAACAAATTGGCTGTGTAATGGTATCGTGCGTTGGCACCCTAGTTTGTCAGGGCGCCATTTCGTTCAAACGCTGTTGCAAGCATCCATCTTGTGGTGTGAGCTTAGTTGACAGTGTTGGAAATGGTCATTCTTACCAGCCTCATCCTTCAGCCTTTTGGCAGTGTAATGACCCCCTGGGTCACTGAATGCCAGGTTCCTGGACAGCTGACATTTTTCACATCTTTACTATACACAAGCAGATTGACCAAGCAGACCTTCCGCCTCCTCATGCTCGAGAGTGAATTGGTAATCTGAACACAGAATATGGCTCCTAGGTCATTCGAAAAATGACACAGTTGACCACAAAACTTCATATCTTTTTAACCGAACATAACATATTAACAAAAAGTAGATATTTGGGTGCCCCATAAAATACCAATCGAATTAAGACCCAACACGGACACCTTCATGCCTAGGAAAGACAAGCTAGCGATCCAATGCCGTACAGGTCAGAGGTTATTCCAAAATAACCCATGTTTAGTGTCTAAAGATAGGACATTCCAAACCGGACCATAAGATATCGGTTTCAAGCGTGTAAGCGCCGGTTCACACTACCGCGACGCTACTTTAGGTGGCGACCTCCGAGGTCGCGGTGCAAGCAGCGCGCCGCGACCTCGGAGCGGCCGCCACGGACTTCATAACATTGAAGTCTATGGCGGTCGCCTCCTGGTCGCCCCAAAGAAGCTCCGGACCCTTTTTCTAGGTCGGATCGACTTGTGTCGCTCCTATTAGAACGGGTCCGTAGCTTCCCTATGGGAGGCGACCTGCGGCGACCTGTGAGGCGACCAGGTCGCCTCACAGGTCGCCGTAGTGTGAACCGGCACTAACCGTTTCATAGCTCAAGATATGAGTGCTTTTATTAATCTGTCAAACGGGGAGGTCCCTTAGCAGTTTATAAGACTCAGAGCCTATTGGCTAAGTACTTTATAAGACTCAGAGCCTATTGGCTAAGTACTTCTGGGTTTGTCTCCACAAAGCAGGTATACACGCCTTTGCAGCATTCAAAAGTCTAAGTGTCAATGATTTTCGATATCTTTTTAAAGAGCTTTTTGTAAGATGAAGTAAACATAAAGCCGGGTCCCCCTGTATTTCTACCGCTGTTAACTGTTTGATAACTAAAGCAATTTTTGTCCAAAACACCTCTATAAGAGGACATGACCAAAAAATATGCACCATGGACCCTACCTCCGATCCACAACGCCAACAACTTTCCGAAATATTCTCATCCATTTTATGCAGCACCTCCGGGACCCTATACCACCTCGTAAGTATTTTGTAACCCGTTTCCTGAGTTTTACAATCCATTGAGGATTTATGAACTGTAGACAAAATCCGATTTACCTGACCAGGAGTCAAAGAAACTGCCAATTCCCGTTCCCATTGGCGTATAAATGGCAACTGTTGACCTTCTTCTTCTTCTGATAGCCATGTATAGAATAAGGATATCAGGTGTTTAGGTGGGGTATTTGAAATACATATCTTTTCAAAGGGAGTTAGATTACGTGGAACGTACCCCCTTTGCTGACATGTCTTAAGAAAATGTCTCAATTGGTATATACTGAAATAATCAAGGTTACTATCTGGCCATGATTTTATTTCCTCCTGGGTAGGAATAAGGTCTCTCTGCCATACATCGTATATGCGTGTCTTACCAATGTGCGCCAGGCGTCGGAGTTTCGCATTCGTACATCCTGGGGGAAATTCTGGGTTACCTAAAATAGGTATCAACGGGGAGGGAGCTGGCGCTATTTTGAAATGCTGCTGAATATGTCGGGTTTCTCTTAGTGTCGTCCCTATAACAGGATGAGAAAAAATCTTATCCATAGGAGAATAGATTGACCACGGTGCTGGGGGGGTCAGCTGTCCCACCTCACCGACTTCCAACCCAACCCAGCGTTTATTGGCCATATTGCAGTTCCAATCCACCACCCGTGTTAGATGAATGGCCCTGTAATACTGGAATACATCTGGTAGCCCTATCCCTCCCTGTGATTTTGGCAAAGAAAGTCTGGAATCGAATTCGAGGCGTCCTAGAGGCCCAGATGAAAGAACGGAACATTGCCTTCATCTGATGAAAGAAAGCGGGAGGAACTGTTATTGGGAGAGTCTGAATTACATATAGAATCCTGGGCAGTATATTCATTTTTAGTGCGTTACACCTGCCAAACCATGTTAAATTTAATTGCTGCCATGCCCTCAAATCAGTTTTAATCTTCCCTAATAAGGGAATATAATTTTTTCTGTATGTATCCAGCGGATCCGCTGTAATTTGAATCCCCAAGTATTTTAATGAGCCCTCAACCCAATGAAATGAAAAGGATGTACGCAATTGAAGCTCCTCTTGAAATGGCATAGCAATGCCCATCGCAGCTGACTTTGTTAAATTGATTTTATAATTGGCGAGCCTTCCGTATATTCTGAGTGCCTCCAAGATATTTGGAAGTGACACAGTGGGGTTGGTGACGAAGAACACAAGGTCGTCCGCAAACGCGGCGACCCTGTGCTGTTCGCCACCAACCCATAGCCCAGTAATATCTGGTGTTCTTCGAATTGAACATAGCAGGGGCTCAAGTGTTAAAATGAAAATAAGTGGCGATAGTGGGCATCCCTGTCTAGTCCCGTTCGATAACAAAAAAAAATCTGATCTCCACTCGTTAACACGTACTGCTGCTGAGGGATTAGCATAGAGTGACAAAATATATGTCAATATCTGCGGCCCCAATCCAATATATGACAGGGTGGCCTTGATAAAATTCCATAGTAAAGGGAGGATGACCAGCGCTATGGATTAAAGATATATGAGGGGACAAATAGATAAGTAAATAGAAGGTGTGAGCTGCCACCAATCAACCCTTAAGTGCAAGGGTGAAAGTGAAATATATTATGTGGCGATTGGTATCGGCGCTACCTTACAGTATAAAACGTGACTTCCCCAAAGTGTAGGTGAAAAAAATATATAAGGGTGTCAACAGAAAATGTTTTTTGTGAGTAAATTAAATGAAATAAACAATCCGTGTGTTTATTGAATTTCAAATAAAAAACAAATATAGTGATACATGTGCAATATACATATCGAAATGGTGGAAAAAAAGAAAATTATGGGGGGGGGGAGGGGGGGAGGGGGGTGTTCCCACAACCACAAGTGTTATATCAGGTATATACTTTTTCTGATATATTTGTGCCACACAAGTATTGAAAATAAACAGGTGCTACTGTGCAGAGTTCGAAATGACCACAACCACAAGTGTTATATCAGGACTTTCACTGATATATGTGCCACACATGTGCTAGAAATAAGCAAAAACTGCTGTGCAGAGTCCAAAGTGTCCACTAGGTGGCGTCTGCAATACGACCTGTGCAGCTGTATGGGGGGTCTCTTCTTCGTATTTGGGGGAGCACTTCCGAGCCGGTGGTCTGGTGCCCTAAATGCTCATAACGAAAGAAGGCCCCAAAGTGAATAGATAATCCATACAATAGCGGCAAAAAAGCGCAGTACACTCACTGTTAAGATGATCTGGATCAGAGTAGACAAAAAACAGTCCGCGCCGGGATGCATGTTTTTTGTCTACTCTGATCCAGATCATCTTAACAGTGAGTGTACTGCGCTTTTTTGCCGCTATTGTATGGATTATCTATTCACTTTGGGGCCTTCTTTCGTTATGAGCATTTAGGGCACCAGACCACCGGCTCGGAAGTGCTCCCCCAAATACGAAGAAGAGACCCTCCATACAGCTGCACAGGTCGTATTGCAGACGCCACCTAGTGGACACTTTGGACTCTGCACAGCAGTTTTTGCTTATTTCTAGCACATGTGTGGCACATATATCAGTGAAAGTCCTGATAGAACACTTGTGGTTGTGGTCATTTCGAACTCTGCACAGTAGCACCGGTTTATTTTCAATACTTGTGTGGCACAAATATATCAGAAAAAGTATATACCTGATATAACACTTGTGGTTGTGGGAACACCCCCCTCCCCCCTCCCCCCCCCCATAATTTTCTTTTTTTCCACCATTTCGATATGTATATTGCACATGTATCACTATATTTGTTTTTTATTTGAAATTCAATAAACACACGGATTGTTTATTTCATTTAATTTACTCACAAAAAACATTTTCTGTTGACACCCTTATATATTTTTTCACCTACACTTTGGGGAAGTCACGTTTTATACTGTAAGGTAGCGCCGATACCAATCGCCACATAATATATTTCGATAAAATTCCAGGCCACCCTGTCAAAAGCTTTTTCCGCATCCATTGAAAGCAACACCATGTTATTATGGGATTCATGTGCCGCATAAATGATGTCTAAAACCCGGGTCGTATTATCCCTTGCCTCACGTGATGGAATGAAACCCACCTGGTCAAAATGTATCAGATAGGGGATGTAAGGCAAAAGGCGGTTTGCAAGTATTTTAGCCATAAGTTTTGTGTCACAGTTCAGGAGTGAAATGGGGCGGTAGCTGCCACACAATAGAGGGTCTTTCCCCTCCTTAAGTATAAGGGAAATATATACTCTTAGTGAATCTGTAGGTAGTGCCGACCCATCCTGAACTGAATTCATATGCCTCAGAAGAGGTTGTAACAAGTGTGCCTTAAAATATTGATAATAAGGCAATGTTAAACCGTCTGGTCCAGGTGCCTTATGCGTTTTGGACTGAGCTATTGCAGCCACTAACTCATTCTCTGTAATCTCACCTTCCATAGCTAGTGATTGTTCCTCTGATAATGCAGGCATTCCGGAGTCTCGGAGATAACACGCTATTTTTTCTAGCTTTTTTTTTCCCCTATCAAATTTTCCTCCCTCAGAGGGCTGTAAATTGTGCAGGGAACAATAGAAAATACAGAACTCATCCGCAATCGCCGACGAGGTATGCACCTCGCCCCCTCCTGCCTTCTTTATGCAGGAGATGTGTGTTTGTTTCCTTGGGCCCCTAAGTGCCCTTGCCAACATCACCCCCGGTTTATTAGCAAATTCGAAAAAATGTCTTTTTGACCATGTTAATTTCTTGTTTATTTTTTGGAAGAGGAAATCATTTAGCTCCTCTCTCATACGTGTGAGAGGGGTCAAATGTTCAATAGCCAATGATCTTTTATGTTGTCTACTGAGATTTTCTATTTGAGAAAGCAACTTGTTTACTTTTTTATCCTGCATTTTTTTCCGTTGGGATGCCAGTCGCATTATAACCCCCCGCACCACACATTTGTGGGCTTCCCAAATTATTGAAGGGGACAAGGTGTCATCTCTATTATCCAGAAAATAATTCCCTAGCGCCTCCTCGATTTTCATCCTAATCTCTGGAAATTGTAATAAAGACTCGTTAAGGCGCCACGAAGAGGGTCTAGGTGGCATAGAGTCCCAGTCCATGCATACATGTGCCGACGCATGATCTGACATGGAAAAATCATCAATGTTGGATGAAAGGACTAAAGGTATGTCTGGCTGCGGAATCAGAATACGGTCAATTCGGGTGTAAGCGTTGTGAATCGGAGAATAGTAAGTAAAATCCCGTTCATTCGGGTGCATTAACCGCCAAGGGTCTACCAAGTTTAAAATCGAAAGTTCACGCTGTAAGCGTCATATCCGTGCATATGAGATACAAGAAGACTTCTTTGAAGTGTCTATAAGTGGTTCCGGAACAAAATTAAAGTCCCCCCCCCCCACTACTAAATGGCCTTCCCTAAATCCCAATACAGCCGGTGTTAATTGCTGCAGGAATGTCAAGTGGTCTGAATTGGGTAGATATACATTTACTAGTGTTAGTTCTGTGTGGCCAATACTCCCCTTCACCAGCAAATATCTTCCCATGGGATCTGCCAATGTCTCCTTTAATGTCCACTTAATCGTCTTGGAAATGAGAATACTAACCCCCTTCGATCTAGCAATGGGGGAGGGGCCATGATATACCCAAGGGAAATCTTTGTTGCCTAATTTAGGCAAGAAATCTTTCCTAAAATATGTCTCCTGCAAGAATTCTATTTGGGTATGCCAACGTTTTAAATCTTGCAACAGGTGTGTACGCTTCTGCGGAGTGGATAAACCTCTGACATTGAATGTCGATATCTTACATCCAAAATTTGTACGTCTACACAAATTCAAAATTTTAAATGCCCCCTTTACCTCCTCCCCCTCCCCCCCCATCCCGGACCCACTCAGGGCCATAGATGCAGACAAGGCCCAACAAAGAGTAAGAAAAGAGAAAAGAAAAAAGAAAGAACACAAAACAACCAAAAAAAAAAGAGGAAAAAAAAACAGCACACCTAAAACACTAGCCCCCTGACCTTACATATACCCCCCCACCCTCAACCCAACCCACAAATATACACTTAACCTAAAATCAGGAAAATTTCGCGCAACCAGGCGCGTCCTACTGTGGGGTAGGTGTGCTTGGCTGGCACCGTAGGAAAAGTGATAAATAAGAATTTATATAAACAAAAAAAACCCACAAATTGGTATATATCAAGGGAAGAAAAAAAGGAAAATTCTTTCATTGTGCAAACGGAGCTGTGGAGAGAGCATGCCCTCCCCGCATATGCCTATGCATGTTTGGAAGGGAGAGGGAACACGTCTACCCTCCCCCGTCCCAAAAACCATTGGGCGAGGGGGTGAGCCTGGATGGGTGGGACAAGAGAACCCCGGGAGGAGAGGGACAACAAACACAACCCTCCCCCCGACCCCACCCCCCCCCCCACCACATCACCCAAGGCCCCTTTACTGGCTAATATAGTTCACCACAAGGCTTTTACATTTTTGACCCCCCGTCCCCCTCTGCGGAAAGGGGAGGAGGGAGAGGTCACATGCTTAATGAATCAGCACTCCATTAAATTTTAAACAGGCCCCTAAAAAAAAAAGGTGTAAAAAAAAAGGAAAATAGGAAAGAATAACCATCCGCAGATTAATTTAGTTGTAACTTCTTGCGGGAGCCGGAGAACTTCCCATATCCTAAGATATAACAGAGATTTCCTCTGTAATTGTCCCTGGACAGTCCCTCCAGGGAGATGTTAAACGTGTTGATAGAGGTCCATCATTTCCAAAAGCACCTAACTAGTCCTGGATTGGTACTGGGGAAATCTCGAGAAATGAAAGCAGGTCTGGAAGTTGATCGTGCCACCTTAACACAAACGACTTTTTATTTCTCGTAATCACTAGGTGGAATGGATGGCCCCAGTGATAAGTAGCTTTTATCCTGTGTATCTCTTCTAGCAAAGGTTTCAGCAGGGCTCTCATCCGGAGGGTGTTGCGGGAAAGATCAGGTAAAAAACGTACTTGGGTTCCTTCGAAGTACCATGGACCCTGAATCCAAGACCGCCTTATAATCCCCTGCTTAAATGAATAAAAATGAATTCTGATTAGGACATCCCGTGGGTGATCCGTTCCAAGGGTACGTGGGGTTTTGACCCTGTGAACCCTATCTATTTCAATAGGTTCTGTGAGCAGACGCTCCATTAAACCATTCATAATCTTCACCACACATTCTTTAAGCTCAGGGCCAGTAACTGACTCCGGCAACCCTCTGAGTCTAACATTGTTTCTGAGGTTACGGTTTTCATTGTCATCTTGCTTAAGTTGTAAGATGGTAATCTGTTTTTGTAACATTAACGGTGAGTGCTCTAATTCATTAATTCTAACATCAGATAGGGACTGCACCTCTTCCATCCGACCAACCCTGTCATCAACCTGATCCACTTTAACCTTAATGGAGTTGATTTCATCTTTTAATTACTCACGATTGTGATTGCCATGTCGCTAATGTCCTGCTTCGTAGGAATACGAGACACAAACTCCCTCCACTCTGTAACAGGTAGATATTGATGCGATAAAGTTGGAGAGATCTGTATTGCTCCCTGGTCTTCTAAGGCTGGGTCATGAAGGAGAGGATCTTGTATAATAGAAAGAGAGTCTCCCATCTGTTCCATAGTGGTTTTTGGCACTTTTTTTTGCTGAGAAGCAGGGCCTGTGGATCCTGTAGTCGGTGGTCGTGTCGGCGCCATCTTAGCAGCTACTGCAGATCTTTGTGTAGCGGCGGGCCGTCTTAGGAAACAAGTGGTAATGTCCGCTCGTTTACCAATGACCTCCGCTTCTGTTGCACTTTGGGTAGCCGGCATATGTGCAGCGCTTGCAGGGGCACAGGACGCCAACTGGCGAGGTGTACCGCCGCTCCGTATGTGGCTCTTGCAGGGACCTGGGATGCTGACTCGGTCTGGCTGACAAGGACAGGCACCGCTCCAACTCGCGGAGCTCCGAGCTGCTGTGTGCTCACGGCGCCGGGAACGACAGTCAGCAAAGGCAGGCACCGCTCACCGCCCTATGTATGGCGCCTGCAGAGGTCCGGAGCGCCGACTGGTAGGAAGCTACGCTGCTCCTTGTGCAGCGCTTACAGGGGCCACAAGCACCGCTCCGTAAATCGCACTTGCGGGGGCTGGGAACGCTGGCTGGCGAGGACAGGCACCGCTTCACCTCACAGAGCTCCTAGCTGCTGCGTGCTCAGGGCGCCATCATCTGGCCACACCCCCGTTTTTTTTTATCTTAATGAATTGTTTGCTATAGGATAAAAAGCCATCTGTGTACAGCAGCCTCCCTTAGCCCCCTTAATACTTACCTAAGCCCCATCTCTATCCAGCGATGTCAACGAGTCCCTTGGCCATCTGGGACTTTCCCTGCAGATTGGCTGAGACAAGGCAGCAGTGCCATTGGCTCCTGCTGCTGTCAATCAAATTTAGTTAGCCAATCAGGAGAGAGAGGGGGTGGGGCTGGATGGCAACTGCAGCTCGGCTCGGGTGCCCCCATAGCAAGCTGCTTGCTGTGGAGGCACTCGACAGGAGGGAAGGGCCAGGAGCAGCGAAGAGGGACCCGAGAAGAGAAGGATCCAGGCTGCTCTGCAAAACCAACTGTACAGAGGAGGTAAGTATGACATGTTTGTTATATAAAAAAAAAGAAAACACAAGACTTTACAATCACTTTAAGGCAAAAATTATATTAAATATTAAATGTATTCATTTATTTTCGAGTAAGTAAGTAGCTCAGGCACTGGACTCCGGAGGGCAAGAAATTAGAATGGGCAGGCGCACACACTTGACATTTTTCCCTTTTATTGGTTGAACTGGATAAACTTTTGTCTTTTTGCAACCAGACTAACTATGTAACTTTGAAAACGGACTCTCACAGTGACAGTGACAGCAGTGTGCAGCAGCACAGATGATGATGACACCTCACCGACTGGACACTTCCCCTCCTGTGTCACAGTTACAGTCTCTCTCCACACTAGGTGGCCCCTTCAGTCCAAAGCACTGTAAACAGCACTGACAGTCCCACTCCCTGCTTGCATTGCTCCCATCCCTTAGACCCACACACGAGGCTCTGGCTTCTCCGCTCGGCTCCCTTGCACCATGACATTACACAAAATGCTCAGGCACTGCCTCCACGAGACCTGCCGAACACACAGTAGCAGGCACTCGGATGGTCTCAGCCGGCTCCAGACCGGAACTGCGCATGCAAAGTTCTGAGCCAAGCATCACATCCATATTTTTTACTGGCAACCTTTTTCTGTCACTGGAATATACTGGCAGAAGAAAAGTGCCCATTTTTTACTGACTGCCAGTAAAAATACTGATGGTTGGCAACACTGGTGTAACCTGACAAGCATTACCCTGGTAGTAAGGTTGGTCATAGATGGATTCAAATGTGGTTGGTTTAGCAGCCAGCCTGAGTTTTGATCCATGTGTGGCCACTGGAAGTCTAATACACTATATGAAAAATCGTTCAAACTCATTTTCAAAAAACAAACACTCGGCTGTGAGAGCAGACGATCGTGCCATCATGTAATGATCGATAAATCGTTCAATGGACATAAATTAATCAGTTTTTTGTTTCGTTTTGTCACATATGCCTAGAGCAAACAGTTTGGGCGAGAAACACATTAACCTTTCAATTTATCGTTCGTTCGGCAGAATTTTCCAAACTGTTCCTTCAATTTTTCAGCTCTAAAAAGTTAAAACTGATTTTCTATTTGTGCCCATTAACTGGACGAAAAACCTAAGGAAAGAACCAAATGACAGATTTTCAAATGATTTTTAGGCTAGTGTATGGCCAGCATAACAATCGACTTCTGTTGAATGGAAATGTTGGACATTTTTCTTGATTAGCAGCTGCAATCCCTTGTCAGTGTATTTCTGACACTGGAGTCCTTGCTGTCAGAATATAATGTCTCAGCTAGGACTCGAGGATTGCTTCATCTACCTAGCTTGTGTCTGTTGAAAAAAAAAAAAGAGTGATCTATGGCCAGCTGAAGTGGAAAGACTAGTTTGTCATGCTGCTTATCTCATGACGAAAAAATGATCAGTCTTTCCTATGCTTAATAAACAGTGTGTTTGTAGAAATGGGTAATCACATGAGTGAAAACAAAGGGAACACCATGGAAATTTTACTCGTCACGTCACACAGATTCTTAGAAGGTCTTACTGTAGGTTTGTCACCTATACTGTATTCAACTTTTTGTCCCAACCATTGCTGCTACAAGCAACATGAGAGTGGAAAGTTTGTAACATGGCTTCTAACTTTCTGAGATGAAAAGGAGCAGAGGCGGCTCTAGGCTTTGTGAGGCCTTAGGCAGAATTTAGACATGAGGCCCCACTCACCCCCTTTGCAGAGTTTAAAGTGGTTGTAAACTTGTTTAACTTTTTTTTTTTTTTTACAACCTGAAAGACGAACACATAATGAGCTAGTATGCACGCATACTAGCTCATTATGAAATACTTACCTTACAACGAGCCCCCGCTGTGCCCCTCACTCACCTGTATGACGGGCGACATGTGCAGTCGCCCGTCTTCCGGGATCGCAGCATCCGGCCATCTGATTGGCCGGAGCCGCGGTGACGTCACTCCCGCGCACACGTGCGGGAGCCAACGGTCACGGCACGGGACTCTGAAGGAACGGCACGAGCGGCCGTTCCTTCAGAGCGCATGCGCCAGTGACGTCACTGGCGGCATGTAAGGTAAATATCTCCTAAATTGTGCATGTTTAGGAGATATTTACAGTACCTATAGGTAAGTCTTATCATAGACTTACCTATAGGTAAAAGTGTCAGAGGAGGGTTTACTTCCTCTTTAAGGAAGAACCCAGAGGCTGATTACTGCTGCTTGTGTGGGTGGGATGTGTACTGTGGCAATTACATAGGATGAATAGGAGAGGGATGGGACTGGGAACCATGGGGTTGGGGAGAAGATGGAGGGAGTAAAAAGGGGGGAGTGGGAAGATGATGAGGGATGGGTAGAGGAAAGCTGGAGTGAAACTGGGGGATCCTGGTCTGTATAGCAATAAAAAAGAAGGATTTGTACTCGCATGAGGGGGACGGACAGGGGGACAGACAGGGAGACAGGGGGACAGGGAGACAGACGGGGGACAGACGGGGGGACAGACAGGGGGACAGACAGATAGGGGGGACAGACGGACAGGGGGGACAGACAGGGGGGAGGGACAGACAGGGACAGGGGGACGGACAGACAGGGACAGACAGACGGCCAGGGGGACAGACAGGGGGACAGACGGACAGCTAGGGGGACAGACCGACAGCTAGGGGGACAGACCGACAGCTAGGGGGACAGACAGACAGATGGGGGGACAGACAGACAGACAGATAGGGGGGCAGAAAGACAGATAGGGGGACAGACAGACAGATAGGGGGACAGACAGACAGATGGGGGGACAGACAGACAGATAGGGGGACAGACAGACAGATAGGGGGACAGATAGGGGGGCAGAAAGACAGATAGGGGGACAGACAGACAGATAGGGGGACAGACAGACAGATAGGGGGACAGACAGACAGATAGGGGGACAGATAGGGGGCAGATGGACATATAGGGGAGAGACGGACAGATAGGGGGACAGATGGACAGATAGGGGGACAGATGGACAGATAGAGGGACAGACAGACAAATATGGGTACAGATGGACAGATAGGGGGACAGACGGACAGATAGGGAGACAGACGGACAAATAGGGGGACAGACGGACAAATAGGGGGACAGACGGACAGATATGGGTACAGATGGCCAGATAGGGGGACAGATAGACAGATAGGGAGACAGACGGACAAATAGGGGGACAGATGGACAGATAGGGGAACAGACTGACAAATAGGGGTACAGATGGACAGATAGGGGGACAGACGGACAGATAGGGGGACAGACGGACAGATAGGGGGACAGACGGACAGATAGGGGTACAGATGGACAGATAGGGGGACAGATGGACAGATAGGGGGACAGACTGACAGATAGGGGGACAAACGGACAGATAGGGAGACAGACTGACAAATATGGGTACAGATGGACAGATAGGGGGACAGATGGATAGATAGGGGGACAGACAGAAAAGAGGGAGAAAGAAAGGAATGGAAAGAGATGGAGGAAGGGTGCCCCTTAAATCATCATCAGAGTACTCACTGGAAGGGATGGATGGATGGATGAAGGGATCAGGTGCCAGCTTTCCTCTTCTTCGTCCTGGTTTTCAATCTTCCCGCCCAGGCGCCCACACATCATCTTCTGAGGAGAAAACTGTCGAGGAGTGTGGGCGGGGCAAGCATAGGTGGAGAGGTCGGGAGGAGGAGCAGAAGCAGGCAGCAGATCTCTCTCCTCCCCCGTCTGTGGTCTGTGAGGGAGGGGAAGTGTCACCACCGCGACTTCAGTATTTGGCTGTGATCCAGAGATGTCAGTGAGCTCCCATTCATGAGCTGCTCCTGATCACAGCCCGGATTCTCCTGCTTACAGATCGGCCGGGACTCGGAGTCAGAATTGTGCTGATGGCAGGGAGATCCCTGCTGCCCAGCCTCAGAGGCGGCTCTTTAACTCGGCAAATTAGGCGGCCGCGAGGCCCCTGAGAGTGCGAGGCCTTCGGCGACCGCCTAATTTGCCTAATTAGAGAGCCGCCTCTGAAAAGGAGGGACGTCTTTTGGCACCAAGTATGTGCGCAGTGGACACATGCCTACCACACCTCCCAATATAATTTATATGTGAACCCTTACTTACAGTGTAGGGCTCCTATCACACTAATGTGGTGCAGGTTTGGTGGGGGGTCCACACAGTCTTCTATTATGTCCCACGCTCAAACCGCACTGCATCAATGTGAAAGGAGCCAAAAATAACTTGTTCAATTGAAAATAGAAATGAAAGGCAAAACATTTGTTTGTTTTATTTATATATATATATATATATATATATATATATATATATATATATATATATATATATATATATATATATATATATATACATACAGTATATATATATATATATATATATAAAATGATAAATACCTTGTTTTCCTTTTTATAAGTAATCACAGTTGGATAGGGGGCTTGAAGGAGTAGGGTCCTTTCACACGGGCTTTCCGCACAGCAGACTCAGTTTTGCTCAGCGGGGATCAATCCACCAATCCCTGCTAAGCAGGCAGATGACAGGTCCGTCTCCACTTTGTGTGCAGAGACGGTGCTGTCAGAGCCCCGCTCACCTCTATGAGAGATCGGATGAAAACGGGCCCCTATCCGTTTTCACCCGATCCTCCAGATGGATGGAAAATAGGGTTTCCATTCATCTGGATTTCACAGACCACATCGGATCGGATAGCAGTGGGTGTCAGCAGACATGTCACCGCTGACATCCGCTGCTCCATAGAGGTGAATGGAGCATCCAATCAGGTCCTCCTGAAAAACTGACAGGCGCACCTGATCGGAAAGTCCATGTGAAAGGGGCCTAAGGCTCCTGTCCCACTGATGTGGTGCTGTTTGGCGGCAGGTTAGGTGGGGGTTAACTGCATTTTCCACACAGTGTTCTGTTATGTCCCTCACTCAAACCGCACTGCATCAGTGTGAAAGGAGCCAAAAACAACCCATTCAATTGAAAATAGAAATGAAAGGCAAAACATTTGTTTGTGTGTGTGTGTGTGTGTGTATATATATATGTACAGCCCTCAAATTTTCCACTCGCCTGGTCGCATTTTGCGAGTGGAAAATTCTGTTGGGCGAGCTCTGGGGAAGAGAGGAGAGGAAAGCCAGAGCTAATGTCAGAGCGGCGGATCATCCCGCTGTAATAGCTTCAATTGTAATTGCGGGGCGTTCGCTGACACACACAGTCCCGCCTCCTAGCCCGGCTTCTTTGATAGACAGAACACCTGGCCAACCAGGACGTGTGACGTCTATCAAAGGAGCCGGGCTAGGAGGCGGGACTGTGTATGTCACCGAGCGCCCGGCAATTACAATTGAAGCTATTACAGCGGGATGATCCGCCGCTCTGACCTTATCCGGCCGCATACCGATGGGGGGTGTCAAGCCGGCGTGAAAATCGATCTCCCAGAGCTACACCGGTACTCGCGCCGATCATCTCCTGTGAAGGCAGCTGCTCCCTCGGTCTGTGCTGCGCTGCTCACGGGTGCTGGAAGCAGGTGAGTGTCCAAGGATTTAGCAGCTCCTTGTGTGACTGGATAGGAGGAGCGGTGGGGCGGCTGCATATAGAGGAATTGATCTTTCCAGCTGGATGCCTGATTCTCCTCTCTGCAGGCATTGAGCAGCTGCAGGAGGAATATGCAAAGATCAATTCCTCTATATGCAGCCGCCCCACCGCTCCTCCTATCCAACTTCTTTTTTTCTTTTGCTGGCCCCCCAGTGCTGTACAGCCCCTCCCTCTTCAGCCCTCCCAGTGCTCTTCAGCCCCCCCTCCAGCCCCCCAGTGCTCTTCAGTCCACCCCTCCAGCCCCCCCAGTGCTCTTCAGCCCACCCCTCCAGCCCCCCCAATGCTCTTCAGTCCACCCCTCCAGCCCCCCCAGTGCTCTTCAGCCCCCCCTCCAGCCCCCCAGTGCTCTTCAGTCCACCCCTCCAGCCCCCCCAGTGCTCTTCAGTCCACCCCTCCAGCCCCCCCAATGCTCTTCAGTCCACCCCTCCAGCCCCCCCAATGCTCTTCAGTCCACCCCTCCAGCCCCCCCCAGTGCTCTTCAGCCCACCCCTCCAGCCCCCCCAGTGCTCTTCAGCCCACCCCTCCAGCCCCCCCAGTGCTCTTCAGCCCACCCCTCCAGCCCCCCCAGTGCTCTTCAGCCCACCCCTCCAGCCCCCCCAGTGCTCTTCAGCCCACCCCTCCAGCCCCTTAGTGCTCTTCAGTCCACCCCTCCAGTCCCCCCAGTGATCTTCAGTCCCCCCAGTGATCTTCAGTCCACCCCTCCAGCTCCCCCCCAGTGCTCTTCAGCCCACTCCTCCAGCCCCTTAGTGCTCTCAGCCCCCCAGTGCTCTTCAGCCCACTCCTCCAGCCCCTTAGTGCTCTCAGCCCCCCCAGCGCTCTTCAGCCCCCCTCCAGCCCCTTAGTGCTCTTCAGCCCCCCCCCCAGTGCTCTTCAGCCCCCCACCCTCCAGACCCTTGATGGGCACTGATGAGGCTGCACTGATGGGCACTGAAAACGTTGTTATTAAAATCTATTTTTGTAACTTCTGCATTAATTCAAAAACATTTAACAGTGTAATTTTGAGATAATTTATGAGGGCGTGTTTAGGGGCGGGATTAGGGGCGGGGCATGGTAGGGGTTGGGTGGGGCAACTGGTGGCGAGTAACCCTTAAGGCCTGGCTAGTAGCTCAGGACTTTAAATTTTGAGCCCTGTATATGTATATATATATATATATATATATATATATATATATATATATATATATATATATATATATATATATATATATTTATATATATTTATATATATATATATATATATAAAAACTATAAATACCTTGTTTATCTTTTTATAAGTAATCACATAAGCTCTGTTCTCAGTTAGATAAGGGGCTTGAAGAGGTAGGGTGGATAAACAGCAATACTCTGATCTTCCCAGTGAATGGCTGTACGGGGGGGGGGGGGTCAGTCAGCACAAGTCTGATCATTGGAGGACAGGCCGGCTGTGCCAGCACAGCCAGAAAACTAACTACTCTGAGATGGACATGCTTTCCTGCCCAGTGTGGTCAGTTTGAAATAGGAAAGCAAAAGGATTGGCAGAATCACCAGGTATGTTACATACAGAAAGCAATACAAAGAGAACAGGATACTTTTTAACACAAGTACATGGTACAACAGGCACATATCAGGAATCTACAATGTTGGGGTAACACATTGATGGGGAACCTTGGCACCCCAGATGTTTTGGAACTACATTCCCCATGAGGCTCAACTACAATGCAGAGTGCATGAACATCATGGGAAATGTAGTTCCAAAACATCTGGGGTGCCAGGGTTTGCCATCACTGGGGTAACATGTCCTTAAAAGGGTTAGTTCTCCCGTACAGAAAATCTGTAAAGGTGAGAAGGCAGATGAAATTTCAAATCCCAGGACCGGTGGAGTGGCTTGGGGGAGCCCTAATGGCTCAGGATTACAGGAGTTAAGTACTGCGGGGACATGGGGGGGAGGGTTGATGATGGAGATGGGTGGCGGGTGTCAAGGAGGTCCAGTGTTGGTCACCTTTACAGATTTTCTATAGAGGTAAACTAACAATTTAGGCCATGTTCAATAATATCTGTTGATCCTGTCAGGAAGGTCCCTGTTCAGACCCTGCAGACAGGATGTGGCAGTATTTTGTTTAAAAGAGAGGTACAGCTAAAGTTTTTTCTTTTTTTTTTTTTTATCATACCTCTCTTCTGGGTCACAGGAGTGTACTTTTGCACACCTGTGACCCAGAATCAGCCAGTCACTTGACATCCCCCTGTCACCTGACATCACAGAGTAACTCCTGGTTCGGGGAGGATCCCGATGATATTATCGGGATCCACCAAGCTGAATAAATTACAGCTGGCACTCAGCACTCAGATAAGAGCCAAAGCCAGCTGCTCCTGCCCCCTCTCAAGGCCAGCACTCAAGTGAGCGCTGGAGGGTTAGACTGGAGAGCTGTGACTGATGGTCACTGCTCTCCGCTTTGAGAACAATGAGAACTGAGCGATCAATGGTCATATGATCGCTCAGTTCTCAAGCTTAGACCCAATGGGGAACAGCTTCAGTATCACACCAATGCTGCAACATAGAGGGAAGTATAGATGTTTTTTAACAACCCCAAACTTCTTTAAAAAAAATGCAATTGTTTTTCATACACATGGATTTAGCAACATTATTTGGTTAGCGTTTACATCCCAATGTATACAAGGTGACTGGATCAAAGTGTAGTAATGTAGAGAGAGAAACACAGAGCAGTTTTCCTAACCTATTTACTTTTCAAATGTGTTTGCACACAAACAAGCAGTCTAATGTCTGCTGTAATTACATAATATATAAATAAATAATATAACTAATCTAATATTGCTGTGTGCCTAGCATTCATCATTTTCCTTCAGTTATAATTGACAGCACTGGGAATTAACAGCTTACAGTATGTAATAGCAAATAGTGCCGTCAGTGGATGACAATGAACATGCCCTAGATTATCTCTCCCTATGTACGAATCATTATGTGGCAGCTAGGAAGATAACTGAGTGGATGATGAAAAATACATTTCTATTAAAAGTATTCTCGTACATTCCTCCCAACATTAGAACTTTAGGCAGATGGGGGCTAGGAGGTAAAAGTATAAATAAAACTTTTTTTTAAGTTTTGGATAGAGTGGAGAGGGATTCAAACTCTTGTAGGTTTTTATCACTGTCTGTGCCTCTGTTAAGGAGATTCACCCTCTCTATTAGTCTGGTTTACCATTATCATTAAAAGTAAAAGAAAATCCAAAATTTTGGGTTGTCCCCAGAAAAGTACTAGCAAGGAAAATCTTCAAATGTGAACACTAGTTCTGATGACCTGGGTGTCCTTAAGGAATTCCTATAATTTGCAGGGGTTTCCACTCACTTTCTGTTTGGCTATGGGACAGGAAGTGATGAGAAATCACTACAATGGGACACAGATGGTTATAATCCTCCCTTGCTCCATCCAAAATGAAAAAAAAAAAAAACGTTTTGCATATAGTTCTACTTTAAGTGAGTGTAGTTAAATGTATGGTAGTATTATATACATATCTATCCCTCAACAAAATCATTTTTTAAATTGGAACTCTTTCAATACACATGCCTTTCTCTATACAGAATATAGGCAGACAGCTACCACTTTGTCTAAACCTTCCTAAAAAGAAATTAATTAAAGCGCAGTTCCACCCTAAAAATGATCTTTGCATCATGAGTTAGAGTAAAAAAAACCTGAAAAAGAATTGGATAATTAATATTTTTTTCTTGCTTTATAAAAGGGTCACTTGAACCCAATGCGCTTCAACGTGGCAAAGAGGTAAGGCCAGCTCAGCCTATCAAAGGCCTTCTGAGCATCTAAGCTCAGCACCAGAGCCGGGTGGGGGAAACGATTAAGGAGATCAATTAGGTCTATAGTGCGCCTGGTGCCGGCATGGCGAGACATTACAAAACCCACTTGATCCCTATCTATCAATTTGGGAATGAGTAAAGATAACCGATTAGCTAGGATTTTAGTGAATATTTTGTAGTCCGAATGCAACAATGCTATAGGACGGTAATTGTCAGGAAGGGACGAGTCTTTACCGGGTTTAGGGATGACCGAGATGTATTAATGTGTGAATTGGGAGTGTGGAACCTTCCCCTGGAGCAGAGAGGCATACAAGTCTAACAAATGGGGGGCCAAGATAGGCAGGAAGGTCTTATAAAAGAGGTAAGGAAGGCCATCTGGGCCAGGGGTCTTTTGAGAGGGCAGGTCTTTAACCGTGGCTGTGAGTTCTTCCATGGAAATATCCGCATTCAATTACAACAAAGCAGATGCAGACAATTTGGGGAGGGACAAGTCCTGAACGAATTCATCGAAGTGTTCTTGGGTGAAAGTAAAGTGATTCTCAGGAGTAAGGCAATTATAAAGTTTACAGTAAAATGTACCAAAAACTTTGGCCATAGTATAGGGACAGTGTGTAGGAGTACTCAAATTTAATGGGTCCGGGAGCGAGTGAAAGGGACGTGGTCTAAGCTTATTTACTAACATCCTGTGGGTTTATTAGAAAATTCATAGAATTTTTGTTTGGCCCATGTCAATGATTTAGCCATCTTGGACAGGTCCAGCGTCTTAATGCGGTCCTGGAGATACACAACTCTCCTAATGGGCCTTACACATTATAAGATTTTCTGAAGACTTTTTCCTTTTGACTTACCAAAACCATATAATACGAGGTCAAACCTAAACACTTTCAATTTGTATGCAATCTGGCAGGCCCTTGCACTACATAGAAAAGGTAAATCTGAAGGAAATCTAACCAAAAAAGTTGGATAGTGTGTATCCAGCTTAAGTCTCGACACCGAGGGAGACCCCACAAGCTGAGACTCCGCCAACCGCAGATCAGTCAGCAGAGACTCCCTGAGGCTTCCAGCCTCTTTCTTCATGCGGGAGCTCTCAGCAATACAAGCGCCCCTAAAAACAGCCTTGTGAGCCTCCCACAACGTGGAAACATCATCTAAACCTGCATTGAGAGCAAAAAACTCCATTAGACCTGTGGCCAGTCTATCCCGCACAACCTGGGTCTGAAGAAGGCGGTCATTCAAACTCCAGTGGCAGGTCTTAGGGGAGGGGGAAGCAATGGACAGATCAAGGACAACAGGCGCGTGGTCCAACCAGGTGATGGGGAGTATATCAGAGTTGACCATGCACGAGATAAGGGGGGGATAAAAAAATGGTCAAGCCTAGAGTGCATCTTATGTGCTGAGGAGTAGAAGGTGAAGTGCCTGTTAGTGGGATGCTTAATTCTCCAAGAGTCAAAAAGTCTGTGGGACCTGACACATTTGCGGAAAGCTTTAGCCTGTGTTAAAAGTCGGTGAGAGGGAGTTCTCTGGCTAAGAGATTGTCTATCCCGGTGAGGGGACATAATTAAATTGAAAAATGTTGAAAAATGTATTTCTCTAATCGGAGGGTATCCCCCATTTGAGCTACCCATTCCTTTGAAGTAGGGGGGTCTGCAGAGATCCAATAGCGAAGTATTACCTTCCGGGCTTAAAATAATACCCTCACTATGGCCTGCCTGGGTGCATCATCTATCTGTAGGTCACTCAGAATTCCCAGCACACAGATTTTTGGATCTTCAGGTATTTTTACCTGAAAGACATTGGCAATGGTGACAATGACCTCCTTCCAATATCTATGCAGTTTTGGGCAGCGCCACATAAGGTGAATCAAGTATCCCTGGTCTCTACTACATCTGGAGCATGTAGGGGACTCCCTCCTTCCCATGTGAAATAACCTCACTGGGGTGTAATGGACCAGTAGGAGTAAATAAAGCTGTTACAGACACTGTGCCACATTCAGGGAGCACTGCTTGACTGCCAAGAGAGCCTCTTCCCATTGTTCCTCCTCCAGAGTTCCTATGTCCCTTTCCCATTTAGACACCACACTCATGGGATGCTCCTTTAGGAAACTGTTTAATAGCATTGAGTAAAACTGGGAGATGAAACCTCTGTATGAATCAACCTCGTACATGTAATCGAATATCAGAGCGGGCTTACAAACCTGAGTATGTGGCAAACTCTGAAATGATAGGCATCGTTTCTTCAAGAGAGAGGTATAGCATGGTATCATCTGCATATAACATTATTTTTTCTTGCTACTGTCCAAATTTAAACCAGCAAATCTTTGCATTGGATCTAAAGAGTGCAAACAATAGCCAGCGCAAACAAAAGCGGTGACAGGGGGCAGCCCTGTCTTGTTCCCCTGTGAAGATCGAAGCTGACATCCTGCCCACTTCCCTAATAGCCGCCTTTGGGTTACAATAAAGTAGTTGGATCCATGAGATAAAACCCTCGCCAAAGTAAAATTTATGCATTACTGACTAAAATGTATGCAGTTTTTCCATTCGATACTGTCAAAGGCCTTATGGGCATCCAGCGACAACAACGCCCTGTCACCAACTTTATCTCCTGGAGATTGTAAGTCTAAAAATAATCCATGTAGGGTAATTGATGTAGATTTTTGTGGCATAAAGCCCACCTGATCATCATTAATGATAGACGCAATAACCTTGT
Source organism: Pelophylax lessonae (assembly GCF_965119305.1). NCBI lineage: Eukaryota > Metazoa > Chordata > Amphibia > Anura > Ranidae > Pelophylax > Pelophylax lessonae. The sequence goes on along the minus strand of NC_138770.1, from coordinate 221,201,727 downwards.
TTAGTCGAAAGGCCAATGCCTTTGCGAGTATCTTGATATCACTCCGTAGAAGTGAAATGGGCTCATATGACCCTGGATCCAGCGGATCCTTCCCAGGTTTCAGTAAGAGGATAATATTATCCCTGGTCATACTCTGAGGAAGGCAACAACTGGCCCTGGCTTCATTAAACACCTGTAGTAATTTGGGTAAGATCTCATCACCAAATGTCTTGTACACCTCAGTTGGCAAGCTATCCTCCCCAGGGGCCTTCGAGTTAGGGAATAGACTAGTCGCCCCCCTCAACTCCTCCAATGTCAGAGGTGCATCTAACATGTCTCGGCCCACCGAAGAGAGAAATGGCAAAGGGACAGTATCCACATATCATACCAGCTGGTCCTCCGAGTGGGACTGTTTAAACAGGTATAGGGTGGAACAGGGGCATACCAAGAGCATTTGGCACCCGGGGCAGATCCTATATCTGGCAACCCCCCCCCCCCCCACACTCAGGCGGGCAGTGATGTTGCGTGTAGCGCCTCCATGCACTGCGGCCTGGAACCTGAAAAAAATCTTCCTCCCTCTGCTCCCTCCAGGGGCCAGGCCCCTCCTCCTCCTCCTCTGCAAAAAGGGCGCCGACTGACATGAGGCGCCAAACAGAAATACACGTAAATGGCAGTGGCACACTTACTGTGTGCTACTTCCAGTGTCGTCACTAGGGTTGGTGTCACCTGGTGCAGTAAACCATGGTGTCACTCCCCCCCCCCCCCCCCCCAAAAGAAAAATAATTTTCCTATTTTCTGAAAGTGCGCCAAAGATGCAGCATGGGGGACATTTGGTGCGCTTTCAGAAAATGCAGTGTGACAGGTCAAGATTCTGTCATGGTGCAGGACTACAGAGCATAGATGTGCAGTGGAGAAAACTGCTTTTGCAGCTTTCTCCAGGTTTTGGTATACCTGGATGGGGCTCTGTAGTTTGGAGATTTCATAGTGTCTTGGAAGGGACGGAATCTCCAACTCTGTGTCCATGTTTTGTTGATGACCAGCTGGGTGTGTGCTTAGGTGCACACAGCCCTTATAATGAAGGTCTAGGAAGACCTCAGGGCCCCCAGTTGGAGACTGCTTCATCCAACAGTCAGGAGGACTCCAATACTCTCGGGGAGTCAGTGGCTGCAGGTGGCAGCCAGAACATGTGTGTGTGTGTGTGTGTGTGTTTCTGAAGAGACAGGAGACGGCCTGAGGACCAAGGCCACAGTGAAGCTGTCCGCTTCAGAGAGTCCATGGTCTGGAGACCAGCATAAAGTGCAGAGGTACTGTTGAGGAAAAACTGCACGAGAGCGAGAGAGCCAGGTGGGCTAGTATTTTCAGTTTTGCATTTACTGGCGAAGAACCCCTGCGTGGGAAAAACTATGTTATGGACTTTCCTTATTGTTTTAATAAAAAATGGACTGCCATGCCCTTAAACCACAGTCCTGACTACAGTGAATCACTGGAAAAACGCATCTGCCACTGAGCTAATGGTCCCCCATGTTACAGCAGAAAAACACGCGCAACTTAATAGACGTCTATAGGACTGCAGCTATAACTGCGGGTAAAATGTAGGAAGAACCCCTTTACATTACACATCCCCCTACCTCTGGACCTCTTCAAATTACACAGCCCCCATACCTCTGGACCCCTTAAAATTACACAGCCCCCATACCTCTGGACCCCTTTACAATTCACAGCCGCTGCACCTCTGGACCCCTTTACAATTCACAGCCGTTGCACCTTTGGACCCCTTTACATTATACAGCCCCCGAACCTCTGGACCCCTTTACATTACACAGCCCCCCTCACCTATTGACCCCTTTACATTGCAAAGCCCCGCCCACACCTCAGGACCCCTTTATATTACACAGCCCCCCACACCTATCGCCCTCTTTACATTACACAGCTCCCCATACCTCTGGACCCCTTTACATTACACAGCTCCCCCCCACACCTCTGAACCCTTTTACATTATACGGCCCCTCTATGGAACCCTTTACATTATACAGCTCCCCAATGGAACCTTTACATTATACAGCCCCCACCCCCCAATGGAACACTTTACATTACACAGCCCCCCCTCCTTATGGAACCCTTTACATTACATATCCCCCCCATGGAACCCTTTACATTATACAGCCCCCCATTGGAACCCTTTACATTACACAGCCCCTGCCCCCCTCCCCCTAATGGAACCCTTTACATTATACAGCCCCCTATTGGAACCCTTTACATTACACAGCTCCCGCCCCCCCCCCCCCTTGGAACCCTTTACTCTACAGAGCCCCGGTCCCCGCATGGAACCCTTTACATTACACAGCCCCCGCCCCCCCATGGAACCCTTTACATTACACAGCCCCTGCCCCCTCCATGGAACCCTTTACATTGCACAGCCCCCGCCCCCCCCATTGGAACCCTTTACATTACAAAGCCCCTGTCCCCCCCATGGAACCCTTTACATGAGACAGCCCCCGGCCCCCCCATGGAACCCTTTACATTATACAGCCCCCCTAGAACCCTTTACATTACACGCCCCCCCCTTCAATGGAACCCTTTACAATACAAAACCCCCGTCCCCTCCTCTTCCTACCTTATAAGTAAGAGAGTGGAGCAGGAGGCAGTGTGTCTGAAGCAGAACAGGAGAGAGACTCACCAGCCCTGAATAAACAGAAGAAACTGCCTTAGTTATCTTTGCTAGTAAATGAGCAGGTGATTGGTTGCTAGGGGGTCCTAGCAACCAATCACCTGCTCAATAACTCGCAAAGTTAACCCCGGCAGTGCCCGCTGTTTATTCAGGGCTGGTGACTCTCTCGCGTTCTGCTTGAAACAGTTCCTCCACTCTCCTAGAGAGGCAGTCTGGCGGCTGGCCCTGGGTGTCACACTGGTGCTCCCTGATACCCCCTAATGTGTGGCACCCGGGGCGGACCCCCCCCCCCCATGCCCCCCTGTTGGTATGCCACTGGGGTGGAATAATAATTGACCAGTCTAGTCATGATCAACTCATGAGTGGTAACTATCTTGCCATCATGGTCTTTCAAAGCACCGATACCCGGGGAAGACCAGTGGGGGTGAGCAAGTTTAGCTAGTAGGCGACCCGTCTGCTCTTTCTACTCATAGAATGCCAACCTGTTAAACGCTTTCTCTGGGCAGCTGAAGTGGTTATGTGATATAATGCCTCCTATGCCGCCAGCCATCCCTCCCTATTTGATTCTGTTGAATCATCAGTGAATTTGGTTTCAAGGTCACGCACCAGTCTTACCACCTCCTCCCTCTGGGCTACTGTTGCCTTTTTAACGGCCTGGATCTCCGAGATGAAGCGGCCCCATAAGAAAGCATCCCAAATAGCCAGTACTCAGATATTACTTCCCCGATACAAACAAGAGCGTGGGGGGATAAGGTTTAACCAAAAGGCGTTAAGCTTCCAAGGGGCCATCAACAGCCCAGATGGTGGTCGAACCTCCACGCACACCAGCATCGGGGAGTGATCAGAAATTCCCCTGGTGGTATAAGCAATGTCACTCACATGTCTAAACGCCTGGGAGTTGCATAAACATAAGTCTAGCCTAGACAAGGATGTGTGTGTCTTGGAGAAGCATGAAAACACCCGCTCCCCTGGATGCATGCCCCTCCAAGGATCAACCCACCCCAGTTCCCTAGAAAGCTTCAAGAGGGCCGTGCGGTGAACACTGTGCCCTGCGGGAGTAGGGGAGTGTCTATCCAATACTGGATCTAGCCAGCAGTTAACATCACCCATAATAAACAGTGGTAACTCTGGGCAGCGCAACTGGTACGCTAGTAAGGTTTTGAGGATCTCATTATTGTATGTGGGTGGTATATAGATAAATGCTAGAATACAATGTAAATAATATATGCGGCATGTCAAAAACACCAATCTACCTTCGATATCAACAAGACTATCCAGCTCTTGGTAGACTATGGAGCTGTGTATCTAAACACTCACACCCCTCAAATATACAGTGTGAATGGAATGGTACACTCTCCCTACCCAGGTGAAGTCAAGACATGACAGAGAGTCTTCGGTAAGGTGCGTCTCCTGTGGTGCACAAATCGCAGGAAGATGCCTCAGAAGTAGCGTGTGTATCATAGTGCGTTTTAGGGCATCATGGATCCCTAATGTTCCACGAAACTATATTCACTGTAGACATGACATGAAAGATGTTAGGCGTTTCCAGGGTATAATACGAGCATGTATTCCTAGGTCACATAGGTACCTAGGAAGGTCCCCGGAACTAAGAAAGTCATTATAACAAGGTACCTCCAGTGTGTATTCTAGGTATATAGCAGAGACCTCACCTGTCTCCTCGACGAACGAGTGTTATCCCAATTGTACTGCCAATAGTAAGTCGGGCAGACAGTAGCCTCTGTGTTCTCCTGTCAATGGTTAGGCGGTGCTGAGGCCACAGGAAGATGTTCCATCGTGATGTCTGCTGGCTTCTCATACTGTCGTGGGAGTGAAAACAAGTAAGGCAAAAAAAACATGTAAATGTCTATGAGGAACAACTGGTCCCTCCTGCCGCCATACAAACTAGATATCAAAAAAGATAAACTTGAGGTAAAAGTACCAGTAAGGCCGTCACTTAGTAAATATAACCAAATCCTTTCGCTCTTTGTAAAGCATAGTAAAATGCTTCCCGAAGCCTATCCTCAACGCTGGGTAAGTATACTTATATTGCTCCCACTGGGGTATAAAAAGCTAGCAGTGTAAAGATGAGGATGGCCATTCATTTATCCTCCTCCATGGGTCTGTGTGATGGGTGGAACATGTGTTCATTCGAATCAAGCCAAGCAAAAGCGTCTGCAGCATTCTCAAAAAGTGTGCTCGCCCCTGAGCTGTTATGTGGAGTTTAACCAGCCAGGTATAGCATCGCATAAGAGGCCTGCAGTTTCTGGAGTTTCTGGAGGCCTGCAGTTTCTGACCGATGTAAACTTAGCTCTGCTTTTCTGGACCTCGGCCGACTAATCCGGATAGAATGATACATGACCCCCATTAAATTAAATGTTCTGTCGTTCTCTGGCCAAGCAAAGAACAGTTTCCTTATCTCTGTAATTCAAAGGTCGAGCCAGCATGGTACGCGGTGGTCTCCCTGTCTGTAACGGACATGTGGGGACTCTGTGTGCTCTCTCCACCGCATATAGTGCAGAGAAGGCCTCCTTGCCAAATACATCCAATAGATAGCGTTCCACAAAGTCAGTGGGGTCCCTGCCTTCCACCTTCTCTGGTAGGCCCACTATCCATATGTTATTGAGGTGGTTTTCAATGTCCTCAGCCCTCATATCTGTCGCTATGGCCAGCCTGCCTGTGGACTGAGACTCCCTGATAAGGGGTGGTAGCTGGTCCTCTATTTCACTGATTCTGCTTTCTGCTGCGGTTGTTCTTTCCCGCACTTTGTGGAGGTCTTGTCTTATCAGGGCCACTGCATTTGTCAGAACCCCAAACTGTGCCTTTAGGGTGTCCACAGAAGCTGTACATTTATTAACAGCTCTCAGGATATCAGACAAGGTCAGCTGTGCAGGCTCCTCACCTCCACTACTACTCGGTCAGCTTGAGTTTCTTGCTGCTGCAGGCACTCTGACTCTTCCTGTTCTGTGTCAGACAGCTCTGGGGGACAAACACACTCTTCGCCCCCCCCCCCCCCCCCCACCTCCTGAACTGATAATTTGTGGGCGTATAATCTCATATCCCTTTGATTATCTCTGGGAGCTGTTTTGGTTTTTTTTGGAAGTTTACTCACATTATCTTTTCTGTCCATTCCACGTGCACTTCCCTGCTGGGCAGCCGCGGTGGCGCCATTTTGGGAGTCAGGCTTTGCTGTATCTTCCTTCTGTTTTCGGGCCATCGTGACCCTTGTGGACTTCAGATTACCTGCCTGGATCAGCAGTAAACTTGTGGGAGCAGATTGGAGAGGATTCGGAGCGTTTAGGATTCCGGGAACAGGATATCTTCAGGATGTAATCCGGGAGCTCTGTGAAATATGTCAGCTCACATGCCACCCCCCACCCCACCAATCACTTTGTTTTTAAACTAGACCGACAGTCAACAATTTACCTTTTCTATTTATTTTGGCATATGACTCTCTTTCTTTTTATATGACATTTTTGACATTTGACATTGATCGTCTATTTGATGCTTAAATCGTGCGATATTGCATTTGCATTTTTATTTCTCTCTTTCCAATTAAGGCTACATTCACACCTGAGCGTATCGTTTTCGGGCGTATTTTACCGCGATTTACAGGCGTTTTTACAGGCGTTTTTTGTGCAGGCGTTTTTAGATTGAATAGAGACCAATGGAAAACGCCTGTAATCTGCCCAAAAAGAAGCTCATGTACTTTTTTGAGCGTTGGGCGTTTTGCTCACAGCGTCAAAACGCCCAGATGTGAACAGGGGCCAATGAAATGAATAGGATTTGTCTTGTTGGGCGTTTTGAGAGCTGATCCTAGAGCACAAAAACTCCCCAAAAACGCCCCAAAACGCCTACATGTGAACGGAGCCTAAAGTATTTAGTTTGTTACCCTTCGAATATGTACCACAATCCACATAAAATTCAGATTGTTCTTTGTTAATTTTATTCAAAACAATAAACACATTTGATAAGAAAAAAAATATATAGCTGTTGTTTTAGTTTTAATTACAGTTTTAAAAATAACACTTTGGCTCCTTTCACACGGCCGCTCCGTGTGAAAGGTCCGCTGCGGGACTTTTTTTTTTTTTTTTCCACGGAGCGGATGACATTTCTGTCATCCGCTCCGTGTGCCCGCATATCATCCCATCCGTTTGCGGATGATATGCGGACCTAATGTAAGTATATGGCACTGCGGATGTCAGCGGATGACACCGCTGACATCCGATTTTCCTTCCTTTCCGTTTTTTACACGGATGGAAAAATGGGGTTCTGTTCCGTTCCAAAAAACGGAACAGAACTGAAAGGAGGAAAATCGTATGTCAGCGGATGGTATTCCGCTGACATCCGCAGTGCCATTCACTTACATTGATGTCCGCAAATCATCTGCAAAAAAATAGGATGATTTGCGGACACACGGAAAGCAGCGGAGCGGCCGTGTGAAAGGACCCTTAAGATGTGTTTTTAACTATCTGAGTTTCAAAGAAATCCTTCCATTGTGCAAACTGCAAAATAAATGATAACAATTGTTATGTTTCTTCTTATGTTTATGCAGAGAAAATTTAATGAGCATGTCTATTGATAGACATTAAACAGCTATTTTTAAAGGACCTTTGAGATTATAAACAACACATTTGGGATTTTTTATGTTAAGGTCTTAGTTGGAAATTCCATTCATTAAAAGGATTTAGGATTCTAATGTTTTCTGGATACACCATACTGTATACAGTTTTATTTTCTTCATCTGTGCAGTTATATGTGCAAGCCCTCATATGTAATCTATTTGAGGCACTTTGCTACAAATTATAGAAAAAGAGCTATTTGGAAATATCCCCTGGGTATCAAGATGATAAATAACAAACGTTTATACTTCCTGTATGTCTGCCTCTGACATTAATTATTTGTTCCAAGGTCTATTTTATTTTATTCTTTACATCACAGAAAAAAAATGTTATCCTATAAGCCTGTCATAGAGTTTATTATTATTATTTTTTTAATGCTGCATAGCCAGATAACATGTTTTAGCCCCCTCCTACCCCAACTTCCACCACCCAAATCACCCATTGAGCATTTTTTAAGGGAATACCTTTATAGGTTTAACAACAGTGCAGCGCAAAACCAAATCAATAATAAATAATTAATTAAATTTCTCCAGGAAAGTTCATAATTGCCGGAAAGAACAGAATATCTGCGACTGAGGATGTGCCCAAAACAGGCAAGCAAGTGCCAGAGTGAGTCAAGCACCTCCATCAAAGATATTAGTGGCCACTCACCTCATTTATATGACCAGAATTGTCTAAATGCGCTTTCCCCAATAGGGGGATGCAAGTCCTACAGTGATCAGTCAATGGCAAAGATGATCATCCCTCCGTAACGTAATTCTTTTTTCACTTAGAACTCTGTGGACTGGACTGGAATAGAGATGCAATGTATGTGGTTTCTGGGAATGAAACAAAAATGGATAACTAAGAGTTTTTAATAAACATAACTCTAATGGCACTTTTCCACTGCAAGTACCGGCTAGTACCGGCTCGGCTCTACTCGGCCCTGCTTGGCCCGGTTTGCTTTTCCACTGCGGTATCGCATGGTATAGTGTCGGAACGGTTCGGTACGGTATAGGTTTGCTTTTCCACTAAAGTAGTACTAAAGTTAAGTGGGTGGGATAACAACGAGGTGGGTGTGATTCTCTGACCAATCAGTGGCTAGTAGTGACTGCATGCAAAGGATTGTGGGATATGGTACCAGTTTGGTACCTGTTGGAACCACAATCGAGTAGGTACTGTTTTTTCAGAGCCGTACCGTTCGGTTCCATGCAGTGGAAAAGCAAACCTATACTGTACCGAACCGTTCCGACCCTATACCATGCGGTACCGCAGTGGAAAAGCACAAAAGCGTGCCGAGCCGGTACGGTTCTATGCAGTGGAAAAGCGCCATTAGTGGAATGAAAAAAAGAACTGGAAAAGGGGCCAGAGTTTAAAGCACGGGTAGTAAGAAGGTCAGTGTCTGATATTAGGGGAATCAGAGGGGTTGGAGACTTTGTTGGACTGTCGGCTGGTGTAGTTTGGATTTACAATGGAGTGCAAACTGTGTGTGATGAACTTATATGAAATCTGTTATACCGTGTCTGGGATTTGATCCTGAGACCCGGTGTTCCTTGGACGGTTCCCTATTGCCTGTGCCACTGGGGAACTTCCTTTTGAGTAACACCCTTGTTTTTCTACTCCTTGAGTTTGGATGCTGGCCCCACTTTGTGTCCAGTTGCTGGCTGTCATCTAATCTAGTGATCCTACAAATCTTCACTTCCCCTTCCTGTCTTCGCCCTAGTATAGGTTTTGTTCCCTGGGTGTTGGTGCTAAACTTGGATTTCGTTGATTGCTGTTGCCGACTGCCTGTTCCCGACTTTGCCTCTTGGACTACTCCTTTGGATTCTGTTGATTGCGGTTGCCGACTCTGCCTGTTCCTGATCTTGCCTTGTGGACTACTCCTTTGGATTTTTGCTGACTTCTCTCTCTTCTAACTGTGAGTGCTTGTTGGGTGTTCCTTGATATAGCCTTTGTACACTTTCTATTTAGGTCATATATTTCTAGCTGTAGGTCATATATTTCTAGCTGTAGGATCTCAACCCCCCCCTCCACCTGATACTGGGATAAGAAGACTACCGGTCAGGAAACCGGAGGGACGGTTAGAGTCTCCTGACAGACCTGACAAGATCATGAGCAATGTATTAACTAAAGTATTGCTGGATGAGCAGTGGGAAAGAACTAACAGGAAATTACCTGCCTTCCAGATTGACAACATGAAGTCCTAGAACTTTGAACTGTTGGGAAATATAGGAACATGGGTAATAATGGGAAAAGTGGGATAGGTGCGTGGGTGGAGTGTGGAAAGTCTGAACTGAGTATGACTAATTGGTGGGCAGTGATGAATGTAAGAAAATGATGGTGAAGGAGAGGAGTAGGCTTGATCACAGAGTGTTTTTTGACAGTGGGAGAAGCTACTGTGTGCAGAATGATATTGCAAACTAAGGAGACATATTGACTTAGTTGACCTTAGCTAAGGCGAAAAATTCAGGGTCAAGCTTTAGCTTGGATGAAATCGGGTGACGTAGTACTGTGATCGTAGAGCATACAGGAGCCACTGCCCCTTAGGATGGTCTTTTAAATTGCACTGCCTCAAGTTTAACTGTAAGTAGATATTATGCAATAAATGTGAAACACTTTACAGGCATACCCCGCTTTTACACAATGGGGACCAGAGCATGTATGTAAAACGAAAATGTACTTAAAGTGAAGCAATACATTTTTTCCTTTCCTAGGCAAGCTGGCTGGCCACAAATAGGATATGTTGTAGTCATGGGTCCCCTCACATTGCTCCCTAAGTTTGGTATCCCTGTCACTTATGGTTTGGGAGTAGTGCCATGTCAAGCTGACCAAGATTTCCCATAGACTCCAATGTTAAAAACTGGGAGTAATGCCATGCCAAGCTGACCAGGCTGTGTCCGTACTCGCGAGTGTATGTAAAGTGAGTGTACTTAAAACGGGGTATGCCTGTATATACTACGCAATGGGAGCATATCTCTTTTACTGAGGGAAGGGAACGTAGAAGAAAGGAGTTTGCAAAGCTAAAGCCCAAACAAAGCCATCTCAGTGAGGAAAGAGGAGAGCAGAAGGAGATTGAACAACTGAGGAGTCTGCATTTAACCCCAGCAGGGGAAGGTGATTTTTGACCTGGAAACAGGTCCATATTGGAGGTGAGCGCAGTGGTGAAAGGTGGTTGGAGTCACTGCACATTTGTATTAATTGAGATCCACGAGCGTGAAGGGGGAAAGACTGCGGAATACGAGAAGTACACTTTAAAGGAAAAATATTTGAAAGAAAAAAAGCACGAATAATGAACTGTATTTATCAAGGAATGTCACATTTGTTTTATTTATATTGAACACGTTAAAGTTTTTTCACTGAACAATTTATGCAATATTGTGATTTGTACGTTTTTTTTTGGAAAACATTAGTTGGATTGCACACAGATAGGTGCAGCCAGCACATTTGATTTAATTCATTTTCAGTTGTAGGAACACAATTTGGCTTGCGGCCATCAGACATTAGTTAGAAGTGAGGAACCCATTAGGTTATGAAGCACGGTATAATCTACATCTATCTCAAGTAGACATGTTGAAATAAAGAGTAAAGTGTTGGTATAAATTGTTTAAAGATGTAAGAACCACTAATTTGTAAATTCATCAGAACAGGTTAAAAAACAAATTTAGGAGTAATTTAATAGAGGTGGAGTGATTGTGTGAACAGTTTGGAATGTAACAGCTAAAGTGAATTTAAGTCATGATGCTACAAAAGTAGTTAACAGTGTAATGAGAGGAAGGTGAGGAAGAAAAAAGGGAAGATACAAGGTTGAAGGAGAAGATATAAGAATGAAGAATAAAGAGGGGAAGGAGGAGACAGGGAAAGAAAATGTACTGTATATTGTGACAGGAAGCTAGGAAAATCTATGGGTTGTGTCCAGGATGGGAGATATATTTGTCCCAGGTTCATGCTGTACACTGATTGCTTTTGTGTTTGTGCTGTGTAGTGAGCCTGTTTGGGCTCAATGAGGGTTAACAAGCTCAGGTGTAACAGATAAAGAAATCAGGCAAGGAGCTCCACCCTGGAACCAGATCTATATGCACTGCAGACTGGGGAGAGGCAATTCTTCTGAGGGATGAGATTAAGGCCTCATGCACACAGGGTGTTTTTTCAGCTGCTTTTAGTAGCGTCAGACATTTTTTTTGCAGCTTAAAAACGCCCTTCCATGTTATTTTATGGCCTCATGCACACACAGACGTTTGAAGCTGTAAGTGGCATAAGCTTTTTCAAGCTGCAAAAAAATACCCAGGGCCAGTGCGTTCTGAGAACTGGCGTTACAGCTGTAAAAAAGGCTGACGCTGCTAAAGGCTGCTGAACGTTGCTTATACAGTGTTAAGCCATGTCATACTTTTTTTTTTTTTTTTTTTATGTGAAAATCAATGGTTCCCTATGGGAGCCCATTGATTTGAATAGAAGTCGCATCCAAGTCGGATCATGCAGAGCCCCAATGCCCCAAAGCACCCACCTTCCCGTGTTAAGGGCGTGTGGTCTGGTATGGTCCAGAAGGGGATGGGGCCACTCACTCATCTGCTCCCCTTTTCTGAACTGGGCTGCATGCTGGGATAAGGGTCTGGCATGGATTTTGGGGGGGACCCCACGCCGTTTTTTTTCCATTTTGGCGTGGAGTTCCCCCTCAAGATCCTCAGAGCGCAAGTTGCACCACAAGTGGGATCATCATAATCCGACTTGGATGTGACTTTCACTCAAATCAATGGGCTTAAAGATGGCTCATATGCAACCATTGATTTTGAATAAAGGCAAAAACGCTGCTAAAAGCTAACACGGCTAAACATGCATTGACACCAATAGAAAAAGCTACTAAAAGCATGTTTTTACAGCTGCTTTTTCCTGGCGTTGGTAGTGGCTCTGCAGCTCCTTTTTTCAAATGTCCTGTGTGCATGAGGTCTAAGTCTGAATGACTTAAAACCTTCTGTTAATTTCTGTGTGATGCCCAAAGTATCAAAGGCTTATGCCTCGTACACATGTGCAGATTGTCGGCCGAAAAGATTCGGCCGGCGACCGATCGGCCAATTTTCGGCTTGTTAGTATGTGCTTCCGACAGCCCACTTTCGGCCGAACAGAATCTGTCGTGCAAGCATTAAAATTTTTGTATGCCGACACCAGAACGGCCGATTGTTCGCCAGTCAGTACAGAATTCGGCTGACAGACAGCAGATTTGCAAGACTGGGCATGCTCAGAAAATAAAAAAGACACGGAAAGTTAACTATCACATGACATCACTTCTGCAGTCGGCTGTTGTTGGCCGACAATATTCGTGTGCAGTCTTTTGCAGTTTTCAACAGACACGACAGACCTTGGACAAAAGACGGCCGATCGGTACGTGTGTACGGGGCATTATTTTCTGTTTTATTTTACCAGTTTTGATACCTATATATTGTAACCACAGACATGTAAATAAACCACAGTTTTGCTTTCACAAAGATTCACAAAGATTCTGCTGCTGCTGTCTGCCCTTGCCTACTTCACTGTGCTTTGACCAATCCAGGGGGTCCTGCACACCCGCTACTGAGCTAATTCCTTACACTATATATATATATATATATATATATATATATATATATATATATATATATATATATATATATATATACACAGTGCATCCGGGAAGTATTCACAGCGCTTCACTTTTTCCACATTTTGTTATGTTAAACCTAATTCCAAAATGGATTATATTCATTATTTTCCACAACATTCTACAAACAATACCCCATAACTACAATGTGAAAGAAGTTTGTTTGAAATCTTCCCAAACCTAATGAAAAGGAAAAACAAAAGAAATTACATGTACATAAGTATTCACAGCCTTTGCTGAATATTTTGTTAAAGTACCTTTGCCACCAAATACAGCCTCAAGTCTTTTTGAGTATAATGCTACAAGCTTGGCACACCAATATTTGGGCAATTTTTCTCATTCTTTGCAGGACCTCTCAAGCTCCATCAGGTTAGATAGGGAGCGTCGATGCACAGCCAATTTTCAAATCTCTCCATAGATGTTCAATCGGTTTCAAGTCTGGGCTCTGGCTGGGCCACTCAAGGACATTCACAAGAGTTGTCCCCAGGCCACTCCTTTATTATCTTGGCTGTGTGCTTAAGGTTGTGGTCCTGTTGTAAGATAAACCTTCCTCCCAGTATGAGGTCCAGAGTGCTCTGGAGCAGGTTTTCACCAAGGACGTCTCTATACATTGATGCATTCATCTTTCCCTTAATCCTGACTAGTCTCCCAGTCCCTGCTGCTGAAAAACTTCCCCGCAGCTTGATGCTGCCACCACCATGCTTCACTGTAGGGATGGTATTGGCCAGGTAAAGGGCTGCGCCTGGTTTTCACCAGACAGGAGACTTGTCATTAAGGCCAAAGAGTTCAATCTTTGTTTCATCAGACAAGAGAATTTTGTTTCTCGTGGTCTGAGTCCTTCTTGTGCCTTTTCACAAACTCCGGGCGGGCTGTCATGTGTCTTTTATTTATGAGTGGCTTCTGTCTAGCCAGGGGTGGGCTGAGAATCCTCAGGGCCCCCGGGCAAAATAAATCAAGGTCCCCCTTCCAGGCCCCACCCATGTTCCAGCTCCTGCCACACCCTTGCCCCGCCTCCAACCACATTCACATCCCCCCTCCAGAAGAAGGGGAGGAAAGCGGACGTGTGTCTGCTTTTTTCCCTCCCATCTATCTGGGGGCACCTGCTATGCCAGGCCCAGATGCTGGAGATGGGCAAGTGTCACTCAGAATATATATAGTTGTTGGAGGGGGCACTATAATGGGGTGCAGTGTTGCCAACCCCCCTGAGTGAAATTTACTGAGAGGGTGTCCAAAATTTACAAGACACACATGAAATTTTCTAACAGAGCCACGTTTTTTACAGACAATTCAAAAAAATTACATAAAATGGCTAACTTCAGTGGAAAACAGCACAAATATCAATATTTAAGCTATATATTGTGTTAATCGCACATGTGATTAGCAATGTGTTTTAGGTCTAACAAAAGGCCAAAAACATAGTTCTCCATTTATATGAAGTTCAGGTTAATAAAACCCAACACAGGGTTTTCCTTTACAGTGTAAGTGGGAACATTGTGGACCCTGATGTAAAGGAGAACTTTAAGGACTCTGATGTAAGAGGCTTTGCTGTGGACTCTGGTGTAAATGGAACCTCTGATGTAAAAGAGTCTCTGGTCACCACAGCTCCCTTTACAAAAGAGTCCATAGAGTTCCCCCTTACATTACTGTCCACAGAGACTGCATACATGGCACAAGAAATGGTCAGAGACTGCATACATGGCAAAAGAGATGGTCAGAGACTGCATACATGGCACAAGAGATGGTCAGAGACTGCAGACATTGCACAAGAGACAATCAGAGACTGCATACATGGCACAAGAGATGGGTCAGTGACTGCATGCATGGCAAAAAGAGATGGTCAGAGACAGCATGTATGGCAGAAGAGACGATTAGAGGCTGCATACATGGCACAACAGATAATCAGAGACTGCGGGCATGGCACAAGAGGCGGTCAGAGACTGAGGGGATGGCACAAGGGGTGGTCAGAGACTGCAGGCATGGCAGAAGGGGTGGTCATAGACTGCAGGCATAGCACAAAGGGCGGTCAGAGACTGCAGGCATGGCACAAGGGGCGGTCAAAGACTGCGGGCATGGCACAAGGGGTGGTCAGAGACTGTGGGCATGGCACAAGGGGTGGTCAGAGACTGCGGGCATGGCAGAAGTGGTGGTCAGAGACTGCGAGCATGGCACAAGGGGTGGTTAGAGACTGCGGGCATGGCACAAGGAACGGTCAGAGACTGCGGGCATGGCACAAGGGGTGGTCAGAGACTGCGGGCATGGCACAAGGGGTGGTCAAAGACTGCGGGCATGGCACAAGGGGTGGTCAGACTGCAAGCATGGCACAAGAGACTGCGGGCATGGCAGAAGGGGTGGTCAGAGACTGCATACATGGCACAAGGGGCGGTTAGAGACTGCGGGCATGGCACAAGGGGTGGTTAGACACTGTGGGCATGGCACAACAGATGATCAGAGACTGCGGACATGGCACAAGGGATGGTCAGAGACTGCAAGCATACATAGCGCAAGAGATGGTCAGTGACTGCATACACGGCACAAGAGAAGATCAGGGACTGCAAACATGGCACAAGAGATTGCCAGTGTTGCCTTTTGTTCTGTGTACCTGTGCATACACCCCAATTATTTTCGTAGCATGCACCTATACACATCTAGATGCAGAGAGCTCTTTACACAAAAGAGATAGTTCAATCAGCAATACACATTTATTGAATGGGTTGCATAATATATATATATATACATATATATATATATATATATACAAATTACACACTAAACAGTATTTACCACATTGTTAGTACAGATCTCCTGGCTTTCAAAGTTTTTTACAAATTACCCACAATATCCCTATTTACAATACCATGTACGTATTGAGCATGGAGTTAAGTTACCTTTTCACTTCAGGCATGGTGCCTGCAGTGTGTCTTCAAACACTAAAGAGAAAAAGCATGTATACATTCTAAGTGTGAGAGGTATAGTCTATATTTACCATCCCCAGTATCTTCATCCTAGTCTGCTTGCCAGAGAGTGATTTCTCTCCTCAGCTATATCAATATAGACCCATCTCGCCTTGCTCAGAGCCATTCTGATTGGTGTACCCTATATTTAGCATAACTCAGCTTCTCGATAGCCCTCCTCTCTGGGTGGGGATTAATCAGGCTAGGTCATCTCCTGGGCCAAATTTTCCATCCTTGGACAGCCAACCAACTTCATTACATATCTAAAGACACAGTCTTTGAAGTAGAGGGCTAGATAAAGGAATGACCTGTCATGGAAGATTATCAATTATTTTCTGGCCCCGTAATGTCTTGGGAAAAGGAACATAATTACGGGCTGTACTACCGTTGTTTATCAGTGTAAATAGCAGACCCCTCCTAGGTTTCCCAGGCATGCATTTCAAACATACTTATCCATTTGAAATCAATACTCAATATCTTGAAAAATAAATATTTACATCCATCTATTTACAATTATTATAGGAGATTTATGCATACCTCCTCATCCTCACAACACGGTAAGGGAGATTACGCCTAAACGCCTAAGGCAACACCAGGGACTGCATACATGGAACAAAAGAAGATCAGAGACTGCATACATGGCACAAGAGATGGTCAGTGACTGCATACATGGCACAAAAGACTGCGGGCATGGCACAAGGGAAGGTCAGAGACTGCGGGCATGGCACAAGGGGTGGTCAGAGACTGCGGGCATGGCAGAAGGGGAGGTCAGAGACTGCAAGCATGGCAGAAGGGGCAGTCAGACTGCAGGCATGGCACAAGGGGCAGTCAAAGACTGCGGGCATGGCACAAGGGGTGGTCAGACTGCGGGCATGGCACAATAGGGCGGTCTGAGACTGCGGGCATGGCACAAGGGGCTGTCAGAGACTGCGGGCATGGCAGAAGGGGCAGTCAGAGACTGCAAGCATGGCTTAAGGGGCAGTCAAAGAATGCGGGCATGGCACAAGGAGTGGTCAGACTGCAAGCATGGAACAATAGGGCGGTCAGAGACTGCGGGCATGGCACAAGGGGTGGTCAGACTGCGGGCATGACACAAGGAACGGCTGGTACAATAATATTCACAGCCATATTCTGACAGTATAAAGATAAAAGCAGTTTGTATGCCCTACCTTGCAGAGATGGTATGGAGAAATCTTCATCTGTGGTGGTACCAGTGCCACTGTGCCCCTCCCCCCTGTTCTCACTCATCTTCAGGCTCCTCTCCCTCATCTCACTCAGCTCCAGGCTCCTCCCCCTCATCTTCAGGCCCCTCCCCCTCCTCCTACTTGCGTAGCCCCGATAGTCCGATGTTGTCTCTCAGAGATATATAACATAAAAGTGTAGCGCTACAAAAAAATGATAACCATAAAACTAATAGTAAATAAGTGTCCAAATGAATGAGTTCCTAATAATCACGATAGTGTATGAAAAAATGTCCAACTGAATTAATCTTCAATAAAAGTGAAGAAGACATAAATCCACAAGTGCAATGGTCCAAAAGAAAAGGGAGGAATTCTTCCCAGGGCACCAGGAGTGTATGAAGGAAAGGGGACACCTCTGTGATGGGATATGATAAGCAGCTTACCAAATTTCCATGGCTGCTCAGATTAGTGAGCTAGCCTCTCCCAGCTGTTAAATCCAAACCACTGAAGGTTGAAAGGTACTTTTTTAGCTCCAAGGAATCGCCACTTGAGATGTAGTAGGATCGGTATGGGATTGGCACTCATCAATAAATATCGTCAATCATACATGAATATGTGAAGAGAGGAGAGAGGCAACACACATAGCGTAATCCCATTTAAAACTTGTAGTCTTGTTTATTTAAAAGTTATACTCACAGTGTATCTTAACAAACAGGCATATCAATAGCGTTATCAGGGGACGTTGCGTCTGGCGACTCCAGACGCAACGTCCACACGCCCCTTGAAACTAGCCGGCCTCCATCACCTACCATCTGGGACTGTTTTGCGGGACGCCGCATCCTCATCCCTGATAACGCTATTGATATGCCTGTTTGTTAAGATACACTGTGAGTATAACTTTTAAATAAACAAGACTACAAGTTTTAAATGGGATTACGCTATGTGTGTTGCCTCTCTCCTCTCTTCACATATTCATGTATGATTGACGATATTTATTGATGAGTGCCAATCCCATACCGATCCTACTACATCTCAAGTGGCGATTCCTTGGAGCTAAAAAAGTACCTTTCAACCTTCAGTGGTTTGGATTTAACAGCTGGGAGAGGCTAGCTCACTAATCTGAGCAGCCATGGAAATTTGGTAAGCTGCTTATCATATCCCATCACAGAGGTGTCCCCTTTCCTTCATACACTCCTGGTGCCCTGGGAAGAATTCCTCCCTTTTCTTTTGGACCATTGCACTTGTGGATTTATGTCTTCTTCACTTTTATTGAAGATTAATTCAGTTGGACATTTTTTCATACACTATCGTGATTATTAGGAACTCATTCATTTGGACACTTATTTACTATTAGTTTTATGGTTATCATTTTTTTGTAGCGCTACACTTTTATGTTATATTGCAATTTGAATCACTGTTGGTTGATTTTGTGTTGGCTGCTGATATTTATCATTTCCTTTTATTCATTATTATTAGCGCGGAAATATTTTTATATTTTTTCTTATGTCTCTCAGAGATAACATCGGCTGAATTAATTCTGTACTGGGCGGTGGGCCCCCTTCATGGCCAGGCCCTCGGACCACGTCCGAAGTGCCCGACTGCTCAGTCCGCCCCTGTGTCTAGCCACTCTACCATACAGGCCGGATTGGTGGAAAGCTGCAGAGATGGTTGTTCTGGAAGGTTTTCCTCTCTCCACAGAGAAATGTTGGTGCTCTGCCAAAGTGACCATGGTCACTTTGAAATGCTGGAGCTGGAGCTCTGCCAAATGCTGGAGCTTTGCCAAAGTGACCATGGTCATTTCCCTGACTAAGGCCTTTTGCCCCCAGATCGCTCAGTTTGGCTGGGCGGTCCGCTCTAGGATGAGTCCTGGTGGTTCCAAACTTCTTCTCTTTACGGATGATGGAGGCCACTGTGCTCATTGGGATCTTCATTGCTGCAGAAATTTTTCTGTACCTTTCCCCAGAAATGTGCCTCGATACAATCCTGTCTCGGAGGTCTACAGACAACTCCTTGGACTTCATGGCGTGGTTTGTGCTCTAACATGCACTGTTAGCCGTGGGACCTTATATAGACAGGTGTGTGCCTTTCCAAATCATGTCCAATCCACTGAATTTACCACAAGTGGACTCCAATCAAGGTATATGGAAAAAGGGGAGCGCTGTGAATACTTTCTGGATGCACTGTGATATATATATTATATATATATAGTATATATATATATCATACTACATACGCATAAAAATAAATCAACGTAAATTTGAACAATTCATTGTAAACATGGGGGGTGGTGACAGAAGAGGGGGGAAAAAAATTATAAAATAAAATATAAAACCAAGACCCCTGGACTGTTTATTGAGTAACGAGCAACTGGGAGTAAGAATGGATGTGTGAAAAATCCCCCTAGTGACTGTCAGCAGCAGGTAATCAGAGGGAAATCTAAGACATCATCACACAGTAAGCCCTAGGGGGACAGTGCTACATGTTAAAAATTATTTCTTAATGAAATCAAGAAAACCAGAGCAGTTAGAGGTTTACAGAGAGTTAATAAATAATGTTTTATGTAAAAAAGCAGACCTGAGCAGTCATCCTTGATAAGAAAACAGGCCAGTTTCTAGTCTGGGATATTTAAATCAACATACTACACATTATAATACCTATGACAGAAGTGGTTAGGGGTGCCTGCTGTGCACATGGACATGCACACTTGCAGAGTATAAAGATGCAAACCTATGTGCCTCTTAACCACTTGCCGACCGCCGCACGACTATTTACTGCGGCAGTCGGCCCCGTACAGGCAAAATGACGTAGGGCTACGTCGCTCGGGGGGTAAGCTCCCGCCCCCGCTCGTTCCCTGACATGTCCGCGCGAGTGACCGGAGGTTCCAATGTCCGCCGGTCACCCGCGATCTCCCGGTGGAGAGGGAGAAAGGCAGGCGGCTAATGTAACCAAAGCCGCCTGTCATTCTCCCTGATCTAACTGCAGAGACTACACGATCCTGCTATGTAGGATCGTATGTCTCTGTGGTTACATCACTAGCCACGCCCCTTTACAGTTAGAATCAGGCCCCTAGGGACACACTTAACCCCTTGATCACTAATAAAGTTAACCCCTTCCCTGCCAGTGTCATTATTACAGTAACAGTGCATATGTATAGCACTGATTACTGTAGTAATGTCACTGGTACCCCCAAAAGTATCAAAAATGTCAGTCAGGGGTCTGATCTGTCAGCCGCAATGTCGCAGTCCTGCAAAAAAAAAAAAAAAAAAAAAAATCGCAGTTTGCCGCCATCACTAGTTAAAAAAAAAAAATTACATACATCTTTCCCTTAGCTAGTAAGCGCAATAACTTTTGCGCAAACCATTTAAAATACGCTTATTGCGATTTTTTTTTTTTTTTTTTTACCAAACATATGTAGCAGAAAACAAAATGGCCTAAAATGTTAAAAAAATTAGATTTTTACATTTTTTTGGGGGGAATTTCATTAAAAAAAATGTGAAAAATATTGTTATTTTTCAAAATTGTCGCTCTTTTTTTGTTTATAGCGCAAAAAGTAAAAATCGTACAAGTGATCAAATACAACCAAAAGAAAGCTCTGTTTGTGGGAAAAAAAGGATCTCAATTTTATTTGGGTACAGGGCCGCACGACCGCGCAATTGTCTGTTAAAGTCACACAGTGCCGAATTGCAAAATAGGCCCTGGTCTTTCAGCAGGAAAATCCTCCGGGGCTTAAGTGGTTAAGGCCCATACACACGATAAGAAAATCTGAAGGGAAAATTTGTCCGACGACCGATCTGCCGATTTTCGGATTGACAGTTTGGTGCTTTCAACAGCTGACTCAAACTTTTCGTCTGAAAAAATCCTGATGTGCAGGCTATAAAATATTTATCGTCTATCAACACAACGTCCGATTTTCGTCTCATTAGTACAGTTTTCCACAGAAAAAAATCTTAAGAGCAAGACTAGGCATGCTCAGAGAGGAAAGAACACATACAGAACAATCCAACACATGACATGTAGAATTCTGTCATACGGGAAAATTTGTATGAAAATAACCGCTTCACTTTCCACATCAGACTAGCATGCCACAAAAAACGGATGACAGATCGTTCGATAATTTGATCGTGTGTACGGGGCTTAAGGTGCAGTAACAATGATTATTATGCAATTATACAGGATGTATATAGCCCCAACAGTTTGCGCAGCGCTTTACAAAATGAGGGTAGACAGTACAGTTACAATTCAGTTCAATACAGGAGGAATCGGAGAGCTTTGCTTGTTAGAGCTTACAAACTAAAATTATTTATAGACGATGATACCACAGGAGTTCCGGGTAAATGTTTGAGCCAGAATGACCTGGTTAATAACTGTAACTTGATTACACATTTCCGCTTACAATGGAACATATCACCTTTATCTTTTTCTGTGCGGATAGTTCAGAGAATGACATCTCTGTAGCCACACCTTTTTTTTTTTTTTAGGTAGATTTACTCTCACAACATATTCAATAGAAAATCATTGTACATACGAGTGGTAAATAACTTTTTCTATGACATCACACGGGTGTGACAATAGAACCCAGAGATGTGTCAAACTACAGGTATTTCTTCCACTCTCTAAACAGTAGTGGTATTACATAATAGCAAGAAGTGCCATGCCTGGAAATAGAACCTTGATGACAGTCAAGGTTTCTTGCTGGAAAGAAAAAACAAGAGATGTTGTTTAAAAAATAATAATATACAGTGGGGATCGAAAGTTTGGGCACCCCAAGTAAAAATTTGTATTAATGTGCATAAAGAAGCCAAAGAAAGATGGAAAAATCTCCAAAAGGCATAAAATTACAGATTAGACATTCTTATAATATTCTGACTCGGATTGTTATGATAGTGATCTAACCCTTGTGAGACCTCTGTGCCTGGCCTGTATACGCAGATACGGTCACTGCGGACAATCCTCCTCAGATAGCTGAACTCACCGATACTGGTTTCATCCAAAAGCTGGTTTATTCTGAACATCACACAACAGGAATACAGCAGAATCAATGGATTTCCGTATCATGCGGTCAAAAGATGATGCTTTCCTTAGCTTAGCATGTGGAATACAAGAGTCCCTGTTACATGAGGTAAATGCAAGCAGCCATGACACAGGAAGTACAGAAGAGCAGGGGGTGGAGTTTACATACAAGGAAATGATGTATCAAGCTCACAGGAGGAACAAGAGCATTACCAAAGAAGGCCAGAAGGGGCAGCAAATACCTACCCATAGAAAAATACATGGTAAATAAATCACAGAATATGCTATGTAAATTGCATTTACAATAATGAGAATATTAACTGTGTAACAGCACACTCCCCGTCTGACATTGTAAATGTCACTATTTTATACCATAACGGTAGTTATACAAGTGCAAATAAACAACAGTGCAATTTGCTTGATGTCTTGAGAACCTGAAAGACATAAAGAAAAACATGCAAAAAATGCAACAACTTCAAGTTATAACATTAACGTCCAAGACTCTTCCTTCTTCCTTAACGGTAGGAATAAACAGCATACACAAGTAAGTTCATTCTCCAAAGGGCAAGAGCAGAATAAGTTCAGTGATAGGTCTGATGAAGG
Source organism: Pelophylax lessonae (assembly GCF_965119305.1). Classification (NCBI taxonomy): domain Eukaryota; kingdom Metazoa; phylum Chordata; class Amphibia; order Anura; family Ranidae; genus Pelophylax; species Pelophylax lessonae. The sequence continues at coordinate 221,179,108 of NC_138770.1, read as the reverse complement.
TCTTTACAGTCCCTTGTCTTGCAACCTTCACCTCCACCTTGCGTACCTTGCCATCATTGCTAGGAACACTCTTTATAATGAGTCCCATTTATAATCGAATCTCCCAGCTTGTTGATCCTTGAGCAGAACAAGATCTCCAACTTTAATGTTAGGATTTGGGTGTTGCCATTTCCTACGTCCTTGCAGAGTAGAAAGATACTCCATCTTCCAACGATTCCAGAAGCAGTTGGCGAGGTGTTGCACTCGCTTCCACTGGTCATAGCGCAGGTTTCTTGAGTTAAAGTTTCCGGGTGGGACAGGAATGGACCCAAGCTTTTGGGTAAGCAGAGTAGTTGGGGTTAGGATAGTTGGATTCTCTGGATCTGTTGACACTGGAACCAGTGGTCTGGAATTAATTATAACAGATGCCTCTGCCATAAAGGTGGTTAGAACCTCGTGGGTAAGTCTTGTGCAATTTGAGTCCATAAGCATAGAGTCCAGTATTCTACGTGTAATGCCAATCATTCTCTCCCATGAGCCGCACCATATGGGAAGAATGAGGAGGATTGAATAACCATGTACAGCCCTTTTGAGCTAAGAAGTCTTGGATTGGTCTAGAGTTGAGCTCTAACTCTCGACAGGCTCCAACGAAATTAGTACCGCAATCAGACCTAAGTGTCTTGACTGGTCCTCTGATGGTGAGAAATCGTCTCAAAGCATTGATGAAGCTTGAAGCATCCATAGTTTCTATTACTTCAATGTGTACTGCGCGCACACTCATGCAAGTAAACAACACTGCCCATCATTTGCTGTTTGCTTGACCACCTCGAGTTCTGCGGGCTGTTACCATCCATGGTCCAAAAACATCCAGACCAACATGAGTGAATGATGGGTCAGTACTTAACCTGTCAGTTGGCAGATCTGACATTTGCTGTTGCGGATGTTTACCTCTTAGTTTGCGGCAGTGAACACAGCTGTGCAGTATAGCTGTAATTTGTCTTTTTGCTCCTATGATCCAAAGGCCTGCAGCTCTTATGGCACCTTCAGTGAAGTGTCTACCTTGGTGCTCAACCCCTTCGTGGTAGTGCCGTATGAGCAGAGTGGTAATGTGATGGCGAGTGGGCATAATGAGAGGATTCTGTTCTTTCTCTCCCAACTCGGCCTTGTTTAAACATCCACCAACTCTTAACATACCATCATTGTCAATGAATGGGTTTAGATTAGCAATTGCACTGGTTTTTGGAATATCCCTCTTGTCACGGATACATTTAATGTCTGAGCCAAAGACTTCCTGCTGTACAATGTGTATTATGACCATTTCACCTCCTTCAGCAATGTCCTTTGCAGAAAGAAACTTTTGACATATGTGCCAACCTTGACGATGCGGATCAGTGGGCTTTGTGTGAAAGCAGCGTGCAATGTGGACTAACCTTGCGATGGTGCGTACAAGCTTTATCCATTTGGAAAATCGTTCAAATCGCTGACAATCCAAGATGAGTCTTTGTTTAGTTTGAGTGACGAGGGTTTTCACTTCTGGACGAATCTCCGGATCTTTGTCAGGTTCTAGGATACTGAAGACATCAGCTATGGTTTCTTCTGGCTGATCCAGCAGGAATTCAGGACCGGTTATCCAAGAAGAATTAGCAAAGGCACTTGCAGACACTGGCCTGGTGGCATGATCTGCAGGATTCATTTCAGGTCTGTTATTTAGCATTCGTTGAAGTGGATTCAATCTGGATACAGCCTGTTCACGATTGGTAGGGAGTTTGGCTCTTGCTGCTCGAAGAGGTAATGGCGAAACCCAGCTGTTAGACTCATCCTGGAAGAATTCTTTGTCTATTATTTTGTTAAATTCTTTGTCTTCAATCGACAAAGCTAATTTGTTGTCATCATTTGTAGTACTAAACACTGCAGCACCTAGGTTGTCATAAGAAAGAATAGAAGCAGTATGCCGTACTTGGATGACGTCAATAGGTTTTTCCTTTACTTCATAAAGGCGAGGGCATTGTTTGAAGTGGGATGCACGTCCATTCCCCAATATGTAAGTTTTGAAGGAGCGGATCTCAGATGACGTACGCTTCCTGTCTAAGCATACATCGCCCACTATTACCCAGCCTAGGTCAAGTCTTTGTGCATAAGGGGCGTCGTCAGGTCCATCACACTGGTCACGCACTTTATGTACTCTGAGGATGTCTCTTCCTAGGAGAACCAAAATTTCAGCATTCATGTCCATTGCAGGAATCTCATCAACAAGGTGCCTTAAGTGAGGATGGTGATATGCGGCTTCTGGAGTGGGAATCTCTTGCCTTTCATCTGGTATCTGGTCACACTCAACTAATGTTGGTAGGGGTATACCCTGTCCCCCTTTGATGTGAGAAACCATGAACCCATCCACTCTTCTGCCAAAGGCCTCTACACGACCAGAACAGGTTCTAAGAGTATACGGTGTGGGATGACCCTCTATGCCAAAGATCTCAAAGAATTTAGGCTTAACCAGGATCTATTGCTCTGTTCATCTATTATGGCATACATCTTAGTAGCTTTCTCAGGATGGTCCTTTGGGTATATCTTGACTAGGCACACCTTGGCACAGCATTATTGATCCAAGCCTTCTCCACAGACTTCTGTGCATGAAGAGAGAACATTATCCTTGGCTGGAGCATTAATTTGTTGCTCCCCGCCATAACTTGAGGCAGATGAGGAGGTAGGTGGCTGCTGTAACTTGTCTGGAAGTGGAGTAGGATGCATAGCTGTAACATGTTTGTCACTGCTGCATTCCGTGCACTTGATGAGGGCATCACAGTCTTTAGCAAGATGGCTATAAGAAGCACAGCACTTGAAGCATATTCCAAGTTTCTGGAGAATCTCCCTGCGCTCTTGTAGAGTCTTTGCCCTAAGTCCACAACATTTCTTAAGAGGGTGAGGCTTCTTGTGAATAGGACACTGGCAATTAGGGTCTTTATCTTTGTCAACCACGCACTCATCACTAGGTGAGGTGACGGAGGGTGAGATGTCTGTCCTCTTGACAGATATTGCTTTATTAAAGTCTCTACGTTTAGGTGCTGTGTTATCATACCTTGATGATGATGAGGATGAAGCAGGCATGTTGGGTTCACTGAAGCTGGGGTCATTTCTCATCCAAGCTTGATCACTAATGAACCTGCAAAAGTATGAGAATGGAGGAAAAAATACATTATAGTCTCTTTTATACTTTGATCCTCGTTGTGCCCATTTCTCTTGTAGGCTGTATGGCAGTTTAGACACCACTGGGTTGACACCATGAGCAGTATCCAGGAAGCTTAGTCCAGGTAGACGTGGATCTCTCTTTGCCAACTCCAACTCCATGAGGAGGTCACTTAGATCTTGCAGCTTGCAATGGTCTTTGTTTGATATTTTTGGAAAGTTTTGCAGTCTCTTGAATAGAGCACTTTCTATGGCTTCAGAACTACCATAAGTTTGCTCAAGTCTTGCCCATGCAGCAGAAAGACCTGCATCTGGGTGGTCAACATGTACTGTTCTCAGTCTTTTAACACGATTGGAAGATTCTGGTCCCAACCATTTTATGATCAAATGAAGTTCTTCCCTAGCAGTAAGGTTGAGATCAGCAATAGCAGCCTTGAATGTTGCTCTCAAGGCCCTGTAGCTCTCTGCACTATCGTCAAACCTTGAGAGGGTTGTGTTAATGAGCTCACGGCGCACCATATATCTGGCAAAGTCGTTCAAATCTGATTTCTCACTCTTTGGTACCAAAGTAACTTGTGGAACCCCTTGGTTGTGAAAGTTCTCTGGTGATGTAGGGTGAGGTTCACCAGGGTAGAATGATGTAGCATGAGCGTTTAACCTTTGCTTAGTCTCTAGGGCTTGTGCTGGCGGTGGCTTCAGATGCAGCTTGTCACCGAAAGTCACATTGTTGTTTGCAGGAGAAGATGTGGTTGGCTGCATAGATGTACCTGTATTGTAGACTTGAAGAGGCTCAGGCATATTGTGTTGAGAGGTCTCCGTGTTGAGAGTCAGAACAGTGTTGCTTGTAGGAAGTACAGGAAATGACCTTGTATCCTTGCAAATGTTATGCTTTAGTATATATTCACTGGTGCGTTCAACTGGATCTGCTGGGATAAGACAGTCCAGATTAGTGCTTTGTCCCATTGCTTGTTCGAAGACTTTTAGCCTTGCCATGGAGGCTGCTTTCTCACCTTCCATTTGCAGAATCTTTATTTGTGCTTCTTCCTCTGCTTGCTTTCTGATAAAAGAGCTTTGCGCTTTTTTTGCTTCAGCATCAGCGCGGGCCTCAATAAGCTTATCACTTAATGATGAATTTCTGGAGCGAGAGGATCTAGAAGAAGGTGCAGTGCGCTTGGTTGAGGTGGATCTGTGAGATCTGGTCTCCAGCAGATGAGCTATGCGGAGTTCTGCCTTAAGCTTAGCATTTTGCACTTCAAGATCCCTTTGTTGGTTTAGTGCATTGGTCCTGGTCAGTTCTGCTGAAGAATCCTCTATATTAGAGTCCTGCAAGAAGGCTGAGTATTTTACAGACAACCGCTTATAGCGTTCATATGCGGCACATAGTCGATTTAAAGAGTCTCTTAATTCAGCCGGCTGATCAGTAAAATTTGCCAAAACTGACATGCAGTGTGAGGTTCTGTCCCAGAGGTCTGACAGATTACTGGAGAACTCATCTCTAGTTGCTTCATAGTTTTCTCTGAGTTTCTGTTTCGGTTTTATTATACGTTTGGCTTTTATACTTTGTTCTGTAATATCTGCTGGATCTGTTCCCTGTGCACCTTCTGGTTCAGAGGCATTATGTATCTGTATTGTTTCTGCCATAAAAGAGTGTTCAGAGCCTTGGCTAGACATTTTATATTGTTTTGCAAAAAATGGTACTGTCTCTTTAAGAAACCACACAGCAGCTTAGACGCCAGCTTAGACAGGTAACACAGTTCAGTGTAGAGAAGCAGCTTCAATGTTCACATGAAGTGCAGTTAGAATGCAGTAAGAACAGATCGTATGCAGTGCAGTGAGCTTCAGCCACCATGTGCTTCACAAGATGGGGGATGGGACTGAGCTAGATTGTAAATGATGCTCTCACATATACACAGCAGCTGCAGGAAGGAATTCTATGCATATTTTGACTATTCTGACTCGGATTGTTATGATAGTGATCTAACCCTTGTGAGACCTCTGTGCCTGGCCTGTATAAGCAGATACGGTCACTGCGGACAATCCTCCTCAGATAGCTGAACTCACCGATACTGGTTTCATCCAAAAGCTGGTTTATTCTGAACATCACACAACAGGAATACAGCAGAATGAATGGATTTCAGTATCATGCGGTCAAAAGATGATGCTTTCCTTAGCTTAGCATGTGGAATACAAGAGTCCCTGTTACATGAGGTAAATGCAAGCAGCCATGACACAGGAAGTACAGAAGAGCAGGGAGTGGAGTTTACATACAAGGAAATGATGTATCAAGCTCACAGGAGGAACAAGAGCATTACCAAAGAAGGCCAGAAGGGGCAGCAAATACCTACCCATAGAAAAATACATGGTAAATAAATCACAGAATATACTATGTAAATTGCATCTACAATAAGAGAATATTACCTGTGTAACAGCACATATAATATGTCAACAAAAGTTAGATTTTATTTCCATCATTTACACTTTAAAAATAACAGAAAACAAAAAAAATGGCGTCTGAAAAAGTTTGGGAACCCTGCAGAGTTAATATCTTGTACTGCCCCCTTTGGCAAGTATCACAGCTTGTAAACGCTTTTTGTAGCCAGCCAAGAGTCTTTCAATTCTTTTTTGAGGTATCTTTGCCCATTCTTCCTTACAAAAGTCTTCCAGTTCTTTGAGATTTCTGGGCAGTCTGTCACGCACTGCTCTTATAAGGTCTATCCATAGATTTTCAATTATGTTGAGGTCAGGAGATTGTTAAGGCCTCTTGATGTAACCCCCCATGGATTTCGAGGTGTGTTTAGGATCATTATGCATTTGTAGAAGCCATCCTCTCTTTACCGTAAGCTTTTTCACAGATGGCATCAAGTTACCATTCCAAATTTTTCTGAAATTTTATTGAATCCATTTTTCCTTCTACTTGTGAGATGTTCCCTGTGCCACTGGCTGCAATACAACCCCAAAGCATGATTGATCCAACCGATGCTTAACAGTTGGACAGAGGTTCTTTTCATTAAATTCTGTGCCCCTTCTTCTCCAAACGTATCTTTGCTCATTCCGGCCAAAAAGTTCAATTTTTACCTCATCGGTCCACAGAACTTGTTTCCAAAATGCATCAGGCTTGGCCTTATGTTCATTTGCAAATTTCAAACGCTGATTTTTGTGGTGAGGATGTAGAAGAGGTTTTCTTCTGATGACTCTTCCATGAAGACCATATTTGTACAAGTATCTCTTTATAGTGGAATAGTGTACCACAACTCCAGTGTCTGCCAGATCTTTCTGGAGGGATCGTGCAGTCAAACGTGGGTTTTGAATTGTTTTTCTCACAATCCTGCGAGCTGTTCTGTCTGATATTTTTCTTGGTCTTCCAGATCTTGCTTTAACTTCCACTGTTCCTGATGACTGCCATTTCTTAATTACATTCCGAACAGAGGATATTGACATCTGAAAATGCTTTGCTATCTTCTTATAGCCTCCTCCAGCTTTGTGAGCGTCAACTATTTTCAGTTTCAGTTTTCTAGACAACTGCTTAGAAGATCCCATGGTGCTGATTGTTGGGGCAAGGTCAGAGGAGTCTGGGCATTTAAAACCTTTGAGATTGAGCAGCTGGCTCATCTTCCCAGCTGCAGTTCAAGGGCTTGGGAGAAGAGGAAGTCATCCTTATTCCCGAGCCATGGATCACAGAAAGTATGTATTTCATTAATTTTTCATCCGAAGATGTTATGTGTGCAAGGCCACTTTCTTTTCAGTTTGCTTCCCTGTGGAACAGCTGGCATCAGGGCCTAAAATCACTGAGCTCTGCCCAACACCAACAGCAGCCTTAGCCTCCCTGAAAGAGCTGACCTTTCTGCTTCACCACTGACATGGGATTTCCTGCTAGCAGCATCTGTGGAGTTACAAGAAACTTCTCCAGCTGAAGTGCTAACAACTGGACAGAGGGTCCAAGATCTCTGCCCCACACCTGTGGCAGTTCAGGCCCAGGTTGAGAAGGTGGCGGTCACTCCCCAGCAGCAGATCAAGATTCAGGGGGAGAAGAGAGAGGAGGTTGTCATCCTCCCTAACAGTCAGTCAGAGCAGATGAAACAGTCACTCCCCAACGGCAGCTACACAGTTCAGAGAAGAAGGTGGTCATCCTTCCTCCCCAGTGAGCGATCCACAGTCTGGGAGCGGAGGAAGCCAGTCTTCTTCCCCCAACAGTTAGTTGGAGTGGATTATGTGGAGTCCCCAGCAGAAGTGCTGGCGACAGGGCAGAGTGCTACAAACCTCTACCCAGTACCCGCAACAGCTGCAAAGTTCCAGGAAGCTGGGGCAATCAGCCCCTCTCCCCAGCGACAAGCCAATGAAGTGAAGCTTCTGCAACCAGCTGAAACACTGGAAGCTGGGCAGAGAGTCAACGACCTCTGCCCCACACCTACTGATGACAACCATTTTCTGCGCCAAGAATGGAAATCAGGTCGACTTCCTATGTGAGTTCACTCTGCCCTCAACTAACAAAAGATGGAGTTCCTGTGGGAGTAGATAGGATTGTGGTCTGCACCTCTATATCCCAGGCATGCTGGGCAGTCGGCCCAGATCTTCGACAGCATGAGGGAGTGAGCCCAGCCTCCCTGTCTTCTCTCCAGTGGCTGAAAGGACTCCAGGGAGAAGGGCTAGTCCACTCTTCTCCCCAGAGGCGGGTGTGTTCTACGAGAGAGGCAGAGGTTGTCTGGGTGAGTAATGCTCTTTTAGGGACAATTTGTTTGGGGTACTGTGTGGATACGGCATTGGGGGACTGGAACTACAGACTAACTTCAAAGCCACCCTGTCTGGGGTCTCCTCCTGTGTTAGTCTCCTTCTGAAAGGAGAGAGATGTGACGGGTGTCACTTTGTTTGGGGGGCCCGTGGAACACAGCTTACCTTAGAGGTTGGGAAATCTCTCTCTCTTAGCCCCCCGGGCCCCTATTATGTGTAAGTCACCCTGTGTCTATTAGGGACACAGGTTGACCAAGGAAATGATGGACAGGTACATAATGGACACTGAGAATATAGTTTGGATTACTTCAAACGGGGCAGTAATATTTATCAACAATATGCCTAAAGAAGTATATGAAGATTTAATCCCACTTTACACTGTGGGACCTATGGCCTCTTGTGGACAGTTGCCATGAAGTCTGTGGCTCCTAAGTGGTCAGGGCATTATTTGGATGTGGATTCCATGTACTCCGCCTAGGCTGGTTTAAGTGCTAAGTTAATTAGCATGTTAATGATATCCTTGTCAGCTAAAGTAGTTGCTAGAGGGATATTAGTCATGAGTCAGCTCTACCTCGTTATCTAAACCATTGTGTGAGGTTTTGGGTAGATATTTGGGTCATTGTTCATGTAGTGACTGACATACTGCTCAAGTGTGTAAAAAGTCTGTATTTTTGTTCAATAAATGAGTTTTTCAGAGTATGCAGCTAAAACGAGTTCTGTCTAGTTCTTGGTTGCAATAGGTGGCTATAATATTTGATATCTATGTTCAAGACTGGAGGACGCAGTATACTGACGGAAGCCCACAAACACAGTGTGGGCCGCGGTTTTGTTACAATTCTAACAGGATTCTTCTAGCCTGTAAGTAACATCTTGAATTTCTTGTTAGCAATATTAATATCAGGGGAGGGCTGGCAGCATTAGGCCTGGGGGGGCAAGTCCAGTCAAGTGGCCCATTGAACCGGAATCAGCTCACCATCCATACCCACCTGGTTTTGGACTGACAGCTGTATACAGTGTCTGGCCCCTACATTAATCCAGCCCTGAGTGCGGCCTTTTTACCACTTTTCAGAGTGGCCCGGGGGGCAATTGCCACCCTGCCCCCCTTGCCAGTCCTCCCCTGATTAATATGGTAACTGGGATAATGTGTGCTAGCAAGATTGAAGGTTTTGTGCAGTGCACAGTTTGCCGCATGTATACAACAATGGAGTGACAGCTCCAGGATGGATACCACTGTAACAGATGTGAGTGAGTTGCCCTTCTGGAAGACCTAAAGGAATAAATTGCAACACTGGGCAGAACTGAGAACCTTGAAGGGGTCTTTTTGCTCCCTGAGCAAGTGGTTAGTAGGTTTGATGGGGAGCATGGAGGGGTAAATCAGGATTATCAAGTAGGAAGATGGGTTCATGTATTCAGAGGAAGTGGTAGGGGCTCACAGAAAAGGAAGGCCAGCCCTGGGTTTGAGCACCCTAACAGATTTGCCAAAATGGGTGGAATTGTGGGGGTGACAAACTCAGAGGTGGAAGCAATAGATGTCACTGCTACCCCTAACAGCTGAGAAAGTAGCCCATCTAGTAGGGGTGGTGAGGGTAGTGCAGGTAGGCCAATACAGTTGCTGGTAATAGGGGATTCTGTAATCTGTAGGAATGAATAATTTGTCACCAGGATTGCCTTAACTGAATGGTTTGCTGATTCCCTGGTGCCAGGGTTGGCATCTGGTGGACCGGGTTGATAAATTACTAGGGCATGACCCAGCTGTCTTTGCAAATTTTGGAACCAATGACAGAATATATGAAAGGTTGAGGTTCCTTAAGAACCAATTTAAGGAACTAGGCTGTAATTGAAGAGAAGGACCTCTAAGGTGATATTCTCTGAAATATTACCTGTGCAATAAGCAACAAAGGAAAGACAGTGGAAGATTAGAGAACGGAATGCATGGCTAAAGACCTGATGTAAGACAAAGTAATTTGTGTTTCTAGAACAATGGGCTGACTTTTTATTGGGGTACAACCTATATGCTAAAGATGGTTTGCACCTAAATGGAAGGGGTCTGCTGAGCTGGGAGAGAGGTTTATGGGAAGGTTGGAGAGGTTGAGGGGAGAGGGTGAATTAGATTATAATGGAGCAGATAGGTCAGACAGGGATCAGCGGTGGGTGGAATGGGGAAAGAGGGGGTAGGGCTATTGCAAGTGATATGAAGGTTCCCATGTCACAAACAAAAATTGGAAATTGCGAGGTACCAAGTCATCAGCAGACCCAGGGTCGAGAATGGAGCCGGGTCAAGGGTAAACAACAAGGCAGGCTCAATCAGGACACAGGGCACAGCTGAAGATCAGTCAGCAAAGGATATGGGAATGAGCTCCCTTTAAATAGCCCGTCTGGTGCCAACAGGGATTGTGCCCCTCCATGTGCGCATGCGTGTTTGCAAATTCCTGCATGCATGCACGTGCCTGTTAGCTGTTTTTTGGGAAATACCATGCGCATATGCATAGCTATGCACCAGACGTCTCACAGGAATACCCTGACAAGGTCTGAGCATGTAGGCCCTTTACAAAAAAATCTAGAGTGGGTGGGTGGAGACAAAGAGAAGGCAAATGTATTAAATACTGTCTTCATCTCTGTGTTTACAAAGGAGCAAGGGGAAGTTCATGTCCATAATAGGGATTGTATTGACACAGCCCCAAATGGCCCACAATGGCTCAAAGATGATGTGGTCCAGAAATATTTAGACGGAACAAAGGTGGATAAAGCACCTGGACCAGATGGCATATTCCCTCAGATCCTTAAAGAATTGTGCGCTGTCATTTCAATACCTTGGTTTCTAATTTTTAGGATGACTGGAATAGTTTTACTGGATTGGCATAAGGCTACTATGGTGCCTAAATTTAAAAAGGGATCAAAGTCTTGACCGAGTAACTACAAATTTGTTAGTTAGACTTTTATAGTCTGAAAGATGCTGAAAAGTTTAATAAAAGACCACATAAATTAAATCTTGCTGGAAAAAAATATTTTAGGCAACAGACAGCATGGATTAATGAAAGACAGAGGTTGTCAAACAAATCAGATTTCTTTTTATGAGGAAGTCAGCAAAACCTTGGACAGAAGGGTGGCTGTGGATGTAGTATACTTGGATTTTGCAAAAGTGTTTGACACAGTTCCCCACACGGGGCTAATGTGTAAGGTAAAGTCTACGAGTTTGAAAACTGGCTAAAAGACAAAATGCAGAGAGTAGTGGTTAATGATTCATACTCTGAATCTGAATGGTCTAGGGTTATCAGTGGTGTACCCCAAGGTTCAGTGTTAGGACCCTTACTTTTTAACTCAGGATTTTAGACTCAGGATCTGGGACACACCACATGTTGCTCACTGCATTATTACATGAGGCAAACACTTAAGGACTGTGGGGATTACCACCACAGCTCCCGGGGGAGGCACATGCGATGCCCCTCGTCCACAGGACTGCACATTGCCAATGACAGTCATCTTAGTTTTTGGCATCCGCTCCTGAAGAGTGGTATTAAACCACGAAATGCATAGAGCTACAAGGATGCCATCAATTTTTCAACCACACAGAACTCCATCGCTACCCAATCATTTTTTAATGCTTACTTACCTTTTTGTATTTTTCTATACATGATACTAACTAGGTCAATGACTGCTGCAGCAAGTTGATGATTCGGTATTCATTGCCATGGTGTACCCTGCAGACTATCTATAATATGGCAGCAATGGAATAATTATGGACTGTGCAGCCTATATGGAGTGCCATTAGTCCCTATACTCTTGATTGATAGATAGATAGATAGATAGATAGATAGATAGATAGATAGATAGATAGATAGATAGATAGATAGATAGATAGATAGATAGATAGATAGATAGATAGATAGATAGATAGATAGATAGATAGATAGATAGATAGATAGATAGATAGATAGATAGATAGATAGATAGATAATTTATATATATATATATATATATACACACAGTATATTATTTGTGTACCTGCACATATATCAGACTGATCCAAGTGTTTTGATTGTGTTGATTATACATGAATTGACATTTCATATGTTGTACTTTGTTGTATGGTGGTGTATAGCAATAAAATGTTTTCATTGCTCATATTTCCCAGCGTTCTGTTTTCCATCTCATTTAAAGTCCCAATCCTTTTCTCTATTCTTACTTTTTAATATATTCATAAATGATATAGGGTCTTGGATTAAAAGCACTATTTCAATCTTTGCAGATGACACTAAGCTATGCAGTGGAATAACTTCCTTACAGGATGTCTCCAATTTACAAGCCAACCTCAATGCACTGTTTAATTGGGCAACTATGTGACAAACGAGGTTTAATGTTATTAAATGTAAAGTTATGAACTTGGGGGCTAAGAATATGCATGCATCATACATACTAGGGGGGAGTACAACTGGAGGAATCAATGGTGGAGAAGGATCTGGGTGTTTTGGTAGATCACAAGCTTATAATAGCATGCAATGCCAAGCTGCGGTTTCCAAAGTGAACAAAGTCCTTTTTTGTATTGGACTCCAGAAAGGGAGATATAATTTTGCCCCTGTACAAATCATTAGTAAGACCTCATCTAGAATATGCCTTTCAGTTTTGGGCACAAGTTCACAAAAAGGATATTGGGGAACTGGTTAAAGTGCAGAGAAGGGAAACCAAACTGATAAGAGGCATGGAGGAGCTCAACTATGAGAAAAGATTAGAGGAACTGAATATATTCTCTCTTGAGAAGAGGAGATTAAGGGGGATATGATCAGTGTATAAATACATAAGTGGTCTATATATTGAACTTGGTGTTGAGTTATTCACTTTAACCACTTTAAGACCGGAAGTATTTGCCACCTTCTTGACCACCTTCTTGACCAGGCCCTATTTTGCAATTCGGCACTGCATTACTTTAACGGACATTTGCGCGTGCGACGCTGCACCCAAATAAAATTGACGTCCTTTTTTTTCCCCACAAATAAAGCTTTCTTTTGGTGGTATTTGATCACCTGTGCATTTTTTTTTTTTTTTTTGCGCTATAAAACAAAAAGAGTGACAATTTTTAAAAAAAAAAACAATATTTTTCACATTCTGCTATATGACATTCTCAAAAAATAAAAATAAAAAATTTAAAAATCAAAATTTAACATTTCAGGCCACTTTGTTTTCTGTTACATATTGTTGATAAAAAAATCGCAATAAGCGTATTTTGATTGGTTGCCGCAAAAGTTATCGCGTCTACTAACTACAGGAAAGATTTATGTCATTTTTATTGTTTTTTTTTTTTTTTTTACTAGTAATGGTGGCGATCTGCGTTTTTTTTTTTTTTTTGCGGGACTGCGACGTTGTGGCGGACAGATTGGACCCCTAACTGACATTTTTGACACTTTTGGGGGTACCAGTGACATTACTACAGTAATCAGTGCTAAACATATGCACTGTTACTGTAATAATGACACTGACGGGGAAAGGGTTGACAGTATAGGTGATCAAGGAGTTAAATGGGACCTTAGGGGAGTGATTCTAACTGTGGGGGGGACGTGGCTTCTGAAATGACCATAGAGACATGTGATCCTATATAGCAGGATCACATGGGCTCTATGATCATCGCAGGGAGAATGGGAAACACAGCCGACCGTCCTTCTCTCTCAGCCGCTTTTCTCTCATTGGCTTCCCCGCTGCCGAGTTGGGGCGGGAGCGCGTCCGCCCCCTAGCTTCTCACACGCGACCGACGTAGATCTAAGTCGGTTTGCGCAGGAGAGCCACCCTGCCGCAGTAAAAAGGCGGCGGGTGGTCGGGAAGTGTTTAAGGTCATCACAGAGGACAAGGGGGCACTCTATGTCTAGAGCTAAAGAGATTTGATCTCCAATTACAGAAAGGTTTTTCCACAGTAAGAGCTGTGAAAATGTGGAATAGATTCCTTCAAGAACTGGTTCTGGCCAGCTCAGTAGATTGCTTTAAAAAAGGCCTGGATTCTTTCCTGAATGTACATAATATAACTGGGTACTAACAATTATAGGTAAAGTTGATCCAGGGAATATCTGATTGCCTCTTAGGGGATCAGGAAGGAAATTTTCCTCTGCTGTAGCAAATTAGATCATGCTTTGCTGGGGTTTTTTGCCTTCCTCTGGATCAACTGTGGGTATAGGATTGTATGACTTTTTTTTTCCCCCCCTTTTATTGGTTGAACTACAGTAGATGGACTTGTGCCTTTTTTCCAACCAGACTAAAGGCTGGTACACACTTTAAGAAAATCAAGTGAGAATTTTCATCCAAAGAACTTTCGTACGATTTTCGTGTGGTGTATACCCAACTTTTGACAGCCGATTTCGACTTTTCGTAGGAAAATTCCTAAAGGAAAAAACTCCAAAATTTTCAGAGAGAAGAATGGTCGGCTGTGTTTACAACAGCTGACCGTCCTTCTCTCTCAGCGGGGCATGATCGTGGGTGTCCGGTGGCAATCGCAGCTTCCAGCCCCGTGCATTTGCATCCCTGCTGCCTAGTGGGGGTGGGAGCGCGCTGCCGGCTGCACGCGCTCGCCCCCCAGCACCACGAGCGCGACCGACGTAGTACTACGTCGTTTCGCGCTGCAGAGCCAGCCTGCCAGTTAAAATGCGGCGGGTGGTCAGCAAGTGAGTAACTTTTATTATGGTGTCATGAACATGAGGTAAAAAGAAAAACATTTATCTGTTTGCTGAAGGCAACATACAGTAATTGATTTTCCTATATAATAGAAGGATCTTAAACAATTGTACTGCTACCTAACAGTCAAGGATGGCCGTGGAGGTAAGAAGAACAAAGAAAGTTGAGTAAAAAGGAAGCACTCATCCTTTAAAAGAGGAACTAAGAGATATGCTTTCTAAAAAATATTTGCCTGTTGGGGAGATTTCCCACCACTTCCTCTTGTGTAGAAATGATAAGACGTGAGTTGTTCCCTTCCTGAAATTCTCCCTCCCCTTTTTGTTCTGTGGACAGTTGTATAATTTAAAATGTTTGCTCACTTTTCATCTCTTTGGCAGTGGTCATTAGGACAAATATAAATAGGGGCACAGATAGCATCTCCATAAAACTGGTCAGCAGAGGGAAATATGAAGTGCTGGTAGAGGGCTGTGCTGACTTTGGACTTGATAAAACACATAAAACACAGTGGACCAACCCCAGCAGATGACATGGCTCAATAATTCATTACTGACTGTGGACCTTAATGTCCAGAATAAATGTAAAATTTTCCACAGTCAAAGATGATTTGGGGAGCCATGTCATCTGCTGGTGTTGGTCCACTGTGTTTTATCAAGTCCAAAGTTAGCACTGCCCTCTACTAGGAAATTCTAGAACACTTCATGCTTCCCCCTGCTAACCAGCTTTATAGAGATGCTGATTTCATTTTCCAGCGTGACCTGGCACGTGCCCACACTGCAATTAGTACCAGTAACTGGTTTAATGATCATGGTAACACTGTGCTTGATTGGCCAGCAAACTCGTCTGACCTAAACCCCATAGAGAACCTATGGTATATTGTCAAGAGGAAGAGGAGAGGCACCAGACCCAACAATGCAGATGAGCTGAAGGCCACTATCAAAGCAACCTGGGCTTTAATAACATCTCCCCAGTGCCACATGATGATCGCCCCCATGCCACGCCGCATTGATGCAGTAATTCATGCGAAAGGAGCCCCGACCAGGTATTGAGTGCATACTATACTGTACATGGACATACTTTTCAGTAAGTCAACATTTCTGTATTCTTTTCATAATCTTAGTATATTTTATAGGTCCAAAATTCCATTTGTTTTATACCCATGCCCCTTCAAGCCCCTCCAACTTTAAAAGCAATTTGGTATGCCACATACGCCACATGGCTGCTTTCCTTTTACAATACTATAGTGCATACTACAAAAAAATAAAAATTGGTATGTGTCGCTAAAGTGTTCCAGATTGGCTTAAAGAAAAGGTGGCAACCCTAACTGCACGCTAGAAGAAAGCAGCAGCGCTTTTTGAGTAGATTTCAAGCCTCGCCCCCCAAAGCGGATTGGAAGGGGACCTGCTGGGAAGAAAAAAAAAGAGCACAAAGAAGCAGGCCTTAATAAAGACCAGCTTTTCGACTCCCTTCTTTTCTGGTGGTGCCCATCCTAATCTGCTACAGAAGTGAGGCTTAAAATCATGATTACCAAAACTTGTATTATTATTACCATCCTATGGCTTAGCAATGTATTTATTATGCTTCCCACTCTGGGCAGAAAGCTGGGAGTGCATAGATGAAGAATTTCTCTCTGGGGTGGGGGCGCCGAACTGAGTCTTTGCTCCGGGTGAAAGAATGATTAGATGTGCCACTGATTGGCGGTGTGCATTGACTGCTTCCTGGCGGGTGGGACCCAAACACGCCTGAGCCTATCATTACCTACAAGTGTTAAATGGTCTGTCTCATCCCTGTAACTGCAAGAGAGCTTTTCTTATGAAAAGGTGCATCACCAGGAGAAAAGAAAAAGAGAAAGGGAAAGGGAAAGAAAAGGCATACAGAAAACAATTGGTAAGCTTCAATATAATAAATATTTGGTTTTGGGTTTAATACTGCTGTTAGGGTTAAAGATACCAGAATCATGTTTCTGATACAATGCTTTTTTTTTTTTCAATTTAAATTCAGTGCAACAAAAATGAACAAATGCATTGTTAGAGGAGTAAGGTGGCTGGAGACGGATTGCGCCATGAGGGGTGAAGTGGCCATAGAGTGATGCGCTGTGAATTGAAGATGAGGTGGCCATGGTGGGGTACAGTGTGAAAGAAAACATGAAATGAGTAACATAGTACTAAGGGTGTTGGGCACTCAATTACATGTGGTTGCTCTCCTGCAGTCATTGGCTCTCCTACACCCAGGGTCAGGACAAGGGGTGGGAAGGAGGGGCGGCTGCCCTAGATGCAATGGTTTGTTGCAGGGATGAGGGAGCCTGTTCCAATTGCATCTGTTACAAGGCTTACAGGAGAAGTGACAGCGACATCACTGCTAACACTAAGAGGGGGACGCAGTTTTGGCATCTTTGCCCTAGGCACTGGGTGACCTTGTCCCAGTACCGTCTACACTGTCAACACTGAGGTACATGTCAAAGGCAGACAGTTTAGTATAGCAAACTGATGTAGCTACATCTGCAAGTACAAGAACCTGCTACCAGTCTGTGCAGTACCTGGGGCTCTTTATCGTCACATGGCTTCATCCACTCCCATCAGATGTGGCCCTGTACTCCCTCAGATGCAGGGAGGTGCAGGGTAATAGTGGGCAATGTGTCAGTAAGGGCTGGGGTGCAGGGCGACAGGAGAGAGATGAGGGGGAGAAGAGGGACAGGGTGATGGGTCAGTGCAATAGGGGGTGGATTGAGAACCTGTGGTGCTGTTGGAAGGGATAAGGGGGTGACAGGAGGAGGGGTACACTTTTGCAGGAGGTAGAGATGCTCTGCAAATGGGGAAGGGGTAGAAGGTAATATAATGGGAGACATTGTGATAAGAGCAAGGGGTGTTGGTAAAGTATGGGGAAACATGCTGAGAGTGAATGGTACAAAGTGACCAGAAAGATGTTCTGCAGATGTGGGAGAGGGAAAGTAAAACACTGCTAGTAAATGCAAAGATCTGCCACAACACAAGCCTTCCTTTGGTGCTGGGGCTCTGTCCCTAAACAGCCCAACCAGCCTTTATGCCGTCAGGGTGGCAGTGTAGCCACAGCTCGTTAATGGCCAAGTGGGTTGGGTCTCAGGGCAGAGTAGAGAAGCTGGGTTCCGACCTGCACCTTGGCAACCAGATGATGTAGAGCCAGAAGAGGTTTTCATCCCAGAGCAGCAGCGCAGAGCCCAAAGCCACTTCTGCCTCTGACCAAGCACAGTCTTGTTTCCTAGGCAACACATATATCTTTGTCAGGCATGTGAAAGGAAAAATGGTGTAATCATGAAAAAACCTACCAGGGCTATAAAATTAGACCTTAGCAGACATGCATAGATGTGCACACTGCAAACATTTTAACACCGAGGCATATATAAAAGACAAATTAATATAGTTCTGCAATCATTATTACATTATTTAATACATTTAATTTAAATGCAAGCATGCAAGTATCTGGATTTGACTTGGTATCCACCTCTTGAAGTCCCTGTACAGCAGATCTGGAGTTTGAGAAGCAGCACAAGGCTTCAATCAACTCATGTGCTGGCAAGAAGCATGCTGATAAGAGATGAAAGCAGAGTAACAGAAAGTTAAAGTGATTGTAAAGTTTCAGTTTTTTTTAAAAATAAAAATAACAAACATGTTTTACTTACCTCCTTTATGCAGTTGGTTTTGCACAAGAGCCAATGACGCCCGCTGCTGTGTCTTAGCCAATGAGGAGGGGAGTCCTAGGCACATGCCCAGCAGCTCTTAAGATGGGCGCGTAGAAAGGGAGCTCTGCACTACTCCGACCAATCGGCGCTCATCCAGGCACACAGTACCACCAGAAGCCTACTCTACCCACGGCCAGTGAGGGAAATCCTGCCCGCAGAGCCCTGGAAAGGCAGCTCTCACAGGCAGAGATCCCAGTCTAAGAATCCAAGATGGCAGCCGTGACTATGCCTCATGTACAGGAGGATCAGGGGGATTACAGACACATCTCCTTACCAGACCCCTTACTGCTCCGCCCTCTCTCAGGGGCCCACGTGAGTACACACAACACAGAGGCAGCATCCCTGATTAGACACACAATGGAGGATCTCATATTCTCACCCATGGAGGATGGCTCCATACAATATAAAGCAAATAAAGCTCACCCAGTCCATTCTACAGACCTATCCTTTGACACTGCTGCTATTTAAAAGGGGGAATCTACTCGCGCCTAGGTAACAGTATAAAGTGAGGGAAGCGGCAGAATAATCAAGTCTACTATATTAAATATAGTTGACTGAGTATGCAGTAAAAATAAAGAGGATACTGCGCTAACCTTTAAGTAAATGTGAGGACTTAATAAAGTGCTATAGTGATTTTAAATATAAAGTGCTATGGTGATTGTGAAATATTACTATATCACTTACATCAAAACATCAAAATATCAAATAGTGCATATATATATATATACACATAAATAGTGCCAACAATGATCAAAACATCTAAATGCAAATGACATCAATGAAAGTCCATAGTGCTGCTGAATTAGAAAGTGCAATAAACAATATGCAAATGTGATCGTGATATGCTTCAGTAACAGTCCGTAATGCTATAAAAGGGAAAGAAAGTGCAGTAGTGCTATAAAAGTCTTTTAAGTGCAAAATGATACTGGTGTAGTGACTTCAGCGACCCTCCGCTTAACCGCAAAGTGCTAGTTGGTAAGGTAGCTCACTTATCAAATGGCGTGGATTCCTGTGGCGTACGCCAGCAAGAATCAATCTGCGCTTGTATCCTATTCCAACTTTGTGGATGGATGGAATCCTTGGGGTGCTGTTGTAGACTCAGGACGAAAGAAAAAAGAAGAAGGAGCTCCTCATCGTGTAGAAGGTTAACACCCTTTATTTATACACCTCACACGAACATCAGTGTAGATAAAAAACTTCCATAAAAAACACTGCAGTGATAAAAAAAACTATTCATTCCAAAGCACCAAACACTAGGTGTCACGGCAAAAAACGTGTGCCCAAATATTGCTAAAGCAATGCTGGCTGAGTCCTCGCTCCAGCCACTTCTGAGCTCCTATTCAGCCTCGCGGCTGGTGTAACAGGACGCTGCTGTATAATCAACCGCGAGATGCGCCTTACCCAGAAGTGGGATCTTGGCGTGCGGTTCAGCAGTCTGCTCAGAACGAGGCAACGTGCGTACCAACTGCTGCTATGTTTGCCAAATTCTCAGAAATGCCTAGTAGCAGCCTGTCCCAAACAGCTGCAAAGATCACAGGCGACATTAAAGCAGAACTCCAGAGTTTAGGATCTCGCATAGAGGCAGTTGAATCGAAATTAGATGCAACTATCTTCAGATCAAACCAAAACACAGACAGTACAGAAATTACAAGATCAACTCGAGGCGGCTCTATCCGAAATAGTTGACCTTGGAAACAGATAGAGGAGAAACAATTTTAGGATCATAGGTCTCCCAGAAACTGTAACTGATGTTCACGCAGCAGTACAATCCCTCATCCAGACCCCCATTTCAGATATTCCCTCACGCAAATTGGAGCTGGATCACGCTCATAGAGCACTTGGACCCCCATGCTCGGATGGCCTCCCGAGGGACATTGTGGTGAAATCCCACTTCTACACAACTAAGGAGGAGGTCATGCAGAGGGCTCACCTAGCTCCACAGCCCAAGTTTGGAGAACACCCCATTCAAATCTTTACTGACTTGTCTCCGTCAACTATTCAAAAGCGGAGGTCTCCTAAACCACTTTTCTCAGTGCTGTTTCATAAAGACATAAAATATTGGTGGCTTTTCCCTTTCAACTCTAAATTTACAATCAGGAACAGATCCTACACGTTTTCTAAATTGCAGGTGGTGAAAAACTACTCCTATACCTGGGACTCCTCACTCAGATGCCTGCATCCCCTTCCTCTGAATCCAACTTCAGAGCCTCCAAACAACACATGCCTATCAGCCCAATCACCTCTATCTGGCAGAAAATTAAAACCAAGAGGTCTAAAGAATCTGGACCCACCTGAGAGGATCATGCCTACATGGAAATCCATTGGCTCGGCGAGCCTTTACAGGTCTGGATCTTCTCAGATGGTCTGACCCTGACACAGACTCCCCGGAGTCCACAGATCCTTCTATATTTATGCTAACTTCCAAAGTTTAATTCTTCCCCCCTTTTTTTTTTCTGTGACAAGGTGGATGTTCATATAATGGTGGGACCTATCCTGATCTCCCACAGAAGAGACAGGTCCCACTATATTTATGAATCGGGGCTAGTCCCCTATCCGCAAGCTTCCGTATATTCCCTTCTGCCCCCCCCACCCCCTTTGTATCAAAAAGGTTGGAGCAGTTTCAAATGTGCCTCCACCTGACCTAGAGATATGGCCTTTCTCTCTCTCTGGGCCAGGGACTCTGGTAGAAGAAGACTCCACAAAAATGTTAGAGGGTTGGGTGGGACTAGGTCTCTCCCCCCCTCCAGGGAGTGTTTTACCTCTTCCTTTCTGTTATCTTACTTATCTTTTTTTCTCATCTCTGTGTCTACACTTTTCTCTTCTTTAGATGTAGTACCGGAATCGTTCAGATCTTATTATTACCTGTTTGGAAAACAGGCCATTTGGGCACTTCACAAACCACTTAGAGATTCAAAGGTAAGAGGCTGTATTTCCCTTGTGATCCCCCTTTTCTTGCTCCATGGCTGTGACTGAAAGATCCCCCCCCCCCCCCCTCTTACGGATTGTATCACACAATACGCAGGGACTAAATTCTCAGATCAAAAGAAGGAATATTTTCCAATATTACTTTAGCCAGAAGATTGATGTGATCCTGCTTCAAGAGACACACTTCCCAAAACTGTACAACCCTAAATTCTTCATCCTCTAAATTTCCTAATTTTTTCCTTGCTAATGCAGAGGATAAAACAAACGGGATAGCAAATGCAAATTTGTGCTTAAGTCTGAACAAGGGAGTGCTGGACAATCAGCTATATTCCTTTGTTTCCTATTATGCACCCAATCGGGGACAGGCAACATTTTTTGAATCCATGCTCCAGAAGCTAGGTCCTCTACTTGAAGGCACGTTTATCTTTGGCGGGGACAATATAGCTTTTGATTCAGGACTCAACAAAAAACATCCCCCAGGAGCCCAAGAGATCTGCCTCCCTAAGCAAAGCCTCTGCATTGCCAGGCTAATGTACCAACAATGGCTTATCGATATCTAGAGGGAACTGAACCCTCAAACTCGGGACTACACGCATTTCTCTAACCCGCATCAATCTTTAGCCAGAATCGATCATATCTTCTTATCTACAGCCCAAACACCTTTAGCTTACAAATCTTTCATCAGAGGCTCAGTTTGGTTGGACCATTTCTTGGTTTTTCTTGTGCTAAAAAGACCTCAGGGCCCAAAAGTTAACAATCATTGGAGTCCTTATCAATCCTTAGTAATCCTGTGAGAGCTATTGAAATTGAGAAGGCTATTAAAGATTACTTCCTCTTTAATGACGTTGAAGGGGTTACCCCAGATACCCTCTGGGCAGCACATAAAGCTACCATCAGAGGAAAACTTATACAGATCTCTTCCCAAATTTCCCAAGGTCGAAGAGCTGACATAGATAGACTAGAAAAGGAAATTTTGGCTATCAGCAACATAAAAGATACCCAAAACCTATACCAGTGGCCAAATTAGATGCAGCCAGACTATCACTAAACCTCGCCCTTACCTCAAAGGCAGAAAATAGTTAATTGTGGAGTGGAGCCTGGTTCTATTATCCGAGAGACAAAATGGACTTGATGATGGCAGCAGGACTAACTCCCAGACCTCGCACCCATACACTACCCAACATATACTTTCTGAATGTCACAGGGACGCATAATCCCAAAAAAATTATGGGCGACTTTCACGATTTCTATAAAAATCTTTATAACGGCAGGGCGCAGGAGAACCAAATGAACCCTAACTCTGTTCTAGACTCTCTACCTACACCCAAACTGGAGGACTGCCACATAAACAGATTAGAAGCCCCAATAGTAAAAGAGGAAGTTGCCTTGGTCATTAAAAACCTAAAAAAGGGCTCCGCCCCTGGACCAGACGGTTTCTCAAATTCATACTACAAAGCCTTCACACCCACTCTTTCCTCTTTCTTAGCTCGCTTATTCAATGCATTGCGAAAGGGATCCACTCTAGATCGCTCAATCAACTCGGTATTTATCACAGTTATTCCAAAACCAGGGAAAGATCCAGGCGAGATTAGTAATTATAGGCCCATCTCGCTGATAAACAATGATCTGAAAATTCTAACCAAGATTTTAGCAGACTGGGTTTCCTCTTTTATAAGCTTATATGTCCACAAGTATCAGGTAGGATTTATACCAGGCAGACAAGGACCAGATCAGATCAGATCAGGAGGGTGTGGTGATAGATGTTATATTGTTGCTGAGATCGAATTGGGAGGGTGGGCAACCACAAGAGGGCCTACTTCTATTCATAGACCTATAGAAAGCTTTCGATTCTGTCTCTTGGCCTTATCTCTTCACTATTCTACCGCGTTGGGCGTTCAGTCAGAACTTCACTAACATCTAAAGCGCCTTATATTCAACCCCCAAAGCCAGTGTGCGACTCCAAGGATATTATTCGGAGCCATTCCTAATTTCAAAAGGCATGAGACAGGGATGCCCTCTATCCCCTCTGATATTCACAATAGCGATCAAAACCCTGGAAATAGCGATCAGAAATCACCCAGACATCCATGGCGTTAGATGTGGTCCTCACATCTAACATCCCAGACATCCACGGCGTTAGATGTGGTCCTTACACACACAAATGTGCACGATCTGCTCCTCTTTATTACATCATCACATATTTCCCTACCAAATGTATGTTGACTATTCGATGAATTTGGCAACATTTCTGACCCTCACATCAACACGTCCAAGTCACAAGCCCTTAACAATATTGTCCCAGACTCACTAGTATCTGGTATCTAGTAGAAAACTTTATTTTTTATTTACCACCCTGCCTCATGTCATACGAACAATGGTGTAGTCAGAGCACGGAGCAAAGGGGAGGGATCTCAATGAATTGTAAGTCACTATCCACAGTAAACACTAAAGCTAGCTATATGTTGACCTGGGAGAAGGTTCTCTCACAGGTTTAGGATTTAGATGTGTGTACCATGGAATCAATACATCTTTAATGGAAGCAGAGCTAAAAGTAATTAGACAATGGTACCTAGTTCCCTCCAGGTTAGTGAAATTATACCCCTGAACTTCCCCCCTATGCTTCAGAAGGTGCTCTCATACAGGCTCAATGCTACACACATAGTGGGAATGCCATTAATTAAGAGGGTTCTGGAACAGGATTTTTGCAATCATAAGAAAGACAACAGGCTTGACCATCCCATCAAATCTCCTCGCATAGCTTTACTGAACTTTCCAGCAGAAAAGACTTCTAAAAGTAAGAGGCGCCTTACACATTTTCTTACTAGGAGCTAAACTGACGATAGTGAAAGCATGGAAACATCCCTATGTCTCCAGCAATATGGCAAAGAAAAAATGTTTTTAATGGATCATGGCTCAGGAGAAGATGGCCAGTATACTCCAAGACACAGTTCAGAAATTCAAAGCCACTTGGAAACCTTGGGCTGATTTACATGCAAATCCTTCTGACATTCTTGTAAAACTTAATTGCAAAACTGAATTACAACATATTACCTAACACGATCCGATAGGACATTTTTCTCTCTTCCTCCAACAGGCGTTCTCCTTTTCTATTTCTTTCTCTAACCCTCTTTCCTATTGCTCTATCCTTTACTAGTTTCCTCCACCTAAGAAGGGTTCCATGTTGAGGATTGCGATAATCTCACTGGAGTGGATAGGAAACACACTGCACAGTTCTCCTTATGCGAAGATATATCAGACTACTGAAACAGAGAAAGAAAGACAATAATCAGAAGGGACCTGGTACCCATTTTAAATCCACATTGCCCCCCCCCCCCCGAGGGAAGCTCACTTAGACCTATACTAACAATTGTTTGACATGGGTTGTCCTTAAGTTTTAGTGTTTTGGTATAAATGGGTTCAAAAGGGTTATTGACATTTATTACCTGCATGCAGTATAGCAGGGGTGAGGTATTCCATACCTTGCAACAGGAGCTACTTACAGGCTGGATTCATCAGGCTATAGGTAGGAATAAGGATTAAAGGAGATTATCTCCTCTTTGCCCCTTCATACCAGCCTAAACCCCTCTCGAATAATCAATAACGTATCAAAATCCCGCAACATCCCTATACTGAATAACCTTCATGGATATACGATCCCATGATCACGTACACTCAATGCTATATTACATCTGTGGAACAACCTACGTTCCACCACCATTCTATCTTTCTGCAGTGTGTAACTTTCATAGTCTACACATTTTATGCTGTGTATCCTCACTCTGGAAATGTTTATATTGTACTGTACTCAATATTTCCTTTGAATTTACAATAAAAATGATTGAAAGAGAGGAGGGGAGCCCCAGATGGCTGAGACAATTGTGGACATCGCTGGATCGAGAGGGGGCCCAGGTAAGCTTTAAGGGGGGCTGAGGGGAGCTGCTTCACACAGAAGGTTTTTTTTTTATCTTAATGCATAGAATACATTAAACAAAAAAAAAAAAAAAAAAAAACCCTTTTAACTCATGACTGTTCAGCTTCTATGTTCACCTTATGTAACAGACAGGGGAAGGTTAAAGATGGCTCAGGGGAAGTGGGTTAAATGGTGCTGGCCATCAGAATGAAAACATCTAGTGGCAGAAAAAAGTACTGCAACTGCAAGAGAAATCTCCGGATTGAAGGTTAATATTGCAGCAAAACCCCTTTTTTGTATTTTCTACGTTTAAATGCATTATTCATTATTATTGAGTTATTTACTGGTTGGATTTCTGCCATATTTCCTAAATTTCATTTCATAAGCAACAAAAGGAGTGCTCAAGCCTTTCTATTCATTTACAGCTGGACCACCAACCTAAATCTTGAGTTGATGTCTAACATTAAATGAGGGTGCAGTGGCAGATATCATACATGTTTGTAGGGTTACTGTAACATTGCAAACAGTATAAGACATGACCTGCCCAGAAGGTTCTAAAACCTTCTACTGCCCATTTTAAAAGTACAGAAATTTGCACTCAAACTTGTATGTGTAAAGAAATGGCCACCACAATATCAACTACTGAATCCCAGGTGCTGTATTAAAATGGATCAAGGACAGCAGATATTTGTCACCATTTAATAGCCGCACTGGGAAAAAGTGATTGTCTCAGGTCCTGTCAAGGGTGCAGACTAGAATTGTCAGCTAATAGTGACAGACAGCATTAAGTCCAGCACTAACCCCAGGATCTGAAACAAACTGAACTTTCAAGAACCTCACCTCTCCACTTTGTCCAATCAGAGACATTAATTAAAAAAAGAAAATACAAGACCTTATATGTGAATGATGGTCCTTATGTTCACCATGCAGAAGGGCAGCCACTCAGCACAGGATCCAGAAGACCATGGCGATCACTGTAGTAGCACCGACTACTACAGTGATTCTCTGCTACCACAGTTTAGTTGCTTTAGGCTTCTTTCACACAGTCTGCATTCCATTGCGGACCGTTCTCTCCTCAGCTGGGATCAATACGCCGATCCCCGCTGAGCAGGCGGATGACAGCTCTGTCTCCGCACTATGTGTGGAGAGGGAGGTGTCAGAGCCCCGCTGCTCTATATGGGGAATTGGATGAGAGCGGACCACCTGTCCGCTCTCATCTGATCCCATCCCCTGGACAGATGGAAAATAGGGTTTCCATCTGTCCGGATTTCACAGACAGGATCTGATGCGGGTGTCAGCGGACATGTCTCCCCCTGACATCCGCTGCCCCATAGGGATGCATGGAGGATCCGATCAGATCCGCCTAAAAAACTGACACGCGGATCTGATCGTATCGTTCATGTGAAAGGACCCTTACTAAAATTGAAGCACACAAAATCTGGTGCAGCTCAGCATAGAAAGCAATCAGCTTTCAGGTTTTGTTTGTCAAAGCTTAATTGAACAAGCTGAAGTTATCAGCTGATTGGCAACCGTGGACAGCTTTACCAGATTTTGCACTCTCCAGTTTTAGAAAATCAACCCTTCAGTGGGCCCATAGGTATGGAAACCAATATAACTTGGCATTAGAAACAAAATACTTGGGAGTTCATCTTTCACATATCCCCTTTATATAGGAAAATCTTGACTTTTTAGTTAATTTCCACTTTAAAGCATAATGAACATATGTGTCCCATATGTGGTTATAGCATATGTTACGTAACCTAAATGTTCAGACAGCCTTGTGATTGTTATTCATTTAATGGCCAATGAACATAATCAAATCTTGTTCACGTACAGAAAAGAATTGTACTGCTTTGTGTTTGGATGCTGAACTGTTTTCTTATCACAAATGCAGAAGGATGAAAAACCACAGATGATCCAAAACTGTTTTTCAGGAAAGGTGGTGTAGCACCACCCCCGCAGGAGCTGCTTATTATATTATTGGGTCTACACCCTGCCTAACAACCCAATCAAATTGGCTCGATCCCTCCTCAGGCACAATTGACCCAGAATAGGACTGGACTATCAAATAGATACACAGGTTGGAATACAATACTTCACTATGCAACAATACCTTGTTACCTTCTTGAATAGTAGTCCTTCTGGGTGACACAATGGAACAACGCACAAGATTGTAATTAACCAAACTTAGTTTACTATATATCAAATTGAATAGGGGAGATACAATACAATACAATACAAATCCATAAAAGGTTATTTAAAACAGCTTTAAAAAGGTAAAAGAATACCCCCACACTCCTCCTGCATTAAGGCTAGACACAGTACCAGGTAGGTGGGCCTATCTGAGTCCCTCCCCCCAGAGTTCTCTTCTTTCTTGTTGATCTTCGCTAGCAAGGTTATTGAATAGAGCTCATTTGTAATCCAGATTAGGAATAAAGATCAAGAGAGAGAAAACAACGAGCTGTTAGTTGTCACCGCAGGGTGTCTGCGTAACTGAGCAATAACTTCTGCGAGAGAGATAAGCCTCTGGCGACTCCTTTACAGACCTTATTGTTTGTCTATGAGTCTCCTGAGAGAGTATGGTGATAAACCCCGGGGTTTTATCACCTCCTGCTGCGCTACCGCTATCTGTAGATAAAACTGTCTCTTCAGCAGTTAAAGTCAGTTATTGGGCATGTGCCCTCTCACCAACAGAAGTTTCTCCTTCGCGCGCTTCCACTGCGGTCTCAGTCCTTTGGCTATATGCCAGCCGCGCGGGGTCCTTCTGGCGGATGACTTTCGGTCTCGGCAAACAGCAGTATGACCTCCAGGAATGTGCCTCGTGCTTGAGATGGGACGGTTCCACGTCGTCCCTCCAGGCTAAAAGGCTCTGGCCCAATATCCAGTGTCAGTCCTTCACTCTCGCTCGCTGGTTCCTCAGAGTCCAGCGCAGAAAGGCCCCCCCTTCGCGCGCTTCTCTCTTCCTTTAAATAACCTCCCCCATAGTGCCGTGCGGTGCAGCCGTGCACCCTGGATCTTGCAAAGCAGCCTGGGAGATGTAGTTTCTTCATCTTGTGAAAAGGAAGTCACAGCCTGGGAAATTCCATGCAGCTACCACTAGAGGGAGCCTAGTTCCTGGATCTTGCAAAGCAGCCTGGGAGATGTAGTTTCTTCATCTTGTGAAAAGGAAGTCACAGCCCAGGAAATTCCATGCAGCTACCACTAGAGGGAGCCTAGTTCCTTCCCACATATCAAACAGTGTCTTTAGGCATGTTTAACCCCGCTACACACTCCCCCCACTTGAGAAACTTTGGTCCCCAAAGAGGTCAACAGTATGTACCCTAGTGCATAGGTTGGCATTATACAACAAAAACATTAACATTTTGCTGAAATAAGTCAATCTGAATATATCCAATTTTGTATTCTAATAGCAGTGCAACAGTAAAACGATAAAGTGCAATTAATAAGCAAATAAGTGATTTCTACAGTGTTAATATAGTGCTAATTTCTAGTGCTTTTATATAGTGCTCCTTTAAAAAAGCACATGTGCCTTTGCAATTTCTTAAACACTTACATCTTAAAGTTTGTGTTGAAAAAAAAAAACATCAAAAGGTGAGAAAGAAAAAAAACATATAGTGAGGTCAGAGCAACAAAATGTGCGCAAACATTAACTCACAAAGTAAACCAAATTGTGAACCTCAAAAACTGTGCTTATTATAATGGCCAAACCCAATATCCTTATGTACAAACTTAAATGCAAACGTTTTCTACTTCAATACTTTGTTCTCATGATCTCTCACAGACCCCCCAAAACTTGGGTGGCTTGTACAGTTGTGCCTGGGGGTGAGCTAGGGTTGTCCCCCACCAAATCTACAGTGGAGGAACTAGGCTGGTCAGGAGACCTTTTGGAGATAAAAACAGCTTCTTCCGAACATTCACCCAATTGATCATAGGTCAGTCTCTTAGGTGGGTGAATGACTCTCCTTTCCCTCTGTTCCCGTGGAGGCATGCTCTCAGAGGTACTAGGATCAGGCACTTCTGAGGATTCTTCCATGTCCCCCTCCTCATGTTCCAACACAGAGGCACCTGATGGCTCAAGAGAGGTCAGTTCTTCTTCAGAGAAGGGTGCAACCTCCTCCTCAGGATCTTCATCCTCAGCTGCTTCTTCTGGAAGCATATGAAAGGGTATGAATTCAGGGGCTTCTGCCCGAAGGGCTCCTCTATCAGCCAAGTCAGACGAAGACAGGGAGGCAGGTGTGGGTTCTGGCAACTGAGATGACCACAACCAGTCGGGTACCTCCTCTTCATCTTCCAAATCTTCAGATGGAGAACTTCCCTCTCCCTCATCTGGGAGCATCGTCTGAGATCTGGTAACTGGTCTGGACCGGCGAGAAGTCGAAGGGGCCGCTGACAAGTCTTCCACAGGGGGCATACGAACCGCTTCAGAGAGGGGCAGCAAATGGTTCCGATGCCAAGCCTTCAATGGACCCACACTTCCCTCAGGCCGAATTTGGTACACAGGAAGGTTTGGCAGTTGCTTACAGATAACATAAGGTTGGGACTTCCAGCGGTCTGCCAACTTGTGTTTTCCCGGGACACCCAAGTTTCTCAACAAAACCCTGTCCCCTGGTTGCAGGTCATGGATCCGAACTTTTAGGTCGAAATTTTTTTTATTCCGCAGTCCACGTTGATCAGATGTGGCCTGAGCCTTGTCATAGGCCGCTTTCAGACTCTTCCGCAGTCGGTCCACATATCCTCTATGCGATGCTGAAGAGGTATGATCAGGCGAAATGCCAAAGGCCAAATCCACTGGCAACCGAGCCTCCCTTCCAAACATCAGCCGATAAGGGGAATATCCAGTAGCATCACTGACAGTGCTGTTGTAGGCATGCACAATGGCAGCTACGTGCCTGCCCCAATGCTGTTTCTTCTCTGAGCTCAAAGTCCCCAACATATCCAAAAGAGTCCTGTTAAATCGTTCAGGCTGGGCATCCCCCTGTGGATGGTAGGGAGTGGTTCTAGTCTTTTGAATGCCTAACATATCTAACAGTCTCTTGATCAGTCTGCTTTCAAAGTCCCTTCCCTGATCAGAATGGAGGCGCTGTGGTAACCCATAATGTACAAAGAACTTCTCTACAAGAACTTTGGCTACCGTTGAGGCCTTCTGATCCCTTGTTGGGAATGCTTGAGCATATCTGGTAAAATGGTCTGTTACCACAAGGACATTCCCCTGGCCACTCAGATCAGGCTCTAAGCAAAGGAAATCAATGCACACCAGCTCCATGGGTCCCTGACTTTGTAGATGGCCCATTGGGGCTGCTTGACGTGGCAGAGTCTTCCTCTGTATACACCGGACACAAGAATGACAGTATCCTTCAACTTCGGCCCTCATACAAGGCCAGTAGAACCTGTCCCTGACAAGCTGAAAGGTTCTTTCGGGCCCCAGATGGCCATGATTATCATGAAGAGCGGCCAGAACTCCCTCTCTGTATTTAGCTGGTAAGAACAGTTGCCACTTCTCCTCCAGATCTTCAGATGGACCTCTCCGGTAGGCCACTCCTTCTCTGATCTGTAACCGGGTCCACTCTCTATGCAACAGACGGGCCCCCTGAGGGGAGTCAGTTAGAAGCAACTCAGGGCTCTGGATCTCCAGGGCTTCCAAGAGAAGTTTTCCCAAAGGGTCTTCCAACTGCTCCTTCCGCAAGTCCCTTTTGGACAGCCGGGGCAAAACCCTCCCCTTCAACTTGGGTCACCTGGCAGTAGCATTTGGGTACTCCGATAGCCGAAACCCCAATCTCTTCTGCTCTTGACCCTCCTCGGGATCGAAATTCAGTTCCCTGATATAGGGCACGCACCCCTTCTGGAGCCAAATGAGTCCATTCTTCCGCAGGTTCCTGTGGAACATGCAACCTTCTGGATAGGGCATCTGCATCCCTATTTCCGATTCCTGGCCGATACTTCAGGCTAAAATTGAAGCTAGAGAGGGCAGCCAACCATCGATGTCCTGTTGCATCCAGCTTGGCCGTAGTCAACAGATAGGTGAGGGGATTATTATCTGTCTTGACAATGAATTCAGCTCCATACAGGTAGTCTTTCAATTTGTCAACCACTGCCCACTTCAAGGCCAAGAATTCAAGTTTGTGAGTAGGATAATTCCTTTCAGCAGGCAGTAGGCTTCTGCTCACATAGGCAACAGGTCGCAGATGACCCTCATGCTCCTGATAAAGTACCCCCCCCAGCCCATCTCGGCTGGCATCAACATGCAGTTCATATGGTTTTGTGGGGTCCGCATAGGCCAACACAGGGGCAGTGGTTAGGGTTTCCTTCAGCTGGACAAAGGCCCCTTCGCATTCCGGGGTCCACTGATCCTGGATGGATTCCTTAGCCTTCCGGGGGCCCATGGTGGACTTCACCGGCTTTACCAACTTAGGGACATCATCTTCTTCATTCTTCAGGAGCTCATTTAGGGGTCGGGCAATCTGGGCGAACCCCTCCACAAACCTCCTGTAATAGGAGCAAAAGCCCAAAAATGACCGGAGTTCGGTCACATTTGTGGGTCTGGGCCAGGAAGCAACAACATCCAGCTTGTCCGGGTCAGTGGCCACCCCTTCTCCAGACACGATATGGCCCAGGTAATGGACCGAGGACTGATAGAATTGGCACTTCTCAGGAGAAAGTTTCAGACCTTCTTCATGTAGCCTCTTCAAGACCTTTTCCAACCTCTCCTCGTGTTCTTCCAAAGTTCTGCCAAACACGATAACATCATCCAAGTATACCAGTACCTCTATCAAGTTCATATCTCCAACGGTCCTTTCCATCAGCCTCTGGAAGGTAGCAGGGGCCCCGGACAACCCCTGAGGCATGCGATTGAACTCAAAGAACCCAACAGGGGTGATGAAGGCTGTTTTCTCCCGATCTTCAGGGTGCATGGGGATCTGATAATACCCACTCTTTAAGTCCATCACACTGAACCACTTCGCCCCTGACAGACTCTGTAGGGCATCTTCGATTCGAGGAGTGGTATACTGGTCTGGGATGGTTCTTCTGTTCAGCGTTCGGTAGTCGATACAAAGCCTCAAAGATCCATTTTTCTTCCGGACTACCACTATCGGGGAAGCATACGGGCTCCTGGATTCTCGGATAATCCCGATCTTTTTGAGCTCTGCCAGCTGTTGACGTAGATCTTCTAAGTCACCTAAGGGGACTCGCCGGACTCTCTCCCTGAAAGGCTTGTCCTCACTCAGGCGGATCTTATGAGTGGCGCTCCTGGCACATCCCACGTCAAACTCGTCCTTAGAGAATATTTCCCTCCATCGAGCAAGTTGTGCCTTGGCCCTCTTCACCCATTCCGGCGGGAGGGCAGTGCTTCCAGAGCAGAGCTCCTCTATAACCGCTTCACCCTGTTCCTTTTCTTTGAAATCAATGGGGGCAACTGGGGTAGCCGGGTTGACTTGGCCCAGGAGCACTCTGGCCGGTACCTTCACTGGTGTAATAGAGGTGTTTCTGACACTCACTAAAACCCTTCCACGGTTTTCCTGTAACACCTTCAAAGGGATCACCTCAGGGATCACTTCTATCCCTCTCTGTCTCTCCTTTTGACCTGATTCAAAGATAATGAAGGGACCCGGCTGTTGCCATGTGAGTTTAACAGAAGCCTTAAAACAGGCCACCTCTCCTGGCTGTAAGACCTTTTCTGCTCTATCCAGCTTCCAGAGTCGTCCAACTCCTTCTGCGGGGGTCTCTTGCTCCAACACTAATCGTTGGTAGGCCTGCCGTAGCATGGGATGGATCCTTGGCGCCTGAGCATCTTGTCCCTGGACCAGTTGTATCAGAAGGCGCCTTACCAGGTCAGTGTTTGTTCCTACGATGAGAGAGCTTTTGTTGGCCCCTGGTGGACGAGGACAGACCACCGCTAAGGTGTCGAAGGTTTCCGCTTCACCAGCCACTGATGGGTCAAAGGTCAACTTGATTGGCAGATACCCGTCATAGGGAAAACTTTGGGTCCCAATACCCCATATCTCCAGATCTTCCAACTTCTGCAAAGGTAGATGGGTAAGATATTTATCATAGAAGTCTCTATACAAAAGAGTCACCTGGGCCCCTGTGTCAAGGAGGGCTCTTGTGTAAATTCCTTCCACCTGAACCGAGACCACTGGGGAGGGCCCGACCAAGTTAGTTGGGAATTCTCTTGATGTAGCCTTGTTATCTGATTCAGTTCTCTGTACCCTGGCCCTCTTCTCCTTTTTCTTCCTTGATCTAGGCCCCCGCCGAATCCGGTGTGCATTGACTTTCCTTCCCTCAGTAACCCGGAGTCTAGAACTGGGGGTGTTATATTTGGGTCTGAACCCCTGACTCAGTTTCCCTGATCCTGCACCACTTCTGGAGTCCCTTAAGACTGGCGGACACCCGGTTGACTCCTTCACCGGTGTCCTCTGAAGTTTCCCGCTGGCTCGCGAGGTTTCGCGGCAGCATTTCCTGAGCTGGGACATACCCTTCTAACATGCCAAACTCCCCCGCAGTTGAAACAAGTTAACAATCTTGCAGGCCGTGGCTCTGGATCTGTGCTGAGACTAACAGGTTCATCTGGCCTCTCCGATATACTCCCCTTGGGTAGAGTGGATACCTGACCAGTCAGGATGGACACCATTTCTATCAACTGAGACACTTGGGTCTTTAGGAGTTCAACTTGAGAGTCACCCTCTTCCACACTTATCACTCCAACCCGGGCAGTTGAGTCAAACTGCCGACTTTTCTTCTTGTTGTCCAACATGACCTCTTCCTCTCTGACCATTCGAATCAGATCGGGGTATTCTAGAATGCCGCCATCTCGACGAGTTCGTAACAGTATGGCAATGGGATCTAAAGGTTGAGCCCCTTTCAGAACCTGTCGTGCACGAGTCTCATCTATTCTCCGGGGGTCTATTCCTTTCTTTAACAGAATCTGGTGGATAATCCTATCCAGACGTTTAATGAATTCGGACAACTTCTCCCCCTCTTCTTGATAACAGTGGTCCAACTGGTAGAGAAGTTCAGCCGCGTTCTCCGTCCGACCAAACACATCTTGCAGAATGTCCAAATAATCCTGTGCAGTGCAGTTCTTCTTGCTAAGCTTTAGATTACGTACAGCCTCTAATGCAGGTCCCCTTAAACTCTCTGTGATCCTCTGCTTCTTGTGCTGTTCTGGTACCTCCCATTCCTCCAAAGCCTGAGTGGCGGTATCTAGCCACTCTTCGAACCCATCTTCTGCTGAAGGCACAGGCTGTTTCCCAGAGAATGTCCGGAGCTTCCTATATCCAGTCATCAGATAGCTCGAGGAGTCCCTGCTACATTTTGCCACAATCTCCCCAAGAACAGCACACAGTTCTGAGCTAAAAGTCGACAAAGGTGATGACTCAGGATGCCCTTCTTGGACACCTTTTTCTTGGCTGGATACCCCAGGGGTGGTGGATGAGGGACCCGCAGTAGGAACTCCTGGATGTATCAGGAAAAGTTCTGTTTGGTCAATAGTTTTTTACACTGTTTCCATTGAAATAATCAGGGACCCCTTTCCTCCACTCACACAGTGCATACGTGTGTGGGGCAGTGGTGTCAGTTTTTATGTCAATCACCCAGAATTTCCTGTCTGTGGATAGTGCCCTTAAAACAGGGAGGAGCTTTTCTTCAGTCCAGGCTTCTCCCTTGATTTCAACCACCAGGCCATTTTCCACTATGACATTCTCTTCCTTGCACCACTCAGCAGCAGCAACAGGATCCATTTCTGCGTGGGAGGGGATTCTGGGGCTGAGAGGGTTGTGTTGCAGGACTGTAGAAATCCCGGACGAGCCCCCACGTGTAGCACCACCCCCGCAGGAGCTGCTTATTATATTATTGGGTCTACACCCTGCCTAACAACCCAATCAAATTGGCTCGATCCCTCCTCAGGCACAATTGACCCAGAATAGGACTGGACTATCAAATAGATACACAGGTTGGAATACAATACTTCACTATGCAACAATACCTTGTTACCTTCTTGAATAGTAGTCCTTCTGGGTGACACAATGGAACAACGCACAAGATTGTAATTAACCAAACTTAGTTTACTATATATCAAATTGAATAGGGGAGATACAATACAATACAATACAAATCCATAAAAGGTTATTTAAAACAGCTTTAAAAAGGTAAAAGAATACCCCCACACTCCTCCTGCATTAAGGCTAGACACAGTACCAGGTAGGTGGGCCTATCTGAGTCCCTCCCCCCAGAGTTCTCTTCTTTCTTGTTGATCTTCGCTAGCAAGGTTATTGAATAGAGCTCATTTGTAATCCAGATTAGGAATAAAGATCAAGAGAGAGAAAACAACGAGCTGTTAGTTGTCACCGCAGGGTGTCTGCGTAACTGAGCAATAACTTCTGCGAGAGAGATAAGCCTCTGGCGACTCCTTTACAGACCTTATTGTTTGTCTATGAGTCTCCTGAGAGAGTATGGTGATAAACCCCGGGGTTTTATCACCTCCTGCTGCGCTACCGCTATCTGTAGATAAAACTGTCTCTTCAGCAGTTAAAGTCAGTTATTGGGCATGTGCCCTCTCACCAACAGAAGTTTCTCCTTCGCGCGCTTCCACTGCGGTCTCAGTCCTTTGGCTATATGCCAGCCGCGCGGGGTCCTTCTGGCGGATGACTTTCGGTCTCGGCAAACAGCAGTATGACCTCCAGGAATGTGCCTCGTGCTTGAGATGGGACGGTTCCACGTCGTCCCTCCAGGCTAAAAGGCTCTGGCCCAATATCCAGTGTCAGTCCTTCACTCTCGCTCGCTGGTTCCTCAGAGTCCAGCGCAGAAAGGCCCCCCCTTCGCGCGCTTCTCTCTTCCTTTAAATAACCTCCCCCATAGTGCCGTGCGGTGCAGCCGTGCACCCTGGATCTTGCAAAGCAGCCTGGGAGATGTAGTTTCTTCATCTTGTGAAAAGGAAGTCACAGCCTGGGAAATTCCATGCAGCTACCACTAGAGGGAGCCTAGTTCCTGGATCTTGCAAAGCAGCCTGGGAGATGTAGTTTCTTCATCTTGTGAAAAGGAAGTCACAGCCCAGGAAATTCCATGCAGCTACCACTAGAGGGAGCCTAGTTCCTTCCCACATATCAAACAGTGTCTTTAGGCATGTTTAACCCCGCTACAGTGGTAAAACCTATTTCAAGTTTTGCATGCCTAAGAATGAGTTTAAGACTTTTGAACACAATTGTGTCCACCCCGGACTGCCTTGACTCTCTAAGAATTTAGGCGTATGTATATGCAGTGCAGCTGCCTCTAATTAGACAGGTATTTGGAGGTTCCGGGAAAGATTGTTATGTTTTGTCTGGAATGGTTCGTGTTAGAGGATATGGAGTTTCAAGGAGGCTAAGGAAAAGGATGCTGCAAGTAGGAAATATTAGGGATGCAAGCATTGAATCATTGTGTCATGTATGGATTAACCATATATTCATAATGAATGCAAGGAGCATGACACTTCAAACTGATGTGAATGTGCAAAATACTTTACATATGTAGGGTGCTGCGTAAATTGACGATGCTATATACTGTAGGTACCTGGAATAAAAAAAAAAAACACTTTACATTGTTCCTAAACTTTGATCTAACATTTTGCCTAGGTCCACACTAGATGTGATGCGAATTCATAGCATCTAACGCGCTACCTGTTCATGCAAACCAATTGTGGAGTGTATGTTACATTATTGACACCCCGCAATCAGTTTGCAAAATGCAATGCAATTTGCATGGGTGTGAACACCCATGCTATCTGATTCTGGTCAGACATAAAGGGTCCTGCGCCAGTTTGGTGCAAATTCAGTGCGATTTGAGCCATACAAAACTGACAGGTGGACCGTATCAGAAAGCCAGTGTGAAAGGGGCCTTAGGTACTAAGTAAGATTTATTACCACCTTAATCAGCCACAGAACCTGTGTAATCAACCACTTCTGGACAGGAAGGATTTACCCCTAATGATCATACCATTTTTTGCGATATGGCACTTTGTTACTTTTTGTAGTTTTAAGTTTTGTTACTTAACTGACAATTGTGCAGTCGTGCGATGCTGTACCCAGATAAAATTGATGTCCTTTTTTTTCCCATAAATAGAGCTTTCTTTTGGTGGTATTTGATCACCTGTGCAAAAAAAAAAACATTTTTTTTGGGAATCACATCTGGCAGAATGTGAAAAATATATATATATTTTTTTTTAATTGTCTGTTTTTTTGTTTATAGCAAAACAATTTAAAATCACACAGGTGATCAAATACCACCAAAAGAAAGCGCAATTGCCCGCAGTGCAGTGCAGTAACGCAGTGCCGAATCGCAAAATAGGACCTGGTCAGGAAGGGGGTAAAATCTTCCGTGGCTGAAGTGGTTAAGATGAAACGATTCCAGGGGTACCTCTGCGATACAGCAACAGCTTTGTGTTAGACTCAGCAGCATCACAGCACAAATCAGCAGCTCTGGATCTCCAGCAACTCCAGTACTAGACCCCAGGATGATCGCTGGCTCCCGTACACGGTGAGATGGACGCAGACTTGTCTTGGCAGATAGCAGCAGCTTTACCAGTTCTCCGGAACTGACAGGCACTGTCTCTACTGTAAGGCACAGTCTTCTCCTTTATCTTTCTCCCTTTCTCTCTCCCAGACAGGGCCTGCACTTCTTCATGCACCATTCTCCTTTCCAAGACTCCCCTCAGGCTTCCCGGGTTCTCTAATTTATACAACAGCAGGTAGGTCTTTGAAGTCCTTTTGGGTTGGTTTAACATTGGAGTTCCATCTTGTGGCAGAAAAAAGGAACTTCTTGCAATAAAGATTAACTATGATAATGCATTAGTAAACCTGCACATTTCAGTTACAATGAGCCTTGTTACACTTGTGAAGAGCAATGGACCGCTAAGCCTCATTATACAAACTGATAGTACAATCTCCTTTAGATCTAACAGCAGCTATGTAGTGCAAGGTTCTGCAGATTTGATAGATTAGGTGTGTGCTCCTATTATATATTTTTTTGGTAAATATAAAGAAAATTTATCAGGGATTGCATAGTGATGGCCAGCCTTAGGCCTCATTTACACTAGTGGTGCTCTTTTAAGAGTGATCTTTGTTTGGAATGCCCTTTAGAGAGCATTTAAAAGGTGGTGAGCAGTGTTGCATGTAGTTGTCCCCCCCCCCCCCCTTCTAGACTGTAAGATCTAAGGAGCAGGGCCCTCTAAATCCTCCTGTATTGAATTGTATTGTAACTGTATTGTCTTCCCTCATATTGTAAAGCTCTGCGCAAACTGTCGGCGCTATATAAATCCTGTATAATAATAATAGTTATTGGGTGTCTGTGTTCAGTGGGATGGGTTGCATATATCAGACAGTGCTGTCCATTAAACGCGTCACTGGTGATAATTATTGGCACACCATGATGCAAAGCACCCCAAGCTTCTCCAGTTGGAGGGGCAGTAAAACCACTGCTAAGCCGTGTGGTTGGTGTCTCTGTACCATGTGATCATGATCACTGTGATCAATCTCAGTAGTAACTGTAAATAGATGTTTACTATTATGACACTGCACTGCTCTAGTGAAAGTATGTAAAAAAAAAAAAAAAAAATCGTAAAAAAAACTGCTACACAAGTCCCAGTGTCACCAGACCAGTGCAGCCAGCAAGTGTTCCTAATCACCACCACACCAGTACAGTGCTGCCTGTACTGACCCTGACCTGTTTATTAACCACGTTTCTCTCTGCTTCCTGGACCGATTCTTTGGCTGTTTGCTGACCGTGTCTCTGCCTGCCGACAGTGGTGATTAATAACAAAAAGAAAGCTGTCTAAAAAACAATATACAAAACATATTTTGGTACAGTGTTGCATGACTGAATAATTGTCATTCAAAGTGTTGGGAGGGGAGTAAAACAATCCAGTCTTGTATTGGTTAGGCATAGTTAGTGTTAGGCTGGAATTTCACTTTTAAGCGGAATTCCACCTGATTTTTTTTTTTTTCTAATTCCCCCCCCCCCCCCCCCGCGTTGCTGATCGCATTTCCATGAATCATCAGACTAGGGTTCTTTTTCAGAGCTTATTACCTTTTTTGGCCATTACACAGATGCGTTTCCGCTGTACCTTGCCGCAGTGAGGTACGTTATATCCAGCCGCCCGGAGTCAATGGGCAGCCTCTGCAATACGAGTGTGCCGTGCTTTGTATGCAATGCGCATGCGCAAGATCGAGTATCCTAGAAGGAGCTACAAGTGGGCTTCTGATGCCCACACTGAAGATAGGAGCGCACTTACTAAGGAGGTGACAGCAGTGAGTAATTTGCACAACTATGTAACAAAAAAGAGTTCATTTATTATGCAAAGATGCAACCATTGCAGGGGGGGCTTAAAGGCTGGAACTAAAGTGTGTTACCACAATGTATAGGTGTGAATGGACCCTAATAACCATCCATTATAATTAGGCCTGAGCACTGTTGCATGAGTGAGATAATGATATTACCATTCCCTCTGCTTGCCAACACTGCTGATTCTAGTGCCAGTTGCCATAGAGGAAGAAGCAGTAAGGGAGTGCTAGCAAGTATGATATGAGCACAAGGGGGTCAAAGAATGGGGTGGGGGTGACCTTTGCAGACACACTTTCACAGGGCCTATAGTTTTTTCTTTAAAAACTTAACAAAACATAATTGCATTGCTATTGATCTTTATTCCATTTAATCGTGCATGCCTTTTAAAGTGATTTATTGTACTTTAAAGAGATCCATTTACCTGACTGTAATGGCTTTTTTTTTCCACTTGGCAACTGTAAAAGATTGATTTCAACACTTAAATATTTAATCAAAAACATATTCTTTATATGATATCTAATGGCCATGTCTTTTAGGATAATTAATAAAACTGTTTATTGTAAAGACATTATCAGTCTATCAATTCTTAAATCAAACTGTTATTGCTAGCAATTCTATTTTCTGGTAAAGTGATTGTAAAGTCAGAAGGTTTTTTTTTATCTTAATGCATGAAGATAAAAAGCCTTCTGTGTGCAGCAGCACCTATTACCCCCCACCCCCCAATAATTCCCTGAGCTAATCTCTATCTAGTGATGTTGCAGAAGAGACCCAGCTGCCTGGGTCTCTCCCTCCTGATTGGCTGAGACAGCAGCATGGCACCATTGACTCCCGCTGCTGTAAATCAAAGTCAGTGAGCCAATGAGGAGAGAGAGGTGGTGGGCCGTACCACAGCTCTGTGTCTGAATACACACACAGAGCTGTGGCTCAGCTCAGGTGTCCCCTTAGCAAGTTGCTTAGTGTGGAGGCACTTGTAAAGGGGAGGGGCCAGGAGAACCAAAGAGGGACCAGAGAGGAGGAGGATCTGGGCTGCTCTGCGCAAAACAAACTACACAGAGCAGATAAGTATAACATATTTGTTATTTTTATAGAAAAAAAAACCAAGACTTTAGAATCACTTTAAGGAAATGATCAGGTCAAGAAATGTGATGAGAGTACATATATTACATATCTAATCTTGTCCTGACATTTTTTACTTAAAGCAGGCTTTATACAATACAGACCGTAGCTGCATGACCCAAGCTGCCCGAGCCTCAAAAACCTGCTGCAGGATTGTGAATGGTGTATATGTGTCACCCAGGTTTCCCACCTAGGGTGAGGTGCTCCAGGGTCAATGACTGATATGGAAAAAAAAAATTGTTGTTTCTTCAGAATCTTAATATGTCCAGTTTTGGGTCCTGTAGGCTGGAGGATTTGTAGCGCTTTGGGTGGGGGAAAAAAAAGCCTCTATTCCTAGGTTCATATCTGGGTAGGAAAAAAACCTCCATTCCTAGGTCCACATCTTACCTAGTAACCAGACCTCATTATTAGTCTTAGCTGCTGGGTGAAAAATCTAAATGCTGACAAAACACTAAAAAGATGCTTGTAGCCCTGACCAGCAGCCCTTTTAAAGGGAGCTAAGCAGCTCTTATCAACATTTGTGTTTTGTGATTGAGAACCAGCTGAGGGATTTCCAACCAAGTGACTGCTTTTGGAAACCAATCACAGTGATTATGCCTCTCTGTTGCCCAGCATTTACACCCACCTAAAGAGCTGACAGGAAGGAATTAATAAAGCCCACTGCTAAACGTGTGGTCTACGTATGAGCCTGATTCAGGGTGGGTGAGCCATCGTCAGAAAGCAGAAGGACGCATCTATCCAGCAGTTCCCTAGGGAGTACTGTGATGAAGGGGACTGTCATATGTGGTAGGGATCGTGGACCTTCCATGCAGCCTGCACACTGGATGGCGGTATGCTCAGAGAGCACACCCATGCAGGCCACAGCTGACCTTGTAGAAAGAATAAATAGAGATTATGAAAAGCATGGCATACAGGAATGGCAGGAGCCTAAAAGAACACAGGAGTAATGGTATTTATGAGGAACACAGAGGTGCACAGGGATCCCAGGAAATGCAGGCACACAGGATAGAGATGGGATGCACAAGGACCTTGGGACAGGTGGGCTACATATCGGTACTGACACAGGACAACCCTGGCTGCATGCACATACATTAAAGGTTAGGGCCACTGGAAGAGCTGAGGCACAGTGTCTATTGAATGGCCTTGTCGTCTCCAGAGCCCCTGATGGAGAAGATGGGTTGCACTGCAGATGTTTCCCAGGTTTAGTTCTCTGACTTATCTAAGCAGGCAGCTACATAGAACTAAGAGCTGATATGCGGCAAGAGTCCCTTGCATCAGTGCACAATCACAGGACAGTAGAAAGTACAGCCCAAGTGGGTATGTAGGGCAGGTGGGTGTTACTTCTTCCATGTTCCCCTCCTTGTTGGGCACCAAGTATGGGTCATATGAGAGGCCTTCCCCAGGGGTGAGTTCTTCTGGGCTACGCTAGGCACTTTGAACAGGGTCACTGCTATGCATTATGGGGTATCTTTACTTGAGCCACGCTGATGACCTGGACAGATGACTAAACATGAATGAACTCTAGTAAACTCTGTTGATGTATTAAGCAACACCACAGTTACTTGTGCATTTAGGAGGGACCAAGCCACATACAGAGACATTAAAACATGTTTTATATAACTGTGTTGTGCTGCTTTCTCTGTGAGTGTTTTTAAAGCTTTTTATCTTCATCTTAATAAATATTACCATGAACACTATTGGTCCTTTCCTTTTCATATGACTTGGGGAAAAATCTACCTGTGGATGAGCCTGAATGGGAGCTATATGAAGAGTAATATATGGAGGTGCATTTAAAGGTGACATGCACCTGAATTTTGGCCCAAAATGTAATACGCAGTTTTTAAACTCAAAATGATTCAGGGGTCAATATGAGGAGGTGAGCATATTGGATGTTGCATGTGGTGGAGAGCACGGGTGTTTTAAGAAGGCAGTGTGGAACATATAAGGATATCAAGTATGGGAGTCACGATTGGGGACGTTGGACTGTATTACTATTCTATAAATATGATCTTTTCAGTATTGATGGATTATTTTGGGGTTGCGTTGCTGATTGGATTTGAAGAGGGAGTGACGTGATTTCACTTTATTAGTGTAATAGCAGCAACTTGTGGGGAATT
Organism: Pelophylax lessonae; assembly: GCF_965119305.1. Classification (NCBI taxonomy): domain Eukaryota; kingdom Metazoa; phylum Chordata; class Amphibia; order Anura; family Ranidae; genus Pelophylax; species Pelophylax lessonae. The sequence goes on along the minus strand of NC_138770.1, from coordinate 221,136,483 downwards.
GGTTTCATTTATTTTATTTATTTTTTATTTATGGCTGCACAGGATGGTTTATTGCACTAAGATCTATTAAAATCCCCAAATTCAGCAGTTACAAAATAACAATCTTTTTCTCCTGTGAATTAATAAAGCAATACAAAGTGCAAACAAATATCAGTGATATAACAAAAAGTCAATTGAACCCCAAACGTCCACACAATTCACCAGTGTCCAAAATGTTTCTTCCACATTAAGCATCCCACCCAATCCAAGTGAGTCCCTCCACCTCAAACTGAAATATCACTCACCCTCTCAGTATGCCTTCTTTCTGAAGACAGGTATACAGTGCTCATAACGTAGCCAGCCTTTCTCTGATTAGAAGCTGACTTATCCTCAAAATAGGAGTCTCTTGAATGATTATATTTCCAGGTATGCCGGTTACAAAGGAATCAAAAGTACAGTAGAGGAAGAATATTCATAGGGTAATAATGGTTTAAAAGTGTATTTTATTAAAAAGAATTGCACTTACAAATTCTCTTACAGAACAAATAATTGGTGTTTTTTTACCTTCCTCTGGATCAACTTAGTGTATAGGATTGTGTATACAGTATATAGGATTGTATGTATCTGTGCATTTGTATGTGTGTGTGTGTGTGTGTATATGTGTATATATACAGTATCTCACAAAAGTGAGTACACCCCTCACATTTTTGTAAATATTTTATTATATCTTTTTATGTGACAACACTGAAGAAATGACACTTTGCTACAATGTAAAGTAGTGAGTGTACAGCTTGTATAATAGTGTAAGTTTGCTGTCCCCTTTAAATAACTCAACACACAGTCATTAATGTCTAAACCGCTGGCAATAAAAGTGAGTACACCCTAAGTGAAAATGTCCAAATTGGGCCCAATTAGCCATTTTCCCACCCCGGTGTCATGTAACGTGTTAGTGTTACAAGGTCTCAGACGTGAATGGTGAATGGGGAGCAGGTGTGTTAAATTTGGTGTTATCGCTCTCACTCTCTCATACTGGAAGTTCAACATGTCACCTCATAGCTAAGAACTCTCTGAGGATCTGAAAAAAAGAATTGTTGCTCTACATAAAGATGGCCTAGGCTATAAGAAGATTGCCAAGACCCTGAAACTGAGCTGCAGCATGGTGGCCAAGACCATACAGCGGTTTAACAGGACAGGTTCCACTTAGAACAGGCCTCGCCATGGTCGAACAAAGAAGTTGAGTGCATGTGCTCAGCGTCATATCCAGAGGTTGTCTTTGGGAAATAGACATATGAGTGCTGCAAGCATTGCTGGAGAGGTTGAATGGGTAGGGGGGTCAGCCTGTCAGTGCTCAGACCAAATGCCGCATACTGCATCAAATTGGTCTGCATGGCTGTCATTGCAGAAGGAAGCCTTTTCTAAAGATGATGCATAAGATAGCCTGCAAACAGTTTGCTGAAGATAAGCAGACTAAGGACATCGATTAATGGAACCTTGTCCTGTGGTCTGATGAGACAGGCTTAGACAGATACTGTAGATCATTCAGCCACCAATCCACCCCTCCAACAGTACCTCTATCACTAGCCACCACTGCCTCCACTCCCGAATTGGTTGCTACTCCTTCCCTTTTTTTTTTTTTTTACTCATCACTTTGTTCCCTGTTCTCATGCACTGTATGATTTAAAATCCCTGTCCTATTGTTCCTTTCATTTCCTGTCCTACCGAGATGAAGCAAGAGCAAATTTCACCAAAAATATGAAAATAATCCCATCTATGGCATACTTCCTCTCTGCTCCTGTTCTGGAGGAAACTCAACTTTCCTTACTCTTAGTCCCAGGTACAAAAGATACAGGGACAAATAGATAACGTCTTTAAGGTGTGCCATGAGGTGCGAGGGGTAGCATAATGTGCAGGAGCTCCCGGAGTCCAGTTCGACCCAAACACTGGCCAGGTGAGCCATGTTTGCTCCGGGTACGTACCACCATTGAAGTAGCAGGCTGTGTTCCTGCGAAACAGTGGAGATAATAGCATAGCAAAAAATGCAATACACTCTATAATTTTCCATGGTGGCTGTTCAGTAAACATCACTAAAGAAAACAATCCCTCCCTCCCCTCCCTGCACCAACCTCAACTTGTGCGGGCATATGGATCCCAACTCCAACCATATAGATAGCAGGATAAATAAATCCATCTGGTAATACACATAAAAAAGAAAAAGTAAGGTCTGTGAGAGAAAAAAGAACAAACTTAATACTTGCCCCACCACTCAATTCGGTAGCAGAGGGGTGGTTGGTGTCAAAGACAGGCACTGTGAGTGAAACTTCGCTGGGTAGCAAGGCACTTCGTAGAACTAGTGAAACGCCAACAGGGAACAAAAGAAAACAAAATAGAGCAGAGTTCTCCTCCGGTGTTGCAGGGGAAATCATCCAGTGTCCGAGTGAAGCAGGGAATAAGGGTAGTATGAGAACAGCACAGTGTTCATCTGGTACATAAGATAAGCATACATAGGGCTCCGCAGGAAAGGCTGGGGCAGTCTTAAATGCGTGGAGAGTCCAAGATGCATAGCGGGTTCTCAGGCCATTCAGAGCCAGGTAGAAAACACGACACCAGGAGACCAACAGCAGTTTAAGGAGGGGGGAGAAAGGAGAGTCCATAAGGCAAGAAGGGGGAACATGTGTAGTATAGCAACTGATGGGAGGAGGAGATGAGGCACAAGGCACGATCAACCTCGCGCCTCCAAATGTTCCAGCCAGGCGATAGCAGCTTCAGGGTCCTCAAAGAAGTGCACCCTGTCTTCACCCTCCACCCCGAGGCGGGCCGGGAAGAGCATTGCATATTTAATATGTTTAATGCGAAGTCTGCGTTTAGCCTCAATGAAGGTTTTGCGCTTTTGCTGCACCTCAGCGGAGAAATCTGGAAATATAGCAATCCTGCCATTCCCAAAGGGGATGTTTCCTTCCTCCCTGGTCAGTCTGAGGACTGCATCCCTGTCCCTGTAATTAAGCAGCTTTGCTATAAATGTACGTGGAGGTGCTCCCTGGGGAAGGGGTCTGCCCGAGAGGCGGTGGGCACATTCTACTACAAATGTAGGGGAGAAGGCAGCGCGGCCATATTATTAATCAATAGCTGCTCAAGGCCCCTCAGCCCCCTCCGGCAGTCCAATCAGCCTGATGTTGCAGCGCCTCAACCTAATTTCCATATCATCCTGTTGATCAAGAGTTGGTTTACCTGGAGCTGAAGGCGGTCTGAGGTATTCTGAAGGGGTGCAGGGAGTCCTCCACTGTACTGATCCTGTTCTCGGTCTCCGTGACTCGTACCCTCAACTTCTGCAGGTCCTGGCGGATCAATGAGACATCCACTTTGACTTTCTCAATCTTTGAGGCAAGGGATGTCTGGCAGTGTGATATCGCCTCCAGCACTTTCGCGGTCTCGGCTCCCACCGCGCTCACCCCCGCCCCCGGCTCGGCACCATCTTGGGGAAAGGGGTCCTTGTAATTCCGGCGGTATTTGTCGAGCTTAGCGAGCGTGTCGGCTGTTTTTTTGGCAGAGACATAGTGCGGCAGGTGCAGGGCCAGTCAGGGAACGCGGGGAGCCCAGTGCAGGATGTCGGAGGTACAGGATTAGTGTGAGAAGGAGATTATGCTGGCGTAGCTCTGCTCACCTGCGTCCTACTTCATGCCGCTCAAGGCCACGCCCCCCTGTAAAAATATTTTTATGCACTGTTCCCTTTAAGTATAACAGATACTGAGGGCCATGTTGGATCTCTACAAGAGACAGTAGGTGTATTACAGTAGCTATGTCAAAGCACACCTTGTTTGTTTAAACATATTGCACTCACCCTATGTTGTTCACTTGAAACAGTAGGTGTATCAAGCGCACCTTGCTTGCTTAATCTGCTCTCACTCCATGTTGTTTGGCGTGCAAGTTTTTACCTTGGCGCGAAAGCTCCCGTGTATTCATCTCCTTGGAAGGCTCCAGATCAGGCAGTACCTCCAGTGGTGTTTCTGTGGAGTAGGATTGTCTGTGTGTGTGCGAGAATATCCGCCATGTAAGCACAAGCATGCACGTGGAGCAAACAGGGGCATATCATGACGTGATTGGGACACACTTGGATGCGGTCATGCACGTAGCACGCTGCGCATGCACGGTACAAGCGAAAATGGTGCGATTTCTGGAGGAAGTGTTTACAGCACCCAAGCCTCTGTCAGAGGCTGGAGGGGACACAGAGCAGCAGCAGCTGGGTGCGTGAGTCACTGTGAGTGCATGTTTACAGGCACAGACAGGTTCTGTTACTTTGGGATAATCAGTGCTGTGTGTGATAAGCTGTATAACTTGGCACAAGCCTTGAGTACATTAAAGCTAGTACCTCTCAAGTTTGTCTTGCCTAAGAGCCATTTCCTCCTGAGAGAGGAGTGGGGGGGGGGGCACAGCCGTCAGGACTAGAAGATCCTAGCTATGCTTCCTCTGTGTTTACCTCCCCTGGAGGGCCAGAGGCAACTAGCCAATCTGAGCTATTATGGTTCTCAGGTATAGTTGTCACATCCAGTGCTTCTGTCGCAGCCTACGTCACTAAGGACAATTTGGCATTGGCGTTGGCTGGCCTTGAGGGTAAGATTGCTGACATGATTGCAGAATTGCAAGGAGGGAGGATACATGATAGATCGCCCTCACCTGAGCCACCCCCACCAATTCAGGATTGGGCTGAGGCTGTGGAAGAAGTAGCTGTAAACGACCATGTAGAAGGTCAAGCTGAAGTTTCCACTTCTGGGGAGCCAGGATCTGAGGAATCATTCCTGGCCTCTCAATCTCAGAGATTGTTAATTCAGTCTCTCACTGAAATGGTCCGGGCTGGATACAAATTACCTCCCTTAGAGATGTCTGAAGTCTCTTTTTCCTCTCTAGGCTCCAGGGAAGGGCTGGCAGCCTTAGGACTGGGGGGCAAGTCCAGTCAAGTGGCCCATTGAACCCCCCCCCCAATCAGCTCACCATCCATGCCCACCTGGTTTCATAACGGATATTGATGTTATGAAGCAAGACAAATATAAACAATGTGGTCACATAATTTAATGTAAGTAGCAACAAAGGAGGTTTATCAAAAATACTGCATGAATACAGCCTCACCAGTGCCCATCAATGCAGCCTCACCAGTGCTCATCAATGCATCCTCACCAGTGCCCATCAATGCATCCTCACCAGTGCCCATCAATGCAGCCTGATCAGTGCCCATCAATGCGGCCTCTTCAGTGCTGACTCACCAGTGCCCATCAATGCAGCCTTACCGGCGCCCATCCACTCAGCCTTATCAGTGCCCATCAGCTTAGCCTAATCAATGCAGCCTGATCAATACCCATCAGTGCAGCCTCATCAGTGCTCATCAGTGGTCATCAGCATGGCCATATCAGTGACCATCAATGCAGTCTGATCAGTGCTCATTAATGTAGCCTCACCAGTGTCTATCAATGCAGCCTGATCAGTGGCCATCAATGCAGCCTCACCATTGCCAATCAGTGCAGCCTGATCAATGCCCATCAGCTCAGCCTCACCAGTGCCCATCAATATAGCTTGATCAATGCCCATCAGCTCAGCCTCACCAGTGCCCATCAATGCAGCCTCACCAATGCCCATCAGCTCAGCCTCACAAGTGCCCATCACTGTGGGGCCTGTAGGTTTTTCTGGGAGCTGGCAATGGCCTGTGGGTCCTGCTGGCCGCTGGCCTGTAGGTTCTGCTTGGAGCTGGCCATGGCCTTGGGTCCTGCTGGCGTGTAGGCCATAACCAGCTCCCAGCAGGATCCACAGGCCATGGCCAGCTAACGGCAGGACCCACAGGCCATGGCCAGCAGGACCCACAGGCCATGGCCAGCAGCACCAACAGGCCATGGCCAGCAGAACCCACAGGCCATGGCCAGCAGAACCCGCAGGCCATGGCCAGCAGGACCCACAGGCCATAGTCAGCTCCCAGCAGGACCCACAGGCCATGGCCAGCAGGACCAAACAGCCATGGCCAGCTACCAGCAGACCCCACGGACCATGGCCAGCAGGACCTCCAGGCCATGGCCAGCTCCCAGCAGGACTCACAGGCCATGGCCCGCAGGACCTCCCGGTCATGGCCAGCAGGACCAACAGGCCATGGCCAGCTCCCAGCAGGACCTACAGGCCATGGCCAGCAGGACCAACAGGCCATGGCCAGCAGGACCAACAGGCCATGGCCAGCAGGGCACTGGGGCAGGGTAAATGGGGTGTATGGGGGGGAATGTGGGGTTCAGCTGGGGGTGTCGGGATCTCTCACCTCAGCGATGCTGATGGCAGCTCAGCAGGTCCTTGAACGGCCTCCTGGGGAGGTGCGAGAGTAAGATGCTCTCACTCTCTCACTCATTGTTGCAGCCATCCAGCACTCCGCTCGAGTGGGTCATGTGATGTGTGTGACCCGTCCCCTGACACGCCACGTGCCCTGCCTTTGCCTGCCCCTGAAGACTCCATCTCCGGGAGTTGTAGTTTCATGCTTCGCACCAGGAACTTGAGCGCAGCCGGGACTACAACTCCCTGAATGCAGTGTGGCATATGCTACTTCCCTGAGGAGCAGCTTCTGGCTCAGATAGAGGATGAGATTTTCCTCTCTGGCATCATCCACCTGGCTCAAGACTGCACCCAATCCATAAGCAGAGGCATCAGTCTGCACTAGGAAATGGCGAGTGAAGTCTGGAGCCTGTAGCACAGGGGCACTGGCCAGTGCCTCTTTCAAGGCCTGAAATGCCCTCTCACACTCTGGTGTCCATGACACCACCTTGGGCAGTTTCTTTTTGGTTAAGTCCGTCAGGGGTTTTGCCAGGCTACTGTTGTTACAGACAAACTTCCTAAAGTAGCCAGCGGTCCCCAGGAATGACATAACCTGCTTTTTGGTTTGAGGGGTAGGCCAGATCAGGATGGCCTCAACCTTCCCTGTCTCGGGTCTCAGAGGTTCCTCCTCCTACCTGGTGTCCCAAGTACTGGACATCAGCCATGCCAATCTGACACTTGCTGGGTTTGACAGTCAGATTGGCAGCTGTCAGTCGGTCCAGGACCTGTTACAAGTGCCCCAGGTGTTCTTCCCAGGTAGGGCTAAACATGACGATGTCATCCAGGAAGGCAACTGCAAAGGTTTCCAGACGCTCCAGTAAGTCATTCATGACCCTCTGGAAGGTAGCTGGGGCATTCTTTATACCAAACGGCATAACAGTAAATTCGAATGAAGCCGAATGGGGTGATAAAGGTCGACTTTTCCCGAGCCTCAGGGGCCAGAGGAATTTGCCAGTATCCTCTGCTCAGATTCATGATTGTGATATAGCTGGCAGCCGCCAGCCTATCCAACAACTCATTCATGACGTCCTGAGCACTGACAGGCTGACCCCTAACCCCTTCAACCTCTGCAGCAATGCTGGCAGCACTCATATGTCTATTTCCCAAAGACAACCTCTGGATATGACGCTGAGCACATGCAGGACAAGGTTCCAGTAATCCATGTCCTTATTCTGCTTGTCTTCAGCAAACTGTTTGCAGGCTATCTTATGCATCATCTTTAGATGAGGCTTCCTTCTGCAATGACTACCATGCAGACCAATTTGATGCAGTGTGCGGCATATGGTCTGAGCACTGACAGGCTGACCCTCCTACCCCTTCAACCTCTCCAGCAATGCTTGCATAACTCATATGTCTACCTCTGGATATGAGGCTGAGCAGGTGCACTAAAATTCTGTGGTCGACCATGGTGAGGCCTGTTCTGAGTGGAACCTGTCCTGTTAAACCACTGTATGGTCTTGGCCACCGTGCTACAGCTGGGTTTCAGGGTCTTGGCAATCTTCTTATAGCCTAGGCCATCTTTATGTAGAGCACCAATTCTTTTTTCAGATCCTCCAGAGTTCTTTGCTATGAGGGGGCCATGTTGAACTTCCAGTGACCAGTATGAGAGAGTGAGAGCGATAACACCAAATTTAAAACACCTGCTTCCCATTCACACCTGAGACCTTGTAATACTAAATCGCATGACACAGGGGAGGGAAAATGGCTAATTGGGCACAATTTGGACATTTTCACTTAGGGGTATACTCACTCTTGTTGCCAGCAGTTTAGACATTAATGGCTGTGTGTTGAGTTATTTTGAGGGGACAGAAAATTTACACTGTTTTTTTTTTTTTTTTTAATATTTTATTGATTCATAAAAGATAAAGTTACAAACGTGCAATCAGCCAATGTTGGCAAAAGAAACAATACAGAGTTGTGCATAAAAGTGTAAAGGTACAAGCGTGCAAACAGCCAAAGTTGGCAAAAGTAACAATACAAAATTGCATATAACAAACATTATTGATAACCAAGGGGATCTGGGACAACTCCACCCTGTAAAGCGCATCTAGTCAAACAGGGATCTGAAGTAGAAAGAAACGGGTGGCAAGAGTAGAAGCAAAAGAACTAGACACAATAGAGGAAGCGAACCATCAGGAGGACAAAGCGGTCGGGTCGAGCCGGTCCGTGTCGAGGCCCATAGCCTGGGTGATCAAAACCCAGGGACGGGAGACAGGGGAGTCGTCCGGGAGGGGGAATGACAATGAAGCCACTAAGTCGTGCAAAGAAGGGGGGGGCTAGTTGTCTGGGCCCGCCCAGAGACAACGAAGCTTCCTGCGGAGGACGAGGAGGGGAAGGGAGACGGGGAGGGGGGGGGGGGGAGGAGTGGGGGGGAGAGTCGACGGGGGAAGGGGGGAGAAACAGAAAAAAAAAAAAAAAAAAAAGGGGGGGGGGGCTAAAATAATGAATAGCATAAAGAACGGTGTACCCGAGGGGTCAGCGAGAATAGTACCACAGGGTCTTTACTGACAGAGTCGGGAGTATTCAGGTGTAGAAGTATAATAAATCCAGCATGCCCATTTTTTGTGATTTTTGGAGGGAGCATCTCTTGCGATGACAATCAGCTCTTCCATCTCCGCGACCCTTGAGAGGCGCTGGAACCACTGCTTGATGGTAGGCACGTGCGTGGTCTTCCAAAGTGCCGGGATGCACTGCCTGGCGGCGTTCACCATGAGAATCGCCAGAGATTTAGAATAAGTCCTGCTGGAAGTAGAAGAGTGGTGCAAAAGGTATTGGGCAGGAGTGAAGGCGATGTCTGCTGTGGTCACTTGCGTCACAATTCTATGGACTTCCTCCCAGAAGGCGGTAAGGCGAGGGCAGGCCCAGAAGATGTGGAGGAGCGTGCCAGGTTCAGCGTTACATCTCCAGCAGATCTGTGAGGTGGAAGGGAAAAGCTTATGTAATCTTGTGGGGGTGTAAAACCAGCGGCTAACGAGTTTGTAACCGCTTTCCTGCGTGGTGACATTAAGTGAACATTTGTGGTTGTTGGTATGGATAAGGTCCCAGTCTTCTGGGGGTGAAAGTGACTGCCAGTTCCGCTTCCCAATCCTCGCAGCGTTTGAGCTTCCTCTGCTCGGGCTCATCTAACAAGAAGGAGTGGATGGTGGAAAGGAGTCTGCGGATCGGGCCTTCCTGTTGGCACAAGTAGTCGAACGGGGTCAAGGAGGACAAGGAGGGGCACCTGCGAGAGAGAGACTGGAGGTACTGCTTGAGAAGTAAGTGTAGCCAGGGAGGTAAGGGGGGCATGCCTGACTTTTCAGAGATGGAGGGTATGGAGAGAGGGGCGTCATTGTCCCAAAGATGGTGGGCTCTCAATTGGTCTTGAGCCCAGTTCGAGGTTAGGTAAGTACGGTGCATGCCAGGAGGGAAATCGGGATTCAAGCGGACAGGGGTCATAGGGCCTGGAACCGTGGAGATAAAACGAGACGCGCCAACTGAATGGAAGACTTTCAGAGAGGGACCAATAAGGGGGTGGAGTTTAAGAGCAGGGGGGACGTGGGCGTCTAGGAGCCACGGTGATGAGTGGAGATCCCGAGAAGTGAAGCCCTTCTCTATGGAAACCCAATCTTTATGAAGCTCATGTATGTTCCAATCCGCTATTCTAGTTAGGTGACAGGCAGCGTAATAGTTATACAAATCAGGAAGGCCAATACCTCCTTTAGATTTCGGCCTCGTAAGAATTTTATAAGAGATGCGGGGCTGTTTGTCCCCCCACAAGAAGGTAGTGCTGATACGACGGTAGTTTTTGAAGAAGGATGGGGGGAGCAATATGGGGATCGTTTGGAGGACATAGAGGAGGCGGGGTAGGACCAGTGGCGGCTGGTGCTCAAAATTTTTGGGGGGGCGCAAAAACAAAAATGTAATAGGTATTGCTTCGCGGCAAAAAACGAGGTAAAAAAATTGCATGACTTTGAGGTCATGGTACAGGCATGGCACATGTGATGGTATAGGCATGGCACAGATGGTACAGGCATGGCACAGGTGATGGAATAGGCATGGCACAGGTGATGGAATAGGCATGGAACAGGTGGTAGAATAGGCATGGCACAGGTGATGGTATAGGCATGGCACAGGTGATGGTATATGCATGGCACAGGTGATGGTATAGGCATGGCGCAGGTGATGGAATAGGCATTGCACAGGTGATGGTACAGGCATGGCACAGGTGATGGAATAGGCATGGCACAGATGGTATAGGCATGGCACAGGTGATGGAATAGGCATGGCACAGATGGTACAGGCATGGCACAGGTGATGGTACAGGCATGGCACAGGTGATGAAATAGGCATTGCACAGGTGATGGTACAGGCATTGCACAGGTGATGGTACAGGCATGGCACAGGTGATGGAATAGGCATGGCACAGATGGTATAGGCATGGCACAGGTGATGGAATAGGCATGGCACAGATGGTACAGGCATGGCACAGGTGATGGTACAGGCATGGCACAGGTGATGGTACAGGCAGGGCACAGATGGTACAGGCATGGCACAGGTGATGGAATAGGCATGGCACAGATGGTATAGGCATGGCACAGGTGATGGAATAGGCATGGCACAGATGGTACAGGCATGGCACAGGTGGTGGAATAGGCATGGCACAGATGGTACAGGCATGGCGCAGGTGGTGGAATAGGCATGGCACAGGCATGGCGCAGGTGGTGGAATAGGCATGGCACAGATGGTATAGGCATGGCACAGGTGATGGAATAGGCATGGCACAGATGGTACAGGCATGGTACAGGTGGTGGAATAGGCATGGCACAGATGGTACAGGCATGGCGCAGGTGATGGAATAGGCATGGAACAGATGGTACAGGCATGGCACAGGTGATGGAATAGGCATGGCACAGGTGATGGTAAGGTCATGGCACAGGTGGTGGAATAGGCATGGCACAGATGGTACAGGCATGGCGCAGGTGATGGAATAGGCATGGAACAGATGGTACAGGCATGGCACAGGTGATGGAATAGGCATGGCACAGGTGATGGTAAGGTCATGGCACAGGTGGTGGAATTGGCATGGCACAGATGGTACAGGCATGGCGCAGGTGATGGAATAGGCATGGCACAGGTGATGGAATAGGCATGGCACAGGTGATGGTAAGGTCATGGCACAGGTGGTGGAATAGGCATGGCACAGGTGATGGAATAGGCATGGCACAGGTGATGGTAAGGTCATGGCACAGGTGGTGGAATAGGCAAGGCACAGATGGTACAGGCATGGCGCAGGTGATGGAATAGGCATGGCACAGGTGATGGTAAGGTCATGGCACAGGTGGTGGAATAGGCATGGCGCAGGTGGTGGAATAGGCATGGCACAGATGGTACAGGCATGGCACAGGTGATGGTAAGGTCATGGCACAGGTGGTGGAATAGGCATGGCACAGATGGTACAGGCATGGGGCAGGTGATGGAATAGGCATGGCACAGGTGATGGTAAGGCCATGGCACAGGTGGTGGAATAGGCATGGCGCAGGTGGTGGAATAGTCATGGCACAGATGGTACAGGCATGGCACAGGTGATGGTAAGGTCATGGCACAGGTGGTGGAATAGGCATGGCACGGATGGTACAGGCATGGCGCAGGTGGTGGAATAGGCATGGCACAGGTGATGGAATAGGCATGGCACAGATGGTACAGGCATGGCGCAGGTGGTGGAATAGGCATGGCACAGGTGATGGAATAGGCATGGCACAGATGGTACAGGCATGGCGCAGGTGGTGGAATAGGCATGGCACAGGCATGGCGCAGGTGGTGGAATAGGCATGGCACAGATGGTACAGGCATGGCACAGGTGGTGGAATAGGCATGCCGCAGATGGTACAGGCATGGCGCAGGTGATGGAATAGGCATGGCACAGATGTTACAGGCATGGCACAGGTGATGGTAAGGTCATGGCACAGGTGGTGGAATAGGCATGGCACGGATGGTACAGGCATGGCGCAGGTGGTGGAATAGGCATGGCACAGGTGATGGAATAGGCATGGCACAGATGGTACAGGCATGGCGCAGGTGGTGGAATAGGCATGGCACAGGTGATGGAATAGGCATGGCACAGATGGTACAGGCATGGCGCAGGTGGTGGAATAGGCATGGCACAGGCATGGCGCAGGTGGTGGAATAGGCATGGCACAGATGGTACAGGCATGGCACAGGTGGTGGAATAGGCATGCCGCAGATGGTACAGGCATGGCGCAGGTGATGGAATAGGCATGGCACAGATGTTACAGGCATGGCACAGGTGATGGAATAGGCATGGCACAGGTGATGGTAAGGTCATGGCACAGGTGGTGGAATAGGCATGGCACAGATGGTACAGGCATGGCGCAGGTGATTGAATAGGCATGGCACAGGTGATGGAATAGGCATGGCACAGGTGATGGAATAGGCATGCCGCAGATGGTACAGGCATGGCGCAGGTGATGGAATAGGCATGGCACAGATGGTACAGGCATGGCACAGGTGATGGTAAGGTCATGGCACAGGTGATGGTAAGGTCATGGCACAGGTGGTGGAATAGGCATGGCACAGATGGTACAGGCATGGCGCAGGTGGTGGAATAGGCATGGCACAGGCATGGCACAGGTGATGTAATAGGCATGGCACAGATGGTACAGGCATGGCGCAGGTGGTGGAATAGGCATGGCACAGGCATGGCGCAGGTGGTGGAATAGGCATGGCACAGATGGTACAGGCATGGCACAGGTGGTGGAATAGGCATGGCAAAGGCTTGGCACAGGTGATGGAATAGGCATGGCACAGATGGTACAGGCATGGCGCAGGTGGTGGAATAGGCATGGCACAGGCATGGCGCAGGTGGTGGAATAGGCATGGCACAGATGGTACAGGCATGGCACAGGTGGTGGAATAGGCATGGCGCAGATGGTACAGGCATGGCGCAGGTGATGGAATAGGCATGGCACAGATGGTACAGGCATGGCACAGGTGATGGAATAGGCATGGCACAGGTGATGGTAAGGTCATGGCACAGGTGGTGGAATAGGCATGGCACAGGCATGGCGCAGGTGGTGGAATAGGCATGGCACAGGCATGGCGCTGGTGGTGGAATGGGCATGGCACAGGCATGGCGCAGGTGGTGGAATAGGCATGGCACAGATGGTACAGGCATGGCACAGGTGGTGGAATAGGCATGGCACAGATGGTACAGGCATGGCACAGGTGATGGTAAGGTCATGGCACAGGTGATGGTAAGGTCATGGCACAGGTGGTGGTAAGGTCATGGCACAGGTGGTGGAATAGGCATGGCACAGATGGTACAGGCATGGCGCAGGTGGTGGAATAGGCATGGCACAGGCATGGCGCAGGTGGTGGAATAGGCATGGCACAGGCATGGCGCAGGTGGTGGAATAGGCATGGCACAGATGGTACAGGCATGGCACAGGTGATGGTAAGGTCATGGCACAGGTGATGGTAAGGTCATGGCACAGGTGGTGGAATAGGCATGGCACAGATGGTACAGGCATGGCGCAGGTGGTGGAATAGGCATGGCACAGGCATGGCGCAGGTGGTGGAATAGGCATGGCACAGGCATGGCGCAGGTGGTGGAATAGGCATGGCACAGATGGCACAGGCATGGCGCAGGTGGTGGAATAGGCATGGCACAGGCATGGCGCAGGTGGTGGAATAGGCATGGCACAGATGGTACAGGCATGGCACAGGTGATGGTAAGGTCATGGCACAGGTGGTGGTAAGGTCATGGCACAGGTGGTGGAATAGGCATGGCACAGATGGCACAGGCATGGCGCAGGTGGTGGAATAGGCATGGCACAGGCATGGCGCAGGTGGTGGAATAGGCATGGCACAGGCATGGCGCAGGTGGTGGAATAGGCATGGCACAGATGGTACAGGCATGGCACAGGTGATGGTAAGGTCATGGCACAGGTGGTGGTAAGGTCATGGCACAGGTGGTGGAATAGGCATGGCACAGATGGCACAGGCATGGCGCAGGTGGTGGAATAGGCATGGCACAGGCATGGCGCAGGTGGTGGAATAGGCATGGCACAGGCATGGCGCAGGTGGTGGAATAGGCATGGCACAGATGGTACAGGCATGGCACAGGTGATGGTAAGGTCATGGCACAGGTGGTGGTAAGGTCATGGCACAGGTGGTGGAATAGGCATGGCACAGATGGCACAGGCATGGCGCAGGTGGTGGAATAGGCATGGCACAGGCATGGCGCAGGTGGTGGAATAGGCATGGCACAGGCATGGCGCAGGTGGTGGAATAGGCATGGCACAGATGGTACAGGCATGGCACAGGTGGTGAAATAGGCATGGCACAGATGGTACAGGCATGGCACAGGTGATGGTAAGGTCATGGCACAGGTGATGGTAAGGTCATGGCACAGGTGGTGGTAAGGTCATGGCACAGGTGGTGGAATAGGCATGGCACAGATGGTACAGGCATGGCGCAGGTGGTGGAATAGGCATGGCACAGGCATGGCGCAGGTGGTGGAATAGGCATGGCACAGGCATGGCGCAGGTGGTGGAATAGGCATGGCACAGATGGTACAGGCATGGCACAGGTGATGGTAAGGTCATGGCACAGGTGATGGTAAGGTCATGGCACAGGTGGTGGAATAGGCATGGCACAGATGGTACAGGCATGGCGCAGGTGGTGGAATAGGCATGGCACAGGCATGGCGCAGGTGGTGGAATAGGCATGGCACAGATGGTACAGGCATGGCACAGGTGGTGGAATAGGCATGGCGCAGATGGTACAGGCATGGCGCAGGTGATGGAATAGGCATGGCACAGATGGTACAGGCATGGCACAGGTGATGGAATAGGCATGGCACAGGTGATGGTAAGGTCATGGCACAGGTGGTGGAATAGGCATGGCACAGGCATGGCGCAGGTGGTGGAATAGGCATGGCACAGGCATGGCGCTGGTGGTGGAATGGGCATGGCACAGGCATGGCGCAGGTGGTGGAATAGGCATGGCACAGATGGTACAGGCATGGCACAGGTGGTGGAATAGGCATGGCACAGATGGTACAGGCATGGCACAGGTGATGGTAAGGTCATGGCACAGGTGATGGTAAGGTCATGGCACAGGT
Source organism: Pelophylax lessonae (assembly GCF_965119305.1). NCBI lineage: Eukaryota > Metazoa > Chordata > Amphibia > Anura > Ranidae > Pelophylax > Pelophylax lessonae. The sequence goes on along the minus strand of NC_138770.1, from coordinate 221,121,053 downwards.
GGTGGTAAGGTCATGGCACAGGTGGTGGAATAGGCATGGCACAGATGGTACAGGCATGGCGCAGGTGGTGGAATAGGCATGGCACAGGCATGGCGCAGGTGGTGGAATAGGCATGGCACAGGCATGGCGCAGGTGGTGGAATAGGCATGGCACAGATGGTACAGGCATGGCACAGGTGATGGTAAGGTCATGGCACAGGTGATGGTAAGGTCATGGCACAGGTGGTGGAATAGGCATGGCACAGATGGTACAGGCATGGCGCAGGTGGTGGAATAGGCATGGCACAGGCATGGCGCAGGTGGTGGAATAGGCATGGCACAGGCATGGCGCAGGTGGTGGAATAGGCATGGCACAGATGGTACAGGCATGGCACAGGTGGTGGAATAGGCATGGCACAGATGGTACAGGCATGGCACAGGTGATGGTAAGGTCATGGCACAGGTGGTGGTAAGGTCATGGCACAGGTGGTGGAATAGGCATGGCACAGATGGCACAGGCATGGCGCAGGTGGTGGAATAGGCATGGCACAGGCATGGCGCAGGTGGTGGAATAGGCATGGCACAGGCATGGCGCAGGTGGTGGAATAGGCATGGCACAGATGGTACAGGCATGGCACAGGTGGTGAAATAGGCATGGCACAGATGGTACAGGCATGGCACAGGTGATGGTAAGGTCATGGCACAGGTGATGGTAAGGTCATGGCACAGGTGGTGGTAAGGTCATGGCACAGGTGGTGGAATAGGCATGGCACAGATGGTACAGGCATGGCGCAGGTGGTGGAATAGGCATGGCACAGGCATGGCGCAGGTGGTGGAATAGGCATGGCACAGGCATGGCGCAGGTGGTGGAATAGGCATGGCACAGATGGTACAGGCATGGCACAGGTGATGGTAAGGTCATGGCACAGGTGATGGTAAGGTCATGGCACAGGTGGTGGAATAGGCATGGCACAGATGGTACAGGCATGGCGCAGGTGGTGGAATAGGCATGGCACAGGCATGGCGCAGGTGGTGGAATAGGCATGGCACAGTTGGTGGAATAGGCATGGCACAGATGGTACAGGCATGGCACAGGTGATGGTAAGGTCATGGCACAGGTGATGGTAAGGTCATGGCACAGGTGATGGTAAGGTCATGGCACAGGTGGTGGTAAGGTCATGGCACAGGTGGTGGAATAGGCATGGCACAGATGGCACAGGCATGGCGCAGGTGGTGGAATAGGCATGGCACAGGCATGGCGCAGGTGGTGGAATAGGCATGGCACAGATGGTACAGGCATGGCACAGTTGGTGGAATAGGCATGGCACAGATGGTACAGGCATGGCACAGGTGATGGTAAGGTCATGGCACAGGTGATGGTAAGGTCATGGCACAGGTGATGGTAAGGTCATGGCACAGGTGGTGGTAAGGTCATGGCACAGGTGGTGGAATAGGCATGGCACAGATGGCACAGGCATGGCGCAGGTGGTGGAATAGGCATGGCACAGGCATGGCGCAGGTGGTGGAATAGGCACTTACCTGGCGACGGCTCGGCTCCCGGCGGCGGCTTCTCCCCTCCTCGCGACTCTGATGTCCGTCCTCTTCTGCTCGGCTCCTGGCGGCGGCTTCTCCCCTCCTCGCGACTCCTCTTCTTCGCGGGCTGCGGCGGGAAAGTGACCGGGCGGTGACGGTGAGTGACTGATGCACGCACCGGCACCGCCCCCAACGAGGTCACCATGGATGTCCTGAATCATGATTGGTCCAGGCTGGAGTCTGGACCAATCATGATCCAAGACATCACAAAAGGGGGTGGTGTAGCGCATTTTTCTGCGCTACAGTTACGCCCCAGAAGGCCGCCAATTGGCGCCTCTGCTTGTGGAAAACCCCACCCCCCATCGGCACCAATGCGGCGGACGCCGAAAGAGGGGTGGTGGAGCGCAGAGCTCTGCGCTACAGTTACGCCCCAGAAGGCCGTCTATCGGCGCCTCTGCGGGTGGAAAACCCCACCCCCATAGGCACCAATGAGACGGGCGCCCCTTGTGGGCAAAATTTTTTTTTTTTTTTTTTTTTTTTTTAAATCTTTTTTTTTTCTTTTTCTTTTTTGGGGGGGGGGGCGGCGCCCCTGCGCCCCCTATGGGCCGGCCGCCACTGGGTAGGACATTCATCTTTAGGACAGCTGCCCTGCCGAACCAGGACAGCTGGAGCTTGGACCAGGATCAGAGATCTTTCGATATCCGTGCAATGAGCTGGGGGAAGTTACGATCAAATAAGTGTTGGAGATTAGATGGAATTTCGATGCCCAGATAAGTGATCGAGTCCGATTTCCACGCGAAGCGGAAATTCGCCTGACAGCGCTCTACTTCTGAATGGGGTAGGGTGACATTCAACGCGAAGGACTTGGAGAAATTAATCCGAAAGTTAGAAAGGGAAGCGTACTCGTCGAACACTTTGAGGAGAGCAGGCAGGGTCGTGATGGGATCGGAGAGAAACAACAATAGGTCGTCCGCGTAAGCGGCAATCTTGTACGTTCCGTCAGCGAAGTTAACCCCGTGGATTGTGGGGCCTCGCGGCCCGGGACAAAACCAACCTGGTCTTTGTGGATCCCCTTGGGTAGAAGCGGGAGTAGTCTGTTAGCCAGAATCTTCGCGAACAGCTTGACGTCCACATTGATGAGGGAAATCGGCCTGTAGCTGGCAGGGGAGGTAGGATCCTTCCCCTCCTTCGGGATCACTACAATGTGGGCCTCAAGCATCCGCGGAGACAGGGGGTTTTCTACCAAGACAGAATTAAAGGCGGATAAGAACGGGGCGGCAAGGATGTCAGGGAAGGATTTTTAATACTCAACAGAAAGGCCATCAGGGCCAGGGCTCTTATTGGGTTGCATTTGTTTAAGAGCCAAGTCCCATTCCTGTTTGGAGATGGGGAGATCCAGTGCAGTACGGAAATCAGGAGAAGCTTGTTGGGGCATGTTGGACGCAAGAAAGTCCATAACGGCCTGAGATCTGGAAGGGTTGGAGGGGGGGGTGGGAGCGTGTTGGGTCTAGATTGTATAGGTTGCTGTAGAAGGCCTCAAATTCTGCCGCAATGTCTCGGTTGTTGGCCACCAGGGAGCCAGAGGGCGAGCGGAGGGAGTGAACCGTGGTCTTCGCCTTCTTTTGGCGAAGAGCCGTGGCAAGGAGCCGAATGCTTTTGTTGGCCTGTTCATAAAAAAGTTTTTCTGATAGGAGGAAGTTACGTCTGGTCTTTCGGTCGAATTCCTCCGTGAGTTGTTCGCGAGCAGAGGTAAGGGCCGTTAAAGTGTCTTGTGCAAGGGATTGTTTGTGGGCAAGTTCCAAGGTACGAATGCGCGAAATCAGGTCAGAGACAAGAGCCTCCCTTTCTTTTCTCAGAGCCGCTGAAAGCGCTATAAATTTACCCCGGATTACGCATTTGTGGGCCTCCCATTGAATGAGGGTCGACGTATCAGGAGTCGCGTTAATAGAGAAGTATTCCTTTAAGGATTCGCGGATGGCGGCCGATCTAGCTTTGTCCGTCAACAAGGATGAGTTAAGGCTCCAAACCCGATCTCTTGTTAGAGACAGCGGAAAGGACAGGGTAAGAGAAATGGGGTGATGATCCGAGAGTATCGATGGTTCTATAGAGGCCTCAGTAAGAGAAGTGAGAGCAGATTGCGAGAGGAACAGGTAGTCGATCCTTGAGTATTTGGCGTGGAGTGGGGAGAAGTAAGTGTAGTCTCTGTCACTAGCATGGAGCGTCCGCCAGGAGTCGTGAAGCTGGAGGTCTCGAAGACACAGCTTAATCTGTTTTAGGGCCTTGTAAGGCAGGCACGATGAGCCTGAGGAGGTGTCAAGTAGTGGTTCCAGGGGAACATTAAAGTCGCCCCCAAAGATCAAGGTGCCCTGTTGGAAAGGCGCCAATTCACCCAATACTGATCTGAAAAACGAGACCTGGGACTGGTTGGGGCTGTAGACGTTCACAAGGGTGATCTGGATATGCTTAAGGGTACCTTGAAGCAATAAATAACGTCCCTGGGCATCCGCCAGGGAGTCTGAAATGGAGATAGAAGTCGATTTTGCAATAAGTATAGAGACACCTTTAGACTTGGAAGTCCCCGATGTAGCGTGGAAAGCTTGAGTGAAATGTTTGTTTGTGCAACTAGGAAGGGCGTCCGAGCGGAAGTGCGTCTCTTGCAAGAATACTACATCCGCTCTAAGTCTGTGCATGTGCATGAGCAATTTCGAGAGTTTTTGAGGTGTGTTCAAGCCCCGGGCGTTTAAGGAGACAACCTTAAGGCGGAGATCAGTAGGCTGGGGTGCTGGTGCGGTCATCTTAGCGCACCCTAATGGGGGGAGAGAAAGAAAAAAAAAAAAGGGGGGGTGGGTCAAGAGTTAGCGAAGGGGAGGGAATGGAAGGGATAGGAGCCGGGAGGGGAGCTAGAATACCGTGAGAACCGACAGACCAGCTGGGGAACTCAAAGGGGGTGGGGGGGGTGGAAGTCGGAGGGTGTCGGACGACCGTTAAGAAACGTCGACCGTTGACAGGCGTGGAAGGAGACAACCAACACGGTGGCCAGAGCTCTGGGGACCTGCAGGGGTCATTAGTAGTAGTTGAATGAGCCCGGTGAATGAAGGAACAAGAGGGAGCAAACTCAGGGAGTAGGGAGCAAGTACGATCTGGAGCAGAGCGTTGATGTGGTGTCAGGGAAGCAGAGCCAGTGGGTGAGCCATAGGGGGGAACGGGGATTACCATAGGTGTTGAAACGAGGGTGGTAATGGCTATGTGATGGGGGTCGGGTGGGAGTCAGGGATGGTCTGAAGGATGACGGGCAGGTCTGCAGTGAGGGAGTCGTGCGGTGGTGGGCAATCTAAGGGGCGGTCAGAGTGTAGGTGATCCGTCTCGTGGTCAGGTGAGGGGAAGGAAGGGTAGACAAGAGGGGTACAAGAGAGGAAGAGAAGAGTGGGATAGGAGGGGAGGGGGAGGGATGGGGGGAAGGATGGGGGAGCGGGAGGGAGGAAAGTGAGAGGGATCAACAGAGTGCATTGCAAACATAGTCTACGAACCTAGCATTCTTCCCAGCATAGATGAAAGCAAAACCACAAAAAGCAGACGTAGTTCATGTTCATAAGCAGGAGGGGAACAGCAGTGTGCACATCCGCTATGAGCTACGAACCTTACACTTCCCCCAGCACATGTTTGAGCAATACCATGAAAAGCAAAGGTGGTCCATGTCCGTATGAAGAAGGGGGGTTCCCAGAGTGTTTGTACTGTGGCAGAGGGGGGGGGAGACCGGGGACAGCACTCCAAAGGCACGGGGGTTAGAGCTATAGCCCGAGGGGTCCATTGGTGGACAGTCCCGGGCGCCAGGGAGGGGTAGCTCGTGAAGAACAGGGGAGACAAGAAGGAGGGGGGGATCCAGGGCGAGGGGAGAGGGGAATCCAAGGCCCACAGCGGTAGGGGTCCCGGGGAGACCGGAGGTCAGTGTGAGTGAGGGGGAGAAGCGCAGTTGCCGACTCTCCCGGGGGGCGGGCAGGAAGTTCTCACGGCTCGGAGAGAGCATGGGCAAGGAAGAGTAGACTCACAGTTACCGGAGGTGGAATCCAAGGTCAGTAGTGCCCGCGGGACCGTTCACAGAAGGCAACAGCGGAGGAATAGTAGGCAGATCGGTGGGTCAGGGGGTGTCCGGGACAGCGAGCACCTCGTGAAGGTAAGGAAGGCATCACGTCGAGACATCAGTGGACAGGGTCAGCTCCAGCAGAGAAACGAGATCCGGGGGAACAGCTCCGTGCTACCAGGTAGAGGCGGTGAGTGAAGAACTCTAAGGAGCGTGACGCGCTCTCCGGTGGACGGGTGAGGCTGTCGGGCTCCCGTTACGAGGCGCATCCCTTCCGATGCCTGGAGGTGAAGAAGGCGGGTGGGAGCGACGGCGGCCCACGACTAAGTTGTCGGCCATCTGGATACCATCCATAGAGGTCGCTCTGAGCATCGGGGAAATGCGGAACTCACTGTACCAGTCGGGAATGTTGACAGGAGGGATGCCCAGGGTGGCACAGAAGTGGTCGAGGTCCTCTGGTACTCTCAACAGGGCCGTACGGCCCTGTGATGAAGCTGATAGACCGAAGGGGAACTTCCATCGGTAAACGATTGCCCTGGATCTGAGTTCCTCCAGCAGAGGGCGAAGCTCTCGGCGTCTCTGCAGTGTTATGGCAGAGAGATCCTGGAACAGCTTGATGTCAGCACCCTGGAACGTGAGGTGCTGCCGCATCCTGGCATTCCTCAAGACATCCTCCTTAAGCTGAAAGTTGGCCAGGCAGCACACCACGTCCCTTGGAGGATCATTCTCCCTGCCACGGGGTCTCAGGGCCCGGTGAATGCGTTCAAACACCACGGGTGCTTCAGGGGGCCTGCCGAGTAGATCATTACAGATGGAGGTGACGGCGTGAGGTAAGTTTTGGTGTTCAATACTCTCAGGAACTCCCCTCCGGCGGCCCCGATTGTCAAGGTCCTCAACATGTCGGTTAAGATCCCGTAGGAAGACGGCATGCGATTCTGTCACCTGGTGGACATGCCCTAGGGAAGTGTCATGGCGGGCGGTGACCATCTCAACCTCCTCCACCCTCGCTGACATAGCCTGAAAGTCGCTGCGGAGGTCCGCTATTGCCGCCGCCATAGCTGCCTTGATGTCAGCGGCAACAAACTGCAAATCCGCCATGGAAAGGGTTGGTGGGGCCACTGGAGCTCTCGGAGGATCGTGCGAGGGTGTGGGCAAAGAGGCTCCCAGCTCTGCGGCTTGCCTGTTCGGCGAGCGGGAATGTGAGCGGGCAGCTTGAGAGGATGAGGAAGACGGAGAGGGCCGCTGTGTCCGGAAGATGTCTGGGATATTTCGGCTGAGTTGTGACTCCATTTCTCCCGGGGTTCCGGCTCGGGTGGCAGAAGAACTTCTGGCTTTGCTTCCCATATTTCTGGCTGAGGTAGGCGCAAGGAAAGGGCTCAGGATGAGGTAATATCAGACCCCTCAGTGCAGGAGCTCAGAGTCAAGCGGCCATATCGGATCGGGTCCAAGCTACGCCCCTACACTGTTATACAAGCTTTACACTAACTACTTTACATTGTAGCAAAGTGTCATTTCTTCAGGGTTGTCCCATGAAAAGATATAATAAATTATTTACAAAAATTTAAGGGGTGTACTCACTTTTGTGAGATACTGTTTATACAATATTACATTATGTTTATATAAAGATAGTTAGGGTCACACTGGAGACAATGAGGGTCTTTTGAATAGATCACCTACCCACACAAATGTCCACAGTGCCAGGGCAGCCAGTACCAACAAATCAGTAGTAAATAAGGGATAGTATAGTAGATAAAGGTAGTGGAGCTACTACAAAAGCATATCATAATTTATTTATAGCATACATAGGGACCTAAATCCACTATATTAGAGCATCACATCCAGTGATTAGAGATGATACACTAGGTAAGTCGTCATGTTGGTATATGTATATAAACACCGATTTGAAGGAATCTGAATACAAACATAAAATTTATATTTGGATGTTAATAGCCAATAATAAGGCTTAAGAGCCTCCAAGGAGAAAGATTTTGGTGGTAAAGTCTACCATCTGTGAGCGGCAACTCCCTATGACTGCTGAGATCCAGCGTGTCATCACGGCGTGTCCCGGCTGGATGTAACAACAGCCAGACTCAGTCTTAACGCACATACGCGGAGGTTTCTGACGCATGCACAGTGCTACTGAGAGGCCGATAATGAGCCTGGCACCACCAGGCTCCCAGGCTATAGCAGCAGGAGGCAGTAATTGGAAAACCAGCAACTGTAACTCCTCCCAAAGGACTGCAAATCCGCCCATACTCCGACAGCGACATTCAGTGGCCATTAACATTCCATACATCCACTACATTGGTTGAAATAAACTTGTAATATAACATTAAATGTAGCTGAAAAGTAATACAATGTGATATAGCAAGTATTACATAAAAAAAGTAAGAAACAACACATAATATAAAGATAATTTTATCACAGTGGAAATTTTTTAGGGCAGAAAACAATATATCCAATATGGATTTCTACCTTGGCACTATGTAATATGATATGAGGCTCAGAAGCGTGAAATAATCCGAGCTGCTAAATACTTCCCCAAACGGATATCTACCAACTAAGGTAGCCTAGATAGCATTAGTAGCCTATATATCGACGTGAAAATATCTCTAGTAAAAACAACAAATAAAATCCAGTGAAGGATTTATATAAATTAGGAATTAAATAAATTTATATAAATCCTTCACTGGATTTTGTTGTTTTGTTTGTGCACTTTAGCGCTGCACTTTTTATTCCATTTATACTGCTTATATGTTAGCGCGGTTTGAATTCTATTTTTCACTATCTCTAGTAGGTTTATTTCCTTATTGTGCATACCCTCATATGTTGTCACTTTAATAATTGTATGTCTTCTTATTATAGAATAATTTTGTTGGTGTCTCGCCCTTCAAACTCCTGAAGAAGCGGAAAACCGTGAAACTAGTTGAGTACTGACCAGCAGTGTCCTCAGTTCTATAATATCATCTTACTGTTTCACAGCATTATCCATATTTGATGTGACTACAGATGATAACACAGCTGGGTCAGAATATTAGGGTGCAATGAGAACCAAATTCTTTTATTGTATATTTTCACTTTGTGTAATATTTTGTCTTGCTGCCTGTTGGTACCAAGAAAATCCTCTAGCCGCTTCTTTTCCCTTGATATTATCTACTAATTATTGTGGTTTGTCACTCTTCTCTGGAGCAATAATAACCATTCTAAGCACTCACCCTTGTTGGAGATTGTGAAATTCTCCTTGACACAGACACAGGAATCCATACAATTTAGTGAATCATGTTGCTATAGTTAAATTAAGTTTGTCTGCTCAGTGTAAAAAAAAAGATTTTGATAGATGCAAATGATCTTTCGGACATTATTGCCAAAAATGTGCAGGGAAGTGTTTATAAAATGCAAATACATTTGATAGCAAGGGTGATGGAATATGACTGCAGACAGATAAGCTGGAAGTAGAACCATCAATGAATTACAAAAAAAAAAAAGCGTTTTCATGAGTGTTATATTATTTTTTGTCAAATACCCCAACTGTTTTTGAAGCCTACTTGTTACATAAAAGTAGAATCTAGATGTACAAACACAAGAAAAAAAACCCACAATCTCCAGTCATTGTACAAAGATTACACATTTCAACCACTTGCCGACCAGCCACCGTACTTATACAGCGGCAGGTCGGCTCTGTCCTGCGAAACTACATACCTGTACATAATTTTTCTGTACAGATATTGGGGGTGCACACACACTGATTGACCACAAGGGGAGCCAATCGGCGGGTCCGGTGGACACAATGTCCGCTGGGCACCAGCGATCACTCCCCGTGGAGACAAAACGGCGGTCTGCCAATGTAAACATGGCAGACCGCTGTTCTATCAGTGATGAACACAGGGATCCTGTGTTCCTCCTATTTAGGAACACAGGTCTCTGTGTTAATCCAGCAAGTCCATCCTCCACACAGTTAGAAAGCATCCCCTAGGGACACATTTAACCCTTAGATCGCCCCTGGTGTTAACCCCTTTCCTACCAGTGTCATTAGTACAGTAACATCATCTCACAAGCTCAACCCCCCCACAGTTAGAATCACTCCCCTATGGTCACATTTAACCCCTTGATCACCAACACTGTTAACCCCTTCCCTGCCAATGGCATTATTACAGTAACAGTGCATATTTTTAGCACTGATTACTGTAGTAATGTCACTGGTACCCCCAAAAGTGTCAAAAATGTCAGTTAGGTGTCCGATCTGTCTGCCGCAATGTCACAGTCCCACTAAAAAAACACTGATTGCCGCCATTACTAGTAAAAAAAATAAATAAATAAAAATGACATAAATCTTTCCTCTAGTTTTATAGACGCGATAACTTTTGCGCAAACCAATCAATATACACTTATTGGGATTTTTTTTTACCCAAAATATGTAGCAGAATACATATTGGCCTAAATTGATGAAACAATTTGATTTTTAATTTTTTTTTTTATTGGGAATGTTTTATAGCAGAAAGTAAAAGATAATGTTTTTTTTTTTTTTCCAGAATTATTGCTTTTTTTTGTTTATAGCACAAAAAATAAAAATTGCACAGGTGAGCAAATACCACCAAAAGAAAGCTCTATTTGTGGTATAAAAAAAAAAAAAAGGCATCAATTTTATTTGGGTACAGCGTCGCCCGACTGCGCAATTGTCAGTTAAAATAACGCAGTGTCGAATAGCAAAAAATGGCCTGGTTATTAAGGGCGTAAAACCTTTCGGTCCAGAAGTGGTTAATTTACAGAAATTTCCCTGTGGGGTGGATGACATTTTGTTCTCACGCATACTGATGTGCTGAAGGAAAATACCATATCGGGTTATATTATTTTGAGAGGAGAGCTTTGCTGAGAGGAGAGAAGGGTCAAAATATCTGTTAGAATAAAGGCTCAAAAGATCAGTGCAACCAACACCTAAACTAGTGATAAAGTCAAACTAGTCTAAAGGCTGCAAGCACTAATTATGCTAACACTGCATAAAGAGGGTAAAAAAATCAAAATAACAGTGCTGTGCCATATAGCATAATAAACAAAGAAATAAACTGCTAGGATTATATATAAAGTGAACCGTGCTGTGACACCAAAGCGTCAAAAAAATTCATAAAATGTCAAAAATGCATAAAACAGTGACATGGGACTAACGAGTGTGCTATAAATGATAAAACTCAAACCAAAGAATGCATGTACTAAATAATGCATAGTGCAAAGTGCAAATAAAGCAATTGTGCAAAAGCAGCACTTAGCCCAATATAACAATACATTTCATATAATAAACCTTGCAATGTTGCAAAAGTCCATATGTGCAAACTCAGCAAAATGAAATAGTTAATGGTAAACAAAATTGGGTATGCAAATTCATACACGGATAATCCAAAAAGTCCATGAAGTGCAGCAATGAACAGATGGTGCAAAGAGTGCAAACATAAGGTGCTAATAACTACTATAAGGTGTTCTATTGGGCTAAGAGCTGTTCATTGCACTTTTGCACAATTGCTTTATTTGCACTTTGCACTATGCATTATTTAGTACATGCGTTCTTTGGATTGAATTTTATCATTTATAGAACACTCGTTCGCTCCATGTCACTGTTTTATGCATTTTTGATATTTTATGATTTTTTTTGACCCTTTGGTGTCACAGCACGGTTCACTTTACATAGCATCCTAGCAGTTTATTCTTTGTTAATTATGCTATTTGGCGCAGCACTGTTGTTATTTTGAAAACATCTGTTAGGGTTTTATTGCTGTCTGTGTCTCCATTCGGTGTATTTAACTTTACATTACTGACCTGGTGTCAGAGTGAGGGTAATGAAGATATGCTTAAATGTTGTGAGCCACTCTGAAGATGCTAATTGCGTAGCTAGTACACCAACCAACTGGGATCAATAACATTTGAGAATAGTGTCTATTATTTATATGCTTGTTTCAGGTAAGGGACACCGAGCAAGAGGCTAAATGTGACAGTCAGAAAAACAAGCTGTGACATATACTCACCGACCACTTTACTAGGTACACCTGTTCAATTGCATGGTAACACAAATTGCTAATCAGCCAATCACATGGCAGCAACTCAATGCATTTAGGCATCTAGATGTGGTGAAGATGACTTGCTAAAATTTGAATGTGGCATGGTTGTTGGTGCCAAACGGGCTGGTCTGAGTATTTAACAAAGCACTGATCTACTCGGATTTTCATGCACAGCCATCTCTAGGGTTTACAGAGAATGGTCCAAAAAAGAGAAAATATCCAGTAAGTGGCAGTTGTGTGAAAGAAAATGCCTTGTTGAGGTCAGAGAAGAATGGGCAGACTGGTTTGAGATGATAGAAAGCCAACAGTAACTCAAATAACCACTCGTTACAACCAAGGTATGCAGAATATCATCTCTGAATGCACAACACTTTAAACCTTGAAGCAGATGGGCTACAGTAGCAGAAGACCACACAGGATGCCACCATGTCAGATAAGAACAGGAAACTGAGGCTACAATTCCCACAGGCTCACCAAAATTGGACAATAGAAGGTTGAAAAAACGTTGCCTGGTCTGATGAGTCTGGATTTCAGCTGCGACATTCAGATGGTAGGATCAGAATTAGGCATAAACAACATGAAAGCATGGATCCATCCTGCCTTGTATCAATGGTTCAGGCTGGTGGTGGTGTAATGGTGTGGGGGATATTTATGTGGCACACTTTGGGCCCCATAGTAACAATTGAGCATCTTTTAATTGCCACAATCTGCCCGAATATTGTTGCTGACCATGTCCACCCCTTTATGACTGCAGTGTATACATATTTTGATGGCTCCTTCCAGCAGGATAATTCACCACATCGCAAAGCTCAAATCATCTCAAACCAAATTCTTGAACATGACATGACTGTACTCCAATGGCCTCCACAGTCACCAGGTCTTAATCCAATAGAGCTCCTTTGGGATGTGGTGGAACGGGAGATTGGCATCATGGATGTGCAGCCATCAAATCTGCAGCAACTGCGTGATGCTATCATGTCAATGTGGACCAAAATCTCTGAGAAATGTTTCCAACACATTTTGTTAAATCTATTCCACGAAGAATGACAGCAGTTCTGAAGGCAAAAGGGGGTCCAACCCCCTATTAGCAAGGTGTACCTAAAAAAAAGTGGCCAGTGAGTGTATATCAGTAATATTATGGCAGTGAGTAGATCATTCAGCTGGTCCATATGACCAGGGCTTTTTTTCAGCTGGAACTTGGTGGAACTCAGTTCCACTACCTCTGGCTCAGCTTGTCTACTGATGACTCACACAGCTCTGATCTTCTTAGTGGATCCTACTGAGTGCAGCAGATACAGGTGCCCGGGGTGCAGTGCCGACACCCCCCCACTGGATGATCTCCCCACAAGTGAGAGAGGCGGAGCCAACTACAGTGTACGGGGAGGTGCTAAAGTTGACTGGGTGCTTCAGCCTAATACATCAACAAAAGCAAGACACGTGGAAGATGGTGGAGCTTTAAAGGACGTGGGGTGAAAGTGAGATGTAGATGGGGGATGCAGAAGTAAGCAGCTACGGAAGAAGGCTGAACTCTACACTCTGTGTGTAGCGCACCCCTGAACTCTGTATGCAGAGCACCCCTGAACTCTGCACTAAGTACATAGCGCACCCCTGAACTCTGCACTCTGTGTGTAGCCCACCCCTCAACTCTGTATGCAGCACACCCCTGAACTCTGCACTATGTACATAGCATACCCCTGAACTCTGCACTCTGTGTGTAGCGCACCCCTGAACTCTGTATGCAGCACACCCCTGAACTCTGCACTATGTACATAGCGCACCCCTGAACTCTGCACTCTGTGTGTAGCCCACCCCTCAACTCTGTATGCAGCACACCCCTGAACTCTGCACTATGTACATAGCGCACCCCTGAACTCTGCACTCTGTGTGTAGCGTACCCCTGAACTCTTCACTCTGTGTGTAGCGCACCCCTGAACTCTGTATGCAGCACACTCCTGAACTCTGTACTAAGTACATAGCGCACCCCTGAACTCTGCACTCTGTGTGTAGCGTACCCCTGAACTCTTCACTCTGTGTGTAGCGCACCCCTGAACTCTGTATGCAGCACACTCCTGAACTCTGCACTATGTACATAGCGCACCCCTGAACTCTGCACTCTGTGTGTAGCGTACCCCTGAACTCTTCTCTCTGTGTGTAGCGCACCCCTGAACTCTGTATGCAGCACACTCCTGAACTCTGCACTAAGTACATAGCGCACCCCTGAACTCTGCACTCTGTGTGTAGCGCACCCCTGAACTCTGCACTCTGTGTGTAGTGTACCCCTGAACTCTGCACTCTGTGTGTAGCGTACCCCTGAACTCTGCACTATGTGTGTAGCGCACCCCTGAACTCTGCACTCTGTGTGTAGCGTACCCCTGAACTCTTCACTCTGTGTGTAGCGCACCCCTGAACTCTGTATGCAGCACACTCCTGAACTCTGCACTCTGAACTCTGCACTCTGTACACTCTGTACACTCTGTGTGTAGCGCACCCCTGAACTCTGCACTATGTACATAGCGCACCCCTGAACTCTGCACTCTGTGTGTAGCGTACCCCTGAACTCTTCACTCTGTGTGTAGCGCACCCCTGAACTCTGTATGCAGCACACTCCTGAACTCTGCACTAAGTACATAGCGCACCGCTGAACTCTGCACTCTGTGTGTAGCGCACCCCTGAACTCTGCACTCTGTGTGTAGCGCACCCCTGAACTCTGCACTCTGTGTGTAGCGCACCCCTGAACTCTGTATGCAGCACACTCCTGAACTCTGCACTAAGTACATAGCGCACCCCTGAACCCTGCACTCTGTGTGTAGCGCACCCCTGAACTCTGTATGCAGCACACTCCTGGACTCTGCACTAAGTACATAGCGCACCCCTGAACTCTGCACTCTGTGTGTAGCGTACCCCTGAACTCTGCACTCTGTGTGTAGCGTACCCCTGAACTCTGCACTCTGTGTGTAAAGCCCTCGTACTCTGCACGTAATGCACTCCTGGTATTTAATGCCCCTTTAAGACCCTCCCACTGTTAGTGAAATTTGGCCACACCCACTATTTGTTGCAGTACGGAGAGTGTTTGTTTGGGGGGGGGGGGGTTTGAGGGGTCGGGGTTGAGTTCCTGTACCTATTTTCTGAAAAAAAAAAAGCCCTGCATATGACTAATCAATGAATTCCTGTAGTGGACACTGGTACTGCTGGCTCTGGCCCTTGTAGTTCTGTATTGGTTGCATGCTGCTATCTGAACACTGGAACTGCTGGGACACGTGGTGCTAACCTGATATGAGTGTGTTTATTGATGGCATTGGATTATCAGTTTGGACCTACGATACTTATCTCTGACTCAGTCATTCCTGAAGCAGCCAGCGAACAGCCATGAGGCAGATTTTTGTTAATTGGGCCACTTTAAAGGTAGCTATATGTCTCTTCTGCATTAAAGTTACCTACCTGCCGTTCACCCCCTGTAGAGTGTGACGTGCACGCGCAGCTCACTGTAAAAATTCGCTAATGCTGAATCTGCCTGAATTTCCATGCATGTGCAGGAGTGACATCATCCCCACCCCAGCCAATGGCAGGGGCCGGTGATTGAGACCTGGACTATGGCCTCCTGAAAATGTCAGTGGCTGGGCAGGAAGCTCGAGGACGCCACATGGCTGGAGTTGTGGTGAGTATTGTTTCGCTCTAAGATTTAGACAATGACATAATGTTATAGATGGCATCCAACAGTCAATGACATTTAGCACAGAAATATGGATAATCAAATAATTTGAAATGTCTTACCAAACCATCATATACTTTTACCACTGTCTCCCTGTGCAATAAAACCTGTACATCATGGAGAAATAATGTGGGACAAATAAAACTGGCTGGATATGTTAGCTCAAATAGCACAAACAAACCAATCCAAGAAAGCTATACAATGCAACATGATAAAAGCACATATTTACTCTTTATAGTAACTTATTGTGGTGAAGGACAGAGGGATCTATTTTATTATCTTTAGAAAAGCACACAAAAATACAATACCACAAAGCAGGTATTAGCACTGAATCCCAGTACAGACGGAGGTGGACTCCAGTGATGTTTGAGCACAAAAGGCCTTGAAGTCAGATGCAATTCACCCATTTTGCTTCCTAATAGCATCAACAAAATAAAAGAAAAGACTTAAATAATAACCTCAGCGATTTCTATTACCAGCTTCATGACTCAGAGAACTTAATTATTGTTTTATGTGCATATCCATGTATGAGCAAGTCTGGTTTGTGCATCTCACTGCACTTTAAATACCAACTCAAATTTTTTTTTTTTTTGTTTCTTATATTGGGCTCCCAGCCTGTGAAAAAAAAATTAATTTCCAGCTTAAATACACTATATTGTCAAAAATATTGGGACACCTGCTTTTATACGCACTTGAACTTAATTAAATCCCAGTCTTAGTTCGTAGGGTTCAATAATGAGTTGGCCCGCCCTATGCAGCTATAACAGCTGAAAGGACAGTGCTCTGTATTGTTTACATAGGCAGAGTTCTGTTCTGTCTTTTTGCTCGCTGATCAGCAGATGCCGGTGGACATCCATTGGACAGCACCCGCTTATCGGCTTGTGCTGTGACCAGTGGCGGCTGGTGCATTGGGGACGCAGGGGCCCCGCCCCCCCTATCCATGCGTCTGGCCCCCTAATCTACATGCGGGGCGCCGGACGCATGGAGCTCAATGGGTTTTTTTTTTTCGGAGTCACCTGATTAGAGCCAAAGGTTCTAATAGGCAGAAAAGGGTGGACCCGGAGCGCAGAGCAGTACGCCCGAGCCCACCCATTGTGTGACAATAGCGAATGAAAATTCGCTATTGTCACATGGATCCTCCTCCTGACCAATCAGGAAGCGGGTCCGAGACCTGTTTCCTAATTGGCCGAAAGGCAAAACCATGCCATTGGCCAAGGAGGAGGTGGGAGGACTTGAGGAGACGCCGGGGGACTGAGGAGAAGCTGCCGCTGCAGGTAAGTGCACTGGTCTGGGGGGGGGGGGGCACGGCACGCTGGTCACTCTGCATTGAAAGGGGCACGCTGGTCTCTCTGCACTGAAAGGGGGCACGCTGGTCATTCTGCATTGAAAGGGGGCACACTGGTCATTCTGCATTGAAAGGGGGCACGCTGGTCATTCTTCATTGAAAGGGGGCACGCTGGTTATTCTGCATTGAAAGGGGGCACCCTGATCATTCTGCATTGAAAGGGGGCACACTGGTCATTCTGCATTGAAAGGGGGCACACTGGTCTCTCTGCATTGAAAGGGGGCACGCTGGTCTCTCTGCATTGAAAGGGGGCACACTGATTTCTTTGCATTGAAGGGGGGCACGCTGGTCTCTCTGCATTGAAAGGGGGCACGCTGGTCATTCTGCATTGCAAGGGGGCACGCTGGTCATTCTGCATTGAAGGGGGACACACTGGTCACTTTGCATTGAAAGGGAGCACACTGGTCTCTCTGCATTGAAAGGGGGCACGCTGGTCATTCTGCATTGAAAGGGGGCACGCTGGTCATTCTGCATTGAAAGGGGGCACGATGATCTCTTTGCATTGAAGGGGGGCACGGCACGCTGGTCATTCTGCATTGAAAGGGGGCACGCTGGTCTCTCTGCATTGCAAGGGGGCACAATGATCTCTCTGCATTGAAAGGGGACACACTGGTCACTCTGCATTGAAAGGGGGCACGCTGGTCTCTCTGCACTGAAAGAGAGCACACTGGTCACTCTGCATTGAAAGGGGGCACGCTGGTCAATCTGCATTGAAAGGGGGCACGCTGGTCAATCTGCATTGAAAGGGGGCACGCTGGTCATTCTGCATTGAAAGGGGGCACACTGGTCATTCTGCATTGAAAGGGGGCACGGTGATCTCTCTACATTGAAGGGGGGCATGGCACGCTGGTCATTCTGCATTGAAAGGGGGCATGCTGGTCATTCTGCATTGAAAGGGGGCACGCTGGTCTCTCTGCATTGAAAGGGGGCACTATGATCTTTCTGCATTGAAAGGGGGCACGCTGGTCATTCTGCATTGGAGGGGGGCATGCTGGTCACTCTGCATTGAAAGGGGGCACGCTGGTCACTCTGCATTGAAAGGGGGTACGCTGGTCACTCTGCATTGAAAGGGGGCACGCTGGTCATTCTGCATTGAAAGAGGGCAGGCTGGTCATTCTGCACTGAAAAGAGGCACGCTGGTCTCTCTGCATTGAAAGGGGGCACGATGAACTCTCTGCATTGAAGGGGGCACGCTGGTCTCTCTGCATTGAAAGGGGGCACGCTGGTCATTCTGCATTAAAAGGGGGCAAGCTGGTCATTCTGCATTGAAAGGGGGCACGCTGGTCATTCTGCATTGAAAGGGGGCATGCTGGTCACTCTGCATTTAAAGGGGGCACGTTGGTCACTCTGCATTGAAAGGGGGCACGCTGGTCACTCTGCATTGGAAGGGGGCACGCTGGTCATTCTGCATTGAAACGGGGCAGGCTGGTCATTCTGCATTGAAAGGGGGCACGCTGGTCTCTCTGCATTGAAAGAGGGCACGCTGGTCTCTCTGCATTGAAAGGGGGCACACTGAACTCTCTGCATTAAGGGGGGCATGCTGATCTCTCTGCATTGAAAGGGGGCACGCTGGTCATTCTGCATTGAAAGGGGGCACGCTGGTCATTCTGCATTTAAATGGGGCACGCTGGTCATTCTGTATTGAAAGGGGGCACGCTGGTTTCTCTGCATTGGAGGGGGGCACGGCATGCTGGTCACTCTGCATTGAAAGGGGGGCACGCTGGTTTTTCTGCATTGAAAGGGGGCACGCTGGTCTCACTGCATTGAAAGGGAGCACGTTGGTCTCTCTGCATTGAAAGGGGGCACGCTGGTCACTCTGCATTGAAGGGGGCACACTATACCTTGATTACTGAAGGTCCCTTTCCCACTTTTGTGACCTCAAAGTCATGCAATTTTTTACAGCATTTTTTGCCGCAAAGCAATGCCTATTACATTTTTCTGTTTGTACCCCCTCCCCCCCAAAAAAAAATTTTGAGCACCAGCCGCCACTGGCTATGACTAAACACAGCACAAGCCGCGTACCAGTGGAGTGAATGTGCTTCCCCTTTCCGGAAGAGCAGAATCACATATACACTATATTACCAGAAGTATTGGGATGGCTGCCTTTACACTCACAAGAACTTTAATGGCATCCCAGTTCAATATTGAGTTGGCCCACCCTTTGCAGCTATAACAGCTTCAACTCTTCTGGGAAGGCTGTCCACAAGGTTTAGTAGTGTGTCTATGGGAATGTTTGACCATTCTTCCAGAAGCGCATTGGTGAGGTCAGGCACTGATGTTGGACGAGAAGGCCTGGCTCACAGTCTCTGCTCTAATTCATCCCAAAGGTGTTATATCTGGTTAAGGTCAGGACTCTGTGCAGGCCAGTCAAGTTGCTCCACCCTAAACTGGGATGCCATTAAAATTGCATGTGCGTGTGAAGGCAGACATCCCAATACTTTTGACAATATAGTGTACTTCTCTCCAGCGCTTTTTTCAGCCACAGTACCTCTTCTCCAGCACAAGATGTCCTCAGCCTTTCAAAGTATAATACCACCCTTAAAGCCTGAGGACAGAGGGAATACCATGTGTGCAGAGCATCATGGACCTATCCCTAAAGGGAAGTCACGATGGTACCCGGCACTGACAAATTTATGCAGAAAATCCGAAAATTTGCATAGATATTATGAGTAGGCAAATGATAAAGGAAAAACTGGACTTTTAAGGTTTTTAACTCCCCTGTCAGGTACTCATAAATCACAACTGTATATAACGTATACATTTTATTAAATACAAGTTAAAAAATTGGTGGTGAACTGATGATGGAGGATATGGAGGGCAGAGACCGCCCGTCCCAACATTATCGTGCATGCGCGGCCATCCTGCGCATGCGTGATAGCACTTTCCAGTCACTGTCCTGCGGCGAAAGTGTGCCGAGGGCGGTGACTTTAGGAGGGCATAGAGTATCCATTTTTAACAACAATTGATGCCCTTTAAAAGGATCTCTGGAGGGACACATCCAGTTATTCATGGGGACTGACACCAATGAGGTGTTTGGATCTTTTTTCTTTCTGTTCATTGCCACTCCATTCAGGTAATGCCCTTATGGCAATTTATATCCTACATACTTACCTGCTTATATAGTTAGTTCCTATTTTGAGTGAAGACCATATTACTTCCATTTAAAGTGGATTAAGGTTTATATATATTTTTCTCTCCGTCCCCCATTGGGGGTCTTTTGGGGACCTGGGAGGTATTCCTCTGTGCCCTGGGACCTTTGTTAATCATTAGATCTGGCTGTGGTTGTCTCCCTATCTGCATACAGTGGTTTCTATCTTCCTCATGGTTGACTGCAATACTGTTTACACATTTGTAAGTTTTTCTTTGGAATTTTTTACATCAATATTACCTAGTATGTGATATAGATGCTAAAGAACCAGTTGATGATGCGCTTTTCTTTTATATTTGTAGTAACTGTGAAACCGTGCCTACTGATGTCCGGTCTACTTAACCGGATGTGGGAGGTTCCTTGGCCGCCTATATAGACTGACGCCAGCATGGCGCTGGCGTGGCATTACTCCAGCAATGTTGGACACACGGCTTGGACTGGACCAACCCCCACTCTCACAGGCATACCATACTTGCTGCAAACCTGGGGTAATCAGATACT
This sequence comes from Pelophylax lessonae, assembly GCF_965119305.1. Taxonomy (NCBI): domain Eukaryota; kingdom Metazoa; phylum Chordata; class Amphibia; order Anura; family Ranidae; genus Pelophylax; species Pelophylax lessonae. The sequence goes on along the minus strand of NC_138770.1, from coordinate 221,100,717 downwards.
TTTTTTCTACACAGCTTCACATTTTACTCATCACTCCGCCTTATGCTTTTTTGCAAGCACATCTTGGTTACACTGGGCCTTCCAGCGCACCGCATCTCTTCTCACAGCCCCTCACTCTTTCTTTGGCACCCCCCTTTCTGCCAGGGTATGTCTCTTCTCACAATTGGATCACTTATCACCTGATTACTTTGTCACTTTGGTTTTCTTTTGGTACACCTCCTTTTCACTCTCTTTTTCTCACAGGTACCCTCCCTTTCTATTAGAGGTGTCTCTCTCTCCCCCCTCTTGGTCTTCTCCTCTCTCACTTTCCCTTACAACTTGGTTTCGTTCTGGGCTTCACCAGCAAGCCCTGGTTATTTCCAATTTGTATCTCCTTGGTGGCTTTCTTATTGGCACTATTTTTGGGTCTATTCATTTGAGTATATGTATCCAATATTGTTGACAATTTTGTTCCTGAAATGGCTTTCTCAGTATATCCTATTTTTATAGTATATATATATATATTTATTGAATGTTTTTTTATACATACCTACAGACCCCGTCTCTTGGCTTACAATGTGCCTTTACCATCATATTCTCAAGCAATACACCTGGAGTACTTTGAGTTGTTTTGGCTATGGTCCTCTCCTTCCCCCCCTGTTGTCCCCCTGCTGGACATATTCCGCGCCTCAGCCCCGGGTCAGGCTTTCTCCGGATCCCCTGTGGTCCCTCATTCCCAGACTGGATAGCTCATGAATTCTGATACTGCTTAAGGTAGTGTCTTTTTCTTATATACCTTCCAAATTATTTCATTACTTAAATCAATATATTAATACAATCCATATTCTCACTTTATAGACATATATCTAAGCTCCTGATGAATGGACGGAGGTCCATGAAACGCGTCGAGCCTACGATCACTCAGATATTTTAGCGTATTATGACATATTTTAGATTGTGAGCACACAGAGATTACGAGGTCTTATTGTACTTATTTACTTCAGAGAGATCCGCATGTGATCCGAGAAATATTGTATTATATTGTATCTGCATTTGTCTGTACTAATATTGTACCATGCTATTTACTATATCTCTGTGTGTGTCTATGCAATAATATCTTCATATGTTTTTGTATTTTTGCAATAAACTTCCTTGTCTAGTCAACCTCATTTAAAGTCCCACACTCTTGCTTTTATTTTTATGTATAAATCACAGGGATGGAGGCCACTAGACATGATATGTGGCAGGTCATAGACGAATTCTCTCCTTTGCATTTTGTCATTTTTTTTTTTTATTTTTTTTTTTTTTTAACGAGTAATGGCATAGATCTGTGTTTTTTTTTTTTTTTGCGGGACTGCGACATTGCGGCGGACAGATCGGACCCTTGACTGACATTTTTGACACTTTTGGGGTTACCAGTGACATTACTACAGTAATCAGTGCTATACATATGCACTGTTACTGTAAAAATGACACTGGCAGGGAAGGGGTTAACTTTATTAGAGAGCAAGGGGTTAAGTGTGTCCCTAGGGGCGTGCTTCTAACTGTAAAGGGGCATGGCTTTTGATGTAACCACAGAGACATACGATCCTACATAGCAGGATCGTATGATCTCTGCTGTTACATCAGGGAGAATGACAGGCGGCTTTGTTTACATCAGCCGCCTGCCTTTCTCCCTCTCTAGCGGGAGATCGCGAGTGACCAGCGAACATCAGAAGCCTCCGGTCACTCGAGCGGGGATGCCGTGAACGAGCGGGGGCGGGAGCGTGCCTCCGGCGGTGCGAGCCCGCCCCCTATTGGCTTGCAAGCGAGTGACGTACCGGTACAACACTTTGCCTGCACGGGGCAGACCGCCGCAGTATATGTACTTGCGGCGGTTGGCAAGTGGTTAACTTGTATTTAATAAAATGTATAAGTTTTATACAGTTGTGATTTATGAGTACCCAACAGGGCAGTTCAACACCTTAAAAGTTCAGTTTTTCTTTACCCTTTTCCTACTGACTGTTTTTGGGATGTGGTGTTAACTGGATTGGCTCTGGCATATATATATTTTTGTCTCTCCATAGATATTATGTGTACAATTATCTAAAGATGGAAAATAAACAAATGACAATGACTAATGACACTAACTAAAAAGACTACTTTAAAGGGAAAAAAATAAATAAATATATATATACTGACTTTTCTGTTGTCTACTGTTTTCTGTCTACTAAGACCACTTTGGTTAAGAATATCACATTAATTTTTTGTAGAAAAACAAATTATTAACTCAAATTTGCAGGTTTCAGTCCTCAGAGGTTCAGTAAATCCTGTAAAGCGGTGAATCTCATTGAAGTCTATGAAAGTTGAATCGCAATTTCGGACAGTCATTCACGGAGGTAACATTAATTTCAGCTATAAGAAATTTTCTGCACACAACACTTCAGGCCTTAGGACCTTTTTCGATAAATGGACAATTTGGGATCAAACTTTTACTGTCTCAAAACAATAAACTTGGATATAGCTTACTTACTGTTATTTGAGCTGAACGAGTTTAGTGAATTGGTGCTTGGTACAACTGTATGTGGTGTTAGGTCATTTTCTATATAACTTTCATTTTATTTTCCATGTTAATTATAAAATCCAACTTTGTATTTGACACATTTTGTGTGGATCCTTATGGATGGTGATACGGTTGAGGATACATTTTGTGTCCTTGTAAACATCAGTATTGCTTTGACATGGCTGTACATTTTGTTGAGGGTAAAGATGTATGTTTTCCTATCACAATAAAAACTATCTGAAAGAAAGTTTAATCTTGTTAGTAAGTTTTACCCATTTATAGGGCTAACAGGCAAAATTCGGTCAAAAAAAGGCATAGGAAGCTGGGCATTGCCATGAGTGACATGTACCAATGCAGAAAAAAAAAAAAAACATATCCTACAGCAGAGAGAGGGTCTTGTTATCCGGTTTTGAAGGCAACATTGAAAATACACAAATCCTGCAAATAATATGCTTGAGAGATGCTTTAAAACTGTACATGGTGTTACATAGTTACAATCTGATTCATTTCAGTTTGAAACACTAATTAAAAAAAAAAAAAAAAAATGTAACTACTATGTGGTGTCCCCTTAATATTGCAACCAGACCCTTATCTAGGCAATGATCCTAGCTGGCCAGGAAAGGGAAGCCAGGGCTGCCTCTCTTTCTATACTAAACCATGCCACATGCCCTTCAACATCGGGGGGGTACTATGCAGGGTGAGGCAACATGGAAGATGGGGAAGAGACCCTTGTTCCAAGGGTAAAAGGTACCCTTGTTTCAGTGTTGGCAATGTTGCGGGACAAGGACCTCTTTCCTACCTCTGATGCCTCAAGAAGTAGGTAGATGTAATATGGGGGAATTATTAATGAAATTAGTACAGGGGTACATGAATACCTCATTCCCATTTCCACAAAGAGTTATAAGTAAATAAATACACATGCATCAAAAAGTTCTTTATTTAAAATAAAACCCACACACATACTTAACTGCTTTTAATATACATTTTAGCAAAGGAGATGTATGGGGGTTTATAAAAAATAAACGTACATACTCACCTGAGTTATGCTGCAGATGTCCCACAAAGGCTGATTAATCAGTTTTCAGTCTGTTCAAAGCAGAGAGAAAAATTTGTTAGTGCTGAGCTGACTACAGATCTCACCTGAGCCTTGAGAAGTAAAGCCAGCTGTCAGTCAGGCAGCTGCATGAATTCTGACAATATTGTCAGGATTCAGCCTGAGGCAGGAGCAGCTCTGCCACATCAGCTGACAGCGGTCAATAGCCTGTGTCACATACCTTGCGGCTGAGCCTGTCATGCAGAGGGAGGCCTCACATACAGCCCTGGCTTGGGGACCACTGATGTTGCATCAGGGGCCGCAAGAACATGGTGAGGTATGAGTGCCTGTGTAGTCTTCTGCTGGTACCAGTGATGCATAGCAAGTGCATCACTAGAGTTTGCTGGATAGCTGGAACAGCAGATGGCAGCAGGAACAGCAGCCCCTGGACTGATAGACATCCGGCTGCAGTTTTCAGCAGCTGACTGTAAATGCAGGAATATTGGCGGCCCACCGCTGAAGAAGCACCAGCTAGGCAGGGTGCAAGCAGGATAGATGAACAAATGGATGCAAGATCAGACAAGCCAGGTCAGCAACAGACGGTCAAGTACACGCATAGACGGCAGGTAGAGAATCGTCAGGATACAGACAGAGGTTGGCAACACATGATTAGACAGATGAGAAGAAGGCAGAGTAAAGTCCAGGGACAAGCCAAGGTTGGGGCAGGTAACATTTAAGCAAAGTCAGGAATAAGCCGGGTCAATCACAGAAGCTAGCAGAGTCAGATACAGGAACACGGTACAGCTGCAGATCAGACAGCAATAAACTAATGGGCTCTCACACTCTGGACATGTTGTGGGGAATATATTGATAAAAAAAGAATAGCCGCACTCCAAGCTGCATCCAGATTCAGTTTATTGGACGAACATCCCAAGTGTTACAACAGTGTACAGGTACCTCTACACTGTTGTAACACTTGGGATGTTCGTCAAATAAACTGAATCTGGATGCAGCTTGGAGTGCGGCTATTCTTTTTTTTATCATTGTGTGGGGAGGCGAGCCGAGGCAGGCACCCATTAGCATCCTTCCTTTTTCTCACCTGGAGAAGCGAGTCTTTCTTTTCTTGGATGTGGGGAATATATTATTATTATGCATGTTATTTACCTGTATAAACCTCCCTTGTGTAGACATCCAAAAGCCCTGTGACTACTGTTGGGTGTCACAACTTGGATGTAATGTCAGCAGCCACAGCAGACTTACAGTTATCACTCTAGTGACACTTTACAGTATTCCCCTTCCTGTACAGTAACAATAACCTCTTCATGACCGCACTATAGCCAAATGACCACTTCAACACGGTCGCACATTGCTGGGAGGGCATCATATGATGTCCTCATGTAATCGCGCTTCTCGCGTGCCCCCTGCGGCACCCATTTGCAGGCATCTGTGATCGCTGTGTCCTTGGGACAATCTGATCACAGATCATGGTAAAAAGCCAATCACAGTGGCTTTTTACAACATGCTCAGCTCTATCCAATCACAGCTGATCACAGTGTTAACAGGATTTGCCAGTGATCAGCATTCCTCTCCTCACGCTAACAGCGTGTGAGGAAAGGCGAGTCAATAACCTGCAAAGCCACAAAGAGGACATCTATACTGATAATCAGGGCACTAATCATCAGTGCCCTAATTATCAGTACAGTGCCAACAGTGCCCACCAGTGCTGTCAATCAGTGCCCATCATTGCTGCCACTCAGTGCCCATCAGTGTTGCCTGCCAGTGCCTATCAGTGATGCCTATCATTGCTGCCTATTAGTGCTCATCAGTGCTGCTTATCAGTGAAGTCAGTGCAGTCTATCAGTGCCGCCTGTCAGTGCCCATAATTGCTGCCTATTAGTGCCCATTATTGCTGCCTATCAGTGCCCATCAGTGCCACGATCAGTGCAGCCCCATCAGTGCCTCCTTTTGAGGGCCTCATCAATGCCAATCAGTGCCACCTAATCAGTGCCCATCAATGCCGCATCATTAGTGCCCATAAGTCCAGCCTATCAGTGCCCATTAGTGCAACCCCATCAGTGCACATCAGTGAAGGAGAAAAATTACTTATTTACAAACTTTTATAACGGAAACTAAGAATACAACTATATTTTTCAAAATTTTTGGCCTTTTTTTCGTTTGTTTTGCAAAAATAAAAAAATAAACCATTAGTGAAAAAATACCACCAAAAGAAGGCTCCATCGTTCTCAAAAATTTGCTAAAAATGTTGTTTGTGTACAGTGTTGCATGACTGCGCAATTGTCATTCAAGGTGCGACAGCACTGAAAGCTTAAAATTTGCCTGGGCAGAAAAGGGAGTTAAAGTGTCCAGTAGGCAAGTGGTTAAAGGTTATGTAGGGAGATGAGGGGGGAGGGCGGAGTAGCTGGGCCAGCACAGAGCATAATTAGACACTGCCAGAAGAGGAGAGCACTTTGGCATGCAAGGAGGAAGGGAATTTACTTAAATTACTTAACAAGTTCAAAGGTACAGTAAACAAAACATATTTATTAAAAGGAAAAGCATTGCAAGTAAGTAATCAATGACAATCCCTAATGTTCCTGTGCTTTTATCTGCAATTTTTAATAAATGCTTGACTGTTTTTATATCTGCCTGGAGTTCACCTTCTCCTGGAACTCTGGGTTCAGTCATGTTTAATGTGTCATGTTTAGAACGAACTTATTGAGGGCATTGACCAATTATGCTTGTGTAAATACCAGTTCGAGGATTTCTTGTTTGCTGCCTTTCTCATTACTGCCCTAGGTCTAATTCTTCTACTTGTTTATACAGTACTCATGGCTGATGTACGTATGAGTCACAGAGGAATTGTTTTCCAGGAACAGAATAACAAGGCTCATTCCCTTGACAGATTACATTTTTCAACAGATATAGTTACAGTGTGCTAGCCTCTCATATCTACAATATGAAACAGATAAAGAGGAACACACTGCTGTCATTGACCATGTATTCTTTAATAAGGGGGGTCTGATTGTTTCGCATTTATGTAGCACCATCCTAGTCAGGTGAAAGATAAGAGAGTGTAGTTTCTGGCTCTCTCTGCTTACCACAAGAGCAGCAGGTAAAACATTTATTTTATGCACTCTGCTTATCAGGGAGCAGGATTGATAGTTAGGTCTACTCAGTGTGCCCAGTGTGTGATTCATCTGGTCTCAGGAAGTGTCCCCAGCTGATCCAATGGGGAGGCACGTTCGAGGCTGAAGGAAATCTGACCAGTGACACACAGACTTTTAGTACTGTCCCAGGGGTTGGCACAAATAGTGGTGCATTATGGGACAGGGTATAAAAAGCCACGGACACATGAGGTAGAGGTCTTTGGGCGGGAAGCCAGGTCCCAGAAGGTGGGTGGCGGCTGCCTCCTCTTCTGCAACAGTTGGTGGTGGTCACAGGCAGTCGGCCTGGTGTACCAGGGGCATGAGACTGAACCCAGAGGTCCAGAAGAAGCTGACTACAGGAGTTGGGGCACAGCTGAATCTGGAAAAACAGTGTCCGTGAGTACAGAGGAACTTGCCTAGGGGTCTGCCCAGGAATGGCACCACTCCGGAGTGTAGAGTCAGTGGATGGGTGTCAGTTAGCCCAGAGAGAAAGGGGGTACTAAGGGAGTGTCTTGTAGAGAAATGTAATGGAAACACTTACCTTATTTGTATTCAAGTGGCAGGATAGAGCAGTGGCCTTGCAGCATTCTCAAGTTTCGAGTCCTCAGCATTGTGAATAGTTAACAGTTGAAGTATCCCACTCATCCCTCCTCCCATCCCAATTACAAAAAAAACCACAAAATCAGCATCCCCTGGACTGATCTTTGACTGAGCCAAGAACCTAAAGTACTAAAGATTCTTCTTGCAGTTGCTACCGGTAACCCAGGGGAATCCTTAAAGTGTAATCTCCAGCAGCCCTCTAGGGGGCAGTGCTACATTTGCATTACAGTAAATGCTGAACAAAATGTGCCAGACTGGTTACATATGACATTACATGTACAATAGTATGCCATTCAGTTTGCTAGTGTTATTGGTATTATTATTCAAACTTGTCACAAATGAAGTGAGATCACAGTCTAGAAGGGTTGACTGCATGCAATGTAAAAAAAAATCACATTTAGTTGTAAAATAATGGTGCCGTAAATCCATTTTTTCCTGTCTCTTAATGCTCATTATAATATAAAAAAACAAAAGAAACCTCCAAGCTTACCCACTAAAAACAAACCTAGTGCCAAAAAAGACTAATCAATAAATGTTGCAGCCAACCACCATTATGTGTTCCCACACCAGAAGTCACAATTCAATACAAAAAGTGCAGCGCTACAAATGATAAATGAATAAATAAATGACCAAATAAATAAAAGAAAAAAACTTCAAAATCATATAAATGTGTGTTCAAGGCATATAAATATATTAAATTCCTAATGTGCCAAAAAATGCATCAAAAATATAACAACACCAGTCTTTCGCTTTATAGTGATATAAATCTTTAAACAACAGATGTTTCCCCTTTAAATATTTTGTGCAAAAATGAGTGATCATATCTGTCCATCACAGTGCTTCAAATGAAAACGTGCTTCACTGCTGTGTCCCACCACCACCACTGTGTCTCAGCTGCCTCCTTGCTCAATGGTTCGTCCTACGCTAAGGTAAGGTCACCATGTGCATTCCCATTGAGACTGGGATCTGTATATTGCAGCAATCCACCTGAAGGCTCAAGAGCTTGATTACTGTTTACCCTGGATCCAGCCCACTCAGCAGAAGGAGAGAAATGAAAAACTCCTCAGGATGTAGAAATCCCACATAATACAATTTTATTAGTTAAAGTATAAAAATGCATTCACAAGTAATGTACACTGAAACACAGTGCACAAGATAAATCAACTTTTTTTTTAAATTACAGACACATTTCGCTTTTAAGAATAGACATCAGTGGAAGACGCCGGTAAGATGGCCAACCACAGAAATTCCGGGAGTGATGATGTAATGTAGCCCCATCTTGACGCGTTTCGTCATGAGGAATAGTGACTTCCTCATAGGACTTCTTTTATTTATTTAGTCATTTTCTATTCATCTATCATTTATTCTCCTTGTAATATATTACACACTGCCAGACTCCTAGAAATCTTCATCTTTTTCCTAATTAGTTAACCTTAACATGTCAAAGTGTTTTTCTTTTTTTTCTTGGGGCAGATTATCTGTATTTAATGTAGAAAAAAATTCTTATTGTTTTTTTTTTATAAATGTTTCCCTTCATATAGAACTACTGATTGCAAATAGTAGGATTTGTATATATTTTAAATGTCCTATGTAATGTCATAAACATACAGGAAATGACTCATGTCACTTAAAAAAAAAAAAAAAAAAGTAATATTCCTGTGCTGCACTATGCAGGGAAATGCATGCCAATTCTTTTGGTGTGAACAAATCCTTCTCTGTTATTTGATGTGAAAAAACATCTGTTCTTGAAATGCAAAGGGTTTATTTATTTATTTTATTTGCATATTGTCTGTTTAGCTTCCCTTATAGCTCTTAGGCTGCATTTGTACTTCTTTGGAGCGTATTGCTCTTGTACTTCTTTGGAGCGTATTGCGTCCCGCGATTTTGTTTGCGCGATGTTGCCGCGATTCGGCAGGCGGAAATCGCGGCAACATCGCTCGGCGTTTGGGGGGCTATTGCAAATCAACGGGCAACGCTAGACGTCCCGCTATTTGCAATAATCTCCGGATCGCGGGCGGAACCGCGGCGGTTCTGCCCGCGATCCATACGCTCACATGTGAACGGAGCCTTAGTGAACAAACAAAATATCACAGCACTGCACAAAAGTGTCCAACCACTAAGATGGCCATTCATGGTCTTAAAGTCAGTCAGTTTAGCAGCAACTGGCTAAATTTCAATCCATGTATGTGCAGGGAGATTGTACAGAAGTCAATCAGTATCTAAACCTTTTTCCAGCTGCAAAGTATCCAAATTCTTGAGGCACCCCAGTCTAAAATGTAAAAGACATAAATGGCACATTAAAAAAGTTGTAAACCCCAGAAGAAAAAAAAAGAAAAAAAAAAAACCTGTAAGACAACGGCATTATGAGCTAGCATGCAACGCGCATTATAAAATACCTACTTTAGAACGAAGCCCTTCCAGTGGTGCCTGCTCACCGCTGAGACGGCTGAAATCTTTCCCACACTTTCTTCCGGGTTTTGCATGCTCTGGTTGTGAGTGGCTGGAGCCGCAATGACGTCACTCCCGCGCACGGAGCCTCTGTTTACGGCCTGGGCTCTGAAGGTCCGACCCGGTAAGCCATGCGCTGACAACGTCATTGGCTGCATGCACTCTGAATTTCTCCTAAACTGTGCAAGTTTAGGAGATATTCACAGTACCTACAGGTAAGCCTTATTATAGGCTTACCTGTAGGTGCAAGTGGTGTAACAGGGTTATCAACCACCTTAACCACTTGCCGACCGCCGCACGACTATTAACTGCGGCAGTCAGCCCCCTACAGGCAAAACGACGTAGGGCTACGTCGCTCGCCCACGAGCCTCTAGGGGGCGAGCGCGCGCCGCCGGAGGTGCGCTCCCGCCCCCGCTCGTTCACTAACATCCTCGCGCGAGTGACCGGCGGTCACTTGCGATCTCCCGCTGGAGAGGGAGAAAGGCAGGCGGCTAATGTAAACAAAGCCGTCTGTCATTCTCCCTGGTGTAACTGCAGAGACTGTACGATCCTGCTATGTAGGATCGTACGTCTCTGTGGTTACATCACAAGCCACACCCCCCACAGTTAGAACCATGCCCCTAGGGATACATTTAACCCACTGATCACCAATAAAGTTAACCCCTTCCCTGCCAGTGTCATTTTTACAGTAACAGTGCATATGTATAGCACTGATTACTGTAGTAATGTCACTGGTACCCCCAAAAGTGTCAAAAATGTCAGTCAAGGGTCCGATCTGTCCGCCGCAATGTCGCAGTCCCGAAAAAAAAAATCACAGATCGCTGCCATTACTAGTAAAAAAAAAAAAACAATAAAAATGACATAAATCTTTCCCGTAGTTAGTAAACTAAATAACCTTTGCGCAAACCAATCAAAATACGCTTATTGCGATTTTTTTACCAAACATATGTAGCAGAAAACAAATTGGCCTAAAATGTTAAAAAAATTAGATTTTTACATTTTTTTTGGGGGAATTTCATATAAAAAAAATGTGAAATATAAAAAAAATGTGAAAAATATTGTTATTTTTCAAAATTGTCGCTCTTTTTTTGTTTATAACGCAAAAAGTAAAAATCGCACAGGTGATCAAATACCACCAAAAGAAAGCTCTGCTTGTGGGGAAAAAAAGAGATCAATTTAATTTGGGTACAGCGTCGCATGACCGCGCAATTGTCCGTTAAAGTCACGCAGTGCCGAATCGCAAAATAGGCCCTGGTCTTTGAGCAGCCAAATCGTTCGGGTCTTAAGTGGTTAATGGGAAACACAAGCTTTGGCTCATGCACACAACTACTATGAAAATAACTTCATGTCAGAGGTTCCCCTATCATCACGAGTCCTCACATCTATGATCCAAGCTGGGTCTAGTGCTCTTTTCACCCCAGGGGAACTGGCATGGTTGAGAAACACTGGTCTATGGTCACCCTTGCTTTTTTAATGCTTCTATCCAGCATGTACATTAAATGACTTGACTCCTGTTTAGAAGACTAATTGAAATCCCTAAATTACATCTGGACTGTGTGTAGATAACTGACACAGAAAGCTTTTTTGAAGAAAGAAATTAAAGGCCCCAATCACACCTGAGTGTTTTTTTTTTTTTAGCTTGACGCTTCAAGCTCCAAAATTCTCAACACAAACTCCCATGTATTAAGTGGTGGCTGTTTACATACGAGTGCTCAGACACATGTAACTCAGTATTTGACACTCCAAAAGCTACATGAGCTACTTTTTATGCACATTTGGACATTTTGGGCACCAAAGACTTGAATTGAAAGTGCGTTTTTGTCCTTTTTTAAGGCTGAAAGAACTGATCTCTTCCACCTATTGCTTTTCATTGTCTAAAACAAAAATGCCTGAAGCTTCAATATAATGTAAAATACTTGAAATAGGTTTTTAAACTGCTTATGTGGAAAAAATACCCTTAAAAATGACATGGAAATCACTCTGCTCAGGTGTGATAGCAGCCTAAAGATAATATTTACACTTGTAAATGGTACTTCCTTTGTGTTATCAGCTCCACCACCCTTCAGCTAAGATAATGATGAATAATTGATGTCAGTATTGTACATAATCATGTAATTAAAAGACAAAGTATGGGTTTGCTTTTTTTACCCTCATCATATTGCTTGTGAGCTGCTAGTATATAAAAATATTTCCCTCTGAAAACTGCACCCTTTCTTTTAAAATCAAGGTAAATACCTGTGGGAGGGTCTACAAGTCTTCTCTGGATTTTGATTTTCATGCCCACAGATTTGATGAGATCCACTCCCTTTACTTTACCTGTGTTTGACTGATGATGTCTGCTCTGGGCTGTCTGTTCACATCAAAAACTTCACACTACACTACAGACACCCTATATCTACACATTGTGTAGCTGGATTCCATGCTGCACAGCTGTTTTTATCTAGGAACCTCACAGGTCAGAACTGCAGCATGGCAGCCAGCTACACAGTGTGCAGATAGAAGCTGTCTCTATCATCCGAGAATCAATCTGAGCTGTGTGAGAGGAGGAGGGAGGGGTAGGGGAGGGAGAGTAGCTGTGCTGCTGTACTGCATGTGAGAAGGAGCTCAATGGGTGCAACAATCATGAAGGGGGGGGCACAACTGAAATCTAGAGGGGGGGAGCATAGCCCTCCCAGGACTCACCCCCAGATCCAACCATAACCATACCCATGCCAGACCTTTACTGGGACCTACATGACAGATGAAGTGCCCCTGCTGGAAAAAACAAAAGGAAGAAGGAAATAAATCACAGGGGGTTCATGATTATGGCAATATTTATTATATATTTAACCTATTCCATACTTCTTCTTAAAGTGGTTCTAAAGGCTTTAGTTGCTTTTCCTTAATGCATTCTCTGCATTATTGTAAAAAACCTTCTGTGTCCAGGACCCCCCCCCCCCTCCTTATACTTACCCGAGTCTATTCCAATCCAGGGCTATGCATGAGAGCAGCAGCTCTCTCCTTTCTCGCTCTCTTCACAGATAGAAAAGAAGCAGCAGGAGTCAATCAAATTCTGTGATAAGGGAGCGGGGGACTCTGGAAAAGGATGATCCGGGTTGCTCTGTGCAAAACCATTGCACAACATAGCATTTAAGTATAACATGTTTGGTATTTTTAAAAAGAAGGTTTACAATCCAATCTTGATAAGTAATCAGATCTCTGTCTTGTGAAGATTTCTATGAAGGTCATTACCCTTCCATACAGTTATGAAATATACACTTAGTCAGTGTAATGAAATATGGGTATAATAAAGTAATCTCTTCTTGAAATGTAGTCATTGCCCCTTTTCACAGTATTTAAAAACAGTGCTGTTTATGTGTCATAAAGTTAAAATATAACATTTAGGCTCCATTCACACTAGTGCGATTTCAGATGTGATATCAGTTTCACAGAGTCACATGACAACAGAAATGACACTTTTTGTAACGGTGCCCATTCACATCAATGCTGTTGGAAAAGGTTCCTGTACTAATTTGGTGTGATTCCAGTGCAATTGTGGCCCAGTAGAATATGCAAACCACTTCAAAGTTGCATCCAAGTTGCACTACCAAATCACACTGAAAATCAGATCAAAATCAGATAGCAGCTGTGTGAACCTAGCCTTACAGATATGTCAAAGTGGTGCAATCAGCTTCTTTTTGATAATGTTTCTTTTGTATCCCAAGCATGGTTTACTAGATCACACAGTATTTTCCAACCTGTTAATAAATACAGTCAGCTTGGTTTAATAGAATTTAGCAGTTGGGTTAGTTGGATTACCTCTAGCTTTGGTGGAACCTAATAGTATAAGTGTAGTGTGTACAATCTGATCTCTCCTGCTGTACAGGTCTATTTCACAATGCAGCTATAAGTGAATCTCCCAGAAAGTTGGTGCCCTTGCCTAGAGTTTAATATGTGCTGGCTTCTGAGAAATGTTCATATGCATTATTTCTTTAAAACATGCATTATTTCATATGAAAAAACATGACTGAAAAGAGATAAAAAATAAAAAATGTTCTTGTTCTGTCTTTAAAGTGTTACTAAACCCAGGAGCCTGCATTCACTATATCTGGTCTCCCACAGTACACACAACATGGAAATGCAATTATTTTAGTAAATATAAACTGCTAAACACCTTTTCTCATCAGCCGCTTGTGACTTCTATCAGTGCCTGGCTAAAGCTTGTATGAGGAGTTTTCATACTGTACTGGCTGTCCTATCAGGATGCATGACCCCTGACCCTCTATCTGGACAGTGCTGATTGGCCCTGTGCTGATCACATGCACTCTCCCAAGAAAAAAACAAAACATCTCTAGCAATACACACCAAACAGAGCATGTGCAGCCTGATTCCAGTAACTCTGTCTTACCGGGACATGTCATGGGGACAATGCAAAAAGAGGAGTATCTGTGCATACAGGATCAAACAGTCTTTTTACACAATGTAGAAGATTAACCCCTTAGGTTACACAGTGAGTATAACAAGCATGCTTTACTGCATATACAGACTGATTTTACTGTTATGGGTTTAGTAATACTTTAACATAACAAACAAAATATATACCAAAACTATGCACTATCCCATCCTCAAGAAATATTTTTAATAATACTTTTCGACAGTTATTGTCCATGGTACAGCAGAATCAGAGCAAAGCATGCTAGAGATCCAGCCAAGCCAAACAATTAATGCTGTGTATGCATCTCATGCATACTGAAGGAATCAGACGGCGACTTCCTATTGCCCGAGGACATATGCCTTGTGATTGAACTCAGTAAACTAAGTCCATACACAATAGAGTTGTCAGGCATTGGGTTTGCATGTTACTTACTTTACCAAGTAGGAAAATCTTGTTTTACATAGACTACAGAGTCTATACCGATGTGTTGTTGAGCAAGCATATAATATCTCAGTTGTATTCAAAAGCAATATTTTAAATGATGAATGAATTAAATAACTTATAATGGTAAGGGTTCATTCACACTATCTGCTGTGACCTGCATTGTTTGCACTGGATAAATGCAGGTCACTGCTTGAACACAATGCAGCATGTCTGCATTTTTCTGCAACACACTGAATGGCACTGCATGTCATCGTGCCGCAGTGCAATGCACCAAGCTGCTGTGAATTGACATGAATAAAGTCAGGTCTGGTGCAAGGATTTTTGCCGCCCTAGGCAAAATAGAAATTGCCACCCCCCCCCCCATATGCTCTACCACCCCCCATCCCAAGTTGCTGAAGGGGTTAAAACCCCTTCAGTGACTTACCTCGGCGTTGGGTGAGGCTCTGCCTACTCTCCTCTCCCGCTGATGTCAGCAGGCAGGGGGAGACCTAATGTATTAAACCTCCCAATAGAAAAGCATTATTCAATGCTTTCCTATGGGGATCTCGGCGACGCTGGAGGTCCTCACATAGCGTGGCTTGCTGTAGCGCTCAGGCGGCACAGCTTGAGGAGTGCTGAACCGGCTGGCGGCCAGTCCATTACTGATTCCGGGTGCAGGATGCCGGCGCCACCTGCTAAGTTGCGCCCTAGGCGGCTACCTAGGTCGCCTTACAGGTAGCGCCGGCCCTGAAAAAAGTTGACAAAAAAAATGCTGTTCTGTTACAACAATTGTAGAGGGACAGTTTAGTTAGCTGCAATAAACTAACATTGAAGTAACCCTGTCAACCCTGAAGCTTCACCACTTTCACTAAGCTCTGGGAAAAAATGAGTACAACTCCACTTAAAAAATGCAAAGTTGCATAGTCACGTTGCCAAATGTCCCCAACCCCTGATACTCAACTTGCCAGTGCTTTCTCAAGGACCCATTACACAGACACTTTCCCCGGAATGGTCAGGGAGACATCACCTCTTTAAAATGTATGTAAAGGCAACCAATATTTTTTATTTTTTTTAGTTTTGGATAGAAAAGGAAGTGCAGACCCTCAAATTGTATGACAAAGGAACACATCCAAGATGTGCTGGGACTTCAAAGTTTGATTATACAAAGCAGTGATGGAAACATAATCATTTGAAGAGTTCCCTGGCACTGATGAAGAAACAGGAGTACCCTCCAATGGGTACACAAAAACAGCACCAGACCAAGTGGTAGACTTCCAAAACACATAAAACAGACAACATATTTTGGAGCCAATTTCGTCCCCCTTCACCAAGACCTTAAATCAAGTCTGACTTCTCAATAGACTCAAAAGCAGACATTGTTATATTGATCTGTATAGGTTAAATATTCACAAAATTAGGATCTTTTGAGTTCATTTAAAGTTCTAACTTGATTTTAAATCCTGATGAAAGGGGAGTGGTTTGGATATCTCCCAACTTTTTGAGATGGGAACGAGGGAGACCTATTAGCAAAAAGTATTTAGGTATAGGACACACCCCCTCTCACACCCCCTTAAAAGAGATGTATGATTTTTGTTTTTTATTTAAATTTATACTTACCTAGATGGATGCAACATTGGTCTGATGCTGCATCTGTCCACCGGCACCTCTAACAGAGAACCGAGTGATTGGACACCACCGATCGCTCAGTTCTCACAGCTCTGCCAGCAAAGAGCTGCTGACTGTCAGTCACTGCTCTCTGCTCTGCCCCCTCCTCGCTCACTGGAGCGCTGGGCTGTGGAGGGGCGGGAGCGGCCAGCTCAGACTCTCAGTGGCTCGCTGAGAGGCTGAGCCGGGTGACGGTCCAGGCATCTGGGTGTATCCTGACTCTATGGCTGTGATGATGTGGAGCCTGGACCGACTCTGTGACATCAGCAGAGAGCGGACTTCAGCTCGTTCTCTGCTGAAAATGGGTCACAGGAGTGCAAAACGAACTGCACTCACTCCTGTGATTCATAGGAGATGTACATCAAAACGAGCTTTGGCTGTACTCCTCCTTTAACCACTTAAATACCAGGCACTTTCCCCCCTTCCTGGCCAGGCCAATTTATAGCTTTAACGCTGTTGCATTTTGAATGACAATTGTGCGGTCATGCAACACTACCTAAACCAAATTGATGTCATTTTTTTCCCACAAATAGAGCTTTCTTTTGGTGGTATTTGATCACCGCAAGGTTTTTTCTTTTTTTGCTAAACAAATAAAAAAAGACCGAAAAGTTTGAAAAAAAAAAGTTTTTTTGTTTATGTTATAAAATTTGTAAATAGATATGTTTTTTCCTGCACTGATGAGGCCGCACTGACAGGCAGTGATGAGGAGGCACTGATGGGGTGGCACTGATGGGGTGGCACTGATATGCAGCACTGATATGCAACACTGATATGCGGCACTGATATGTGGCACTGATAGGTAGAACTGATATGCAGCATTGGTGGGCACTGATAGGTGGTACTGCTGGGCACTGATAGGTGGCACTGATGGGCACTGATAGGTGGAACTGGGTGGCACTGATGGGCACTGATAGGCTGCACTGGTGGGCAATAATGGGCAATGGTGGGCGGCACTGATATATGGCAATGATGGGCACTGGCGGGCATCACTGATGGGGAGGGCACTGGCGGGCTCCCTGAGCCCTGATTGCCATCCATGGTGGCCATGGTGGGCATCCCTGGGGTCATGGGTGGGCATCCCTGGTGGTTCTAGTGGCACCCCCCCTAAGGGTCTGCACTGGTAATCAATGCTCTGATTACCAGTGCAGACCCCCCCCATCAGGAGAGCCACAGATCGGCTCTCCTCTACTTGTGCCTGTCAGGCACGAACTGAGGAAAGCCGATCAACGGCTCTTCCTGTGTACTATGTGACCAGCTGTGACTACGTCAGTAGGCTCTTTACCGAGATCGGAGATGCGGTGTGTCAGAGTGACACCGGGGGCGCGCAGAGCGCATTATCCTGTCGCCGTCATATGACGTCCGGTCGGGATAATGCAACCACCTTTTCCGCCGTCATTTGCCTATAGGGCGGGCGGGAAGTGTTTAAAGGAGAACTATGATAAATTATACCCACAATCTTTTTTTTTTTTTACCACTACTATTCCTTTATACTAACTATTTCAGCCATTCTGTGGGAGAAGAGAGAGCAGTGTGCTTGTAGATTGGCGTCCTATTTTTTGTGTTTTCACTATGGATCCCATCATGAGTATGTGTGAGGAAGTGCTCCTGATGTTGCTGTTGCTGAGGCATCCGAAGACATAGAAACTTGCGTTAGAGGACCAGAGTTCATCGCTACTGGACTCATCCATTGATGCAAGCAACAGCACATGGTGAAAATTGTGTTTTTTTTACATTTTTATATGTTCAAAAATTATCAGAAATGTTTTACCCTTTAAAAACGCTTATAAACGCAAACACACATGTAGCACCCTCCTAGGTAGGTGCTAGAGAGAGAGAGAGAGTATAGTTTTCAATCCTGTCTGCTTACCAGAGGGATTGCAAGTAATTCTATATTGTTCTCTGCCTATCAGAGAGTAGGATCTGCTAGTGAGGTCTGCTCAATGTGCTCGGGTGCAACTCAGTTTGTCTGCAGAGTGTTTCACACTGGTCCAATAGGAAGGCATATTGGACAGTGGGAGGAAACTTGACAAATAAGTGCACAGGTGTTTAATACAGCCCTGGTGATTTGTAAGAGGAAGGTGCCTCATTGCATGCTGGGATACTGTATAAATGCCAGGAGCACATGTGCTCTGGGGCTCTCGGCTTGATAGCGGAGTCCCAGAGGGAGGTGTAGCTGCCTCCATCTCTGTAGGAGTGCCATGCAGCCTCAGGTAGTCAATCTGAGGGCTTAGAGAGCTAGAGAGGAACTGAACCCGGAGGTCCTGTGAAGCTGACTGAAAGGGGAGACACTGAAGGATCTGATTCTGCAGTACAGTGAGTACAGATCTGTGTCAAGGGGCCTGACCTGAGGAGGGCCACCCTTGCAGCTAGAAGAGTCAGTGGATTGGTGTCAGTAAAGGGGATGCTAGTGAGTGCCCTGAAGATAATGTAGATTCACCAAGTCTATTGCTGGAGAGAAAAAAAGCAAAAGAGCAAGGAGACTTAACCCTTTCCATACATGTGGCAGTATGGATTAAGCAGTGCAGCTGCTTCCACAGGCAACCTGGTGAGGCCAAGTGAGAGTTGTCCTTATCCATTGTGAATAGTTACAGTTGGAGTATCCCACTATTCCCTTCTCCCATCCAAGTTCTAAAATAAACATCAAAACTAATACCCCTAGATTGTTTTCTAAGTGACAAGCCATCATAAGTAAGGATGAATGTGTGAACTGTACCCTAAGTGACTGTGTGCTGGTAATCAGAGGAGGCCCAACAAGTCATCATACAGCAAGCCTTACGGGGACAGTGCTACACGTATAATGTGGTTTTTGGCGTTTGAAATACCGGTAAACTACAGTCCTGAACGCGATTTTTCTGCTTTCAAAAAAATGCCAGTAACCTCCACTGCCTCTAAACTACTATAAATTACTGAGTGTACATGTACACATAAGATAAGATAGGGGAGAGTTCAGGGGCTGCTGAAAAAAAACATCCCACCTGCTCCTAAACTTCAGTTGGACATGAGGCCTTAGAAAAAAAAGTGAGCTCAGCAAGAGCAGCTTCCATGATTCTTTAAAGACAGGCATTCTATAAATTAACCTAATCATAGTAAATGAGGTTTGACTGCCATCTTCTGGATATGTATGGTATGATAGTCTCATATACACAGCCCTTTATAAGATCAAGCTTACAAGGTATGATTACTACTTCAACCAATGAGGATATACCAAAAACAAAGAAACCCACAACAATTGGGCTTTTATTATTGTGACTAGAATAAAATGTAAAGCTGATACATATGATAGAACTAATATGAGCGTAGACTATAGAAGGCCAGTTACCTCCTGTACACCAAGCTGCTGTTTTCATGACTCCTAGCTCAAAATTTGTCCCATATACTAAATAACATGCCTTTCTTTTCAACGAGCTTTCCAGGACAACTGAAGTGTGCAGATTTATTCTTTGGTTTGTTGAAAAGTTTATAGAAAATGATCAACATGTCTGCATCTTAATTTATGTTTCTAGGGCTTAGATGTTTGCTTCCTTTAGTGCTATTGAGCAGCTATAAGGCATACTTGGGTGGATTTATGCAAATGCATACTGATACGTCAATTCACCGATGGGATAATTGGAAAGAAGAGATCTTCGGTGTATCTTTTCCCCAACATTTAATAAACCGTAGTTTGAGGAAACATCTTGTCAGGTATTCTGTGGAAATTCATCCAATGAATGCTCAATGTCCAGGGATTTTTCCATTCTTGTTTTTTTTGTTGGTAGTTTTTTTACTGTCTTTAGATTCCATCCGAAGATCGCTCAAAGTACATCAAATCCTACAAATAAACAGAAACAATATGTTTTGAATATTGCATAGAACCAACATACTGGAAACTTGTAGTCTAAGCCCTATGCTTTACTTATTAATGCTCAAATTACTGTATATTTGCACTTTTGCAGCAAATTTGTGATAATACCTACTTTATATTTGGTACATGTCCCCTTTCCCGTAGCATAACGTAATATTAACCACTTAGATTTTACCCCCTTCATGACCAGGCCATTTTTCCACTATTTAGCAGTGCACTACTTTTAACTGGTAATTGCGCCATCATGCAATGCTGTAACCAAACAATTTTTGGTGGTATTTGATCACCACTTTTTATTTTTTTATTTTTTTTTTTTGCAATATAAATTAAAAAAGACCAAAAGTTTTGAAAAAAAAAAAAAAATTTTTTACTTTATACTATAAAACACATCCCAAAAAAATATATAATTTCTTCATAAATTTTGGCCAAAATTTATTCTGCAACAAGTAAAAAAAAAAAATCCCAATAAGTGTATGTTGATTGGTTTGCATGAAAGTTACACAGTGACTACAAACTATGGTATTTATATTGGAATTTTTATTTATTTATTTATTTATTTATTTTTATTTATTTATTTTTTATACTACGAATGGCGGTAATCAGCGATTTATAATGGGACTGCGGCAGGAAATCTGACACTAACTGACTCTGGGGGAACTAACTACCAATGATATCACCAGTGACACTAATACAGTGGTTAATGCTAATAATATGTCACTGTACTAATGACACTGGCTGGGAAGGGGTTAACATCTAGGGTAATCAAGGGATTAAATGTGTGCCTAACAATCTTTACTGTGTGTGTTTTACTTAGCAATGTTTCTGGTTTTTACTCCCTGCTTTGCGGGGAGAAGAAAAACAGCATATCGCTGCTGACAGTAGAGAGCCCTGTGTTGTTTACCTGCACAGGGATCTCTTCTGTCATTGGCTCAGCTGATCAGCGGGTTCCAGGCAGAAATTATTCACCGGGACTCACTAATCGGCTTGTGCTGTAGCAAATGGCAGCACAGCCGGGGCATTTGGCGCACGTGCACGATCCCCCTTACCCGTAGGTGCTGGATCAAGCACGTGTACGTGATCCAAAGTAGCGAGCGGGGCCACTCTGTTGCAGTAAACCACTGTAGGTGGTCTGCAAGTGGTTAAAGTAGTTTTAAAGGCTGAAGGCTGCATTCTCTGCATTACAGTGATAAATGTTCTGAGTGAGCCATTGGCTCCTGCAGCTGTCAATTAAAGCCAGTAAGAAGAGAGTGGGGGTTATGAACACACCGAGTCTGCTCAAGAGCAAGACCATATGAGTTCCCCCATAGCGACCTTGCTATTGTGGGCACTTGGCAGAGGGAAGAAGCCAATACCACCAGTGGGGGACCCAAGAAGAGGAGGATCGGGGTTGCTCTGTGCAAAACCATTACACAGAGCAGGTAAGTATAACATATTTGTGTCCAGCTGTGTCTGGCAATGAATCTTCTAGCTGAGCTATCTGAGATGCTGGACAGCACCCCGTCTGATTCATTGGACAATGCTATGTGCCTTGACTTCTAGCTGAACCTTGAACTCTTTGCTCCTCCAATGAACTTCCTGATTTAAGGCATGTCCCTGCACTTCCTGTTTGCCAGATTTTTGTGCTCTCTTAAGCCAGTATCTCACCCTCGTCTTCCCTGCTGCCGTCCATAATCTGCCTGATACCGACCTGCAACTACCCGTTACTGACCTTTGGCTTGTTTACTGACTACACTTCTGTTCGATCATTACCTGCTTATCTACTACTGGACCCCAGCTTGCTCACCTCCTGGTGGGGCGATCCTGAGAACCACGACCTGATACTAAAATGCAGCAAAATCCATCTCCACCATCAGGAGTTCTGGTGAACACCAGTTAGTATTTAGACTCCACTCCTCATGTCATCTGCCAGAGTGACTGCCTGTGTACCTATCCTGCTGGTCAGAGTTAGTCCTGCTACTTCTACAGCAACTGGTCTTCAAGCCTGACCCCTGATCGTGACATTGTTGCACTTGCAAATTGAGTAGCTTGCAGTTTGCCCAAAGGCTTGCTCCAGTGGGGTTCTCAAATTTGACTGCAAAAGTGGAAATATACTTTAAAGTTGACCTAGCATCATATATGATATTTCTTCATTTTAAGTACATGCATGGCAAGCAATGCAATGTGTAAGGCCTCTTTCACATTTGCGACCAGGGAGCGATAAAAACAGGCAGCTGAGCCACGGTTTTGCCAACCCCAACCACCCACACAGATGTTAAATAGAGCCAGTGGAGGCTCACATGTCACGGCAAGTTAACTCAGCCATTCAAATCACTGGGCCTGCACCGCCACTGCAAGCCAAACACTTTGTTTGTGTTTGTGGCGCATTAACCCCAATTGTACAGCATTCGGGAGGCGTCAGGATTGCCTTCAGCAGCACTTGGTTGTGTTGCCAAATGCCTGACATAGATCAGCCTCTGCTGTAGCCTCTCACCTCTTCCCTTGTTAAAAAATGACAATGTTATCGTCTGATCACCTGAGGCGAGGAGGCTAAGGAAATGTTTTCTCCTGCCTGCAGCAGACCGATGATATCTTCACTGCCAAGACAAAGTCATTGGGCTATTAATGCATAGTATTTAGTACTGATTGCAGGAAATTATTTTTGATTCATTTTTACTTGCAAATTAATTTGTATTTTTCAATTTATATGTATTTTATATTTAACATGTATAAGTTTAGCGCTGCACTTTAGGAGTGTATTATATATGTATTTGGGGTCAGATTTTTGTGCTAGCAGCTTTTTATTGATTGTATATAGATCCAAGCGTGGATTTCATTTTTTTTTTAGGACAAAGGGGGAAATTTACTAAAACTGGTGCACGCAGGATCAAATTTGAACTGAATCTTTATAAAGATAAAAATATCTTACTATTCATTGCAAGAAAAATGTATTGAAGCAACAGACTGCCGCCACACACACACACACACACACACTAAAGATATATGATTGTGTAATCTCTGTACAATCACTTTTAGATTTGCCAGCTGTGTAGTATGAGGCCTACATAAACAATCCATTCAGTTTATATCCAGTCAGGTTCTCACACAGTATAGTTGTTGCTAACTCTAAAGCTCATCCTACATGTTCCAAACTTACTATACAATCTTTATTATTATTATATTATTATTATACAGGATTTGACAGTTTATGCAGCGCTTTACAATTTGAGGGTACACGTTACAATCGCCTTTAGTGAGTGACTATTAGGGTCTTGGATCCTACACAACGCATAGATTTTTCAGCAGGCTGAGTGTTATCGGCACTGGGCAGTTAACCCTTTACAAAAACACACACTAGCAGACACCACATTTTGACAGAAACACACACTGGGGTTGATTTACTAAAACCGTAGAGTGCAAAATCTGGTGCAGCTGTGCGTGGTAGCCAATCAGCTTGTTCAATTAAGCTTTGACTGGAAAGCTGAAAGCTGATTTGCTTCTATGCAGAGTTGCACCAGATTTTGCGCTCTCCCAGTTTGGAAAATAGTTCTAAGCGTTTAAAATAAATGTCTGGATCACTTGCTTCCACACATTAAAAAGGTCTTTTAATATATGATTAGAGCATTCAGAGATTCATCTTTATGATTTTTAAATATAATTTTAATGAAAAAAAAAAAAAAAAGAAAAACGTACAAGAAAGCAATTAGAGAAAAAAATATTTCAAGATAGATCAGTGTTTTTCAACCTCTTTTCAGTCAAGGCGCCCTTTTGAATTGCACACAGTCCTGAGGGTGTGTCCGTGAGCAAGGGCTTTCACACGTTTTTGTGCCTTTTAATAGGCTGCTCTATGCCCATCAAACATGAAAAAAAGGTGCTGGCATGATTTTTAATTCGTGCCCCACTAAAATGCACGGTACTGCTGTACCATGCGTTACAGTGTGCGCAAACATACATGCAATTGATGGATGCGTGAGGGTGCCATTAAGAAATAATGATACCCCCATGCATCTGCAAAAGGCAGCACGGTGCGGAAAATACTCAATTTCCCACACGTTACCTCACTGTGAAAAAGACCTAAGATGTAGATTGTAAGGCAGAGTTAGTGGCCTGTAGGATGTAAATCATACTCCCCCGCTAGCTCAAATCCCTCCCCATGCATGAGGGGGGATTTGTGCAGGGTTTTATTACCACTCTCATCTACATTTGCTGCTGCTGGGACATGAGCAGCCTGGAGAGAACATAGGGGGAGGTAATCAAGCCCTGTACAGTCCGAACATGAAAAGGTTCTCTGTTAACTTCTATGTACAGAGAGGAGGGAGAGAGCACATCCCGCACCTCCTCAAACCTCTCTCCTGCTCTATGCTGTTATCTAAACTCTTGCCAGCAAAACTGAAAGCTGTGCAGGCTGCCCGACCTTTCCTTAGCAACTGATGACATAATTGATTGGTAGGATGTGAGCGAGCGGCTTGCAATACAGCTTTCAGGTTTTTGCTGGAGTTTGGCTTCAGTTTGTTAGTGTATCTAAATCTGCTAGTTCATCTAACACTCCCTTCAGATTAACAATGCTGCTGTTCAATGGTGTCTCTGTTTCTCCTTCATTCAGAGTGGAATCACTAATACAGTAAGTGTGTTACTAGCAGGATCACCAGGTGAAAATAAAGGGAAAAAAGCATAAAAAAAAAACAAATACAGCCAACACATCTAATGATTAACTGCAATATATTACATTTTTGGTTTTGGGATTAATACCACTTTAAATAAAACAAGACTAATGGATGTGTATTGCATCTGGTCTGTTCTATGAGATTTTGACAACAGCCATTTATGGTCTGACTCATTAAAAGTCATTCTGCTAGAGCTTTTCTGATCGTTCTGCATTCCACCTAACTTTCTGTGCTTTGTGCCTTAACCGCTTGCCGACCGCCGCACGACAATTTACAGCGGCGGTCAGCCCCTCACAGGCAGAGCGACATAGTACTCCTGGTCACGGACCCCCCCGCGCGTGTGACCGGCAGACCCGATGTCCGCCGGTCACTCGGCGATCGTCGGTGCAGAGGGAGAAAGGCAGGCGGCTAATGTAAACAAGCCGCCTGTCATTCTCCCCTGTGTATGAATGGTAATCATACGGTTCTACTATGTAGGACCGTTGATCACTGTTCCTTCACCTCAAGCCACAGCCAGTCACAGTTAGAATCACGCCCCTAGGGACACACATAACCCCTCCCTCTCAAAAAAGTTAACCCCTTCACTGCCAGTGTAATTTTACAGTAACAGTGCATATGTATAGCACTGATTACTGTAGAAATGTCACTGGTAACCCCAAAAGTGTCAAAAATGTCAGTCAAGGGTCCGATCTGTCCGCCGCAATGTCGCAGTACCGCAAAAAAAAAATTGCAGATCGCCGCCTTTACGCGTAAAAAAAAAAACAACAAAAATTACAAAAATCTTTCCCTTTATTAACTCGATAAACGCGATAACTTTTGCGCAAACCAATCAAAATACGCTTTTTGCGATTTTTTTACCAAACATACGTAGCATAAAACAAATTGGCCAAAAATGTTAAAAAATTTTGATTTTTACATTTTTTTTGGGGAATTTCATATAAAAAAATGTGAAAAATATTGTTATTTTTGCAAAATTGACGCTCTTTTTTTGTTTATAGTGCGTCATCAAAAAATCGCACAGGTGATCAAATACCACCAAAAGAAAGCTCTGTTTGTGGGAAAAAAAGGACATCAAATTCGTTTAGGTACAGCGTCGCACGACCGCGCAATTGTCCGTTAAAGTCACGCAGTGCCGAATCGCAAAATAGGCCCTGGTCAGGAAAGGGGTAAAATCTTCTGGGGCTTAAGTGGTTAAAGCCAAACTCCAGGTGAAAACAGAATGATCCCTGGCTGTCAGGCTGCGTCCACCATGCATGGGTACATTGCTCATTTAGGGGAACAAGAAAAGGAGATTTATGTACCAAACTCTCCTCCCACAGACAGACCGGCCCCTGCAGCTTCTGTACCCCCATGCTCTAGTTCAGTGTTTCTCAACCTTTTTACAGTTAAGGTACCCTTTAAAATTTTGCACAATCTTGAGGCACCCCATTCTACAATGTAAAAAAAAAAAAACAAAAACTAATAGTTATACATAATGCAGCAGCATCTATACATATAGGACACCCAACATTAGAGGGGAATTAATGTTACAAGGCAATATACCTTTGCCCCCTTTACTGATATTATTGGTTGACATCATCATTAGGACTCTGATAGCTGGACTGCATGGTGTCCGAGGTTACAAAACCTGTGGCTTTGTGTAACAAAAGCTGGCTTTTACACTAAATTTGGGGCAATTTTTAGGCATTTTGCCAAGGCACACTGGGAGAAACCATAAAGCAACCCAGGGTCCCAGGGTGCCTCGTCACCCTGGTTGGAAAAGGCTGCTCTAGTGGCCTAGAGTCCTAATGTCATTAAGATCAGAATAGGGTCGTTAGTTCTACTCTGGATGTGAGGATGTCAATGGACAGTCCATCACTGGAGAGTAGGGGATCAGAGAATCAAGTAAGTAAAACTGTTTCTCTTTTGCCCTAGACAAAACATGGCTAGCCCCACTGCAAGGGATACATATATATATATATATATATATATATATATTTTTTTTTTTATTTACCCAGGGTTAGGCTTTAAGTGGAGCTGTTTTCTAGTTGTCTTCTTGAATTTTATCACCTAGCCCACATTTTGGAATAAATGAGGGGGACACTGTATTCAGTAAGACCCCCCCCCCCTCACACACACCTTTGCTCCAGTTTGGGGTTCATCAGACCTTCTAATTGTCCCAATGAGAACCTGCCTATCCATTCAATTTGGATATGACCAGGCAGGCCTTGGCACTACATAGTTCCTGGTAGATCTGAAGGAGGTCATACAGTCTTGTTATAGTTTGTAACACGTGTGGTGAGCTTTAAAATGATTGTAAAATTATATTTTGGCGTGCATAGTGAAATTATAGAGTGAGCAGATTACCTTGGTAGGCCCTCATAATACATATTTGGTAAAATATTTCAAAGGGGATTGTACAGAGAAAGTACAATCAGATTGTAGCATGTGTGGCTGGCCTTATTATCTGGTTTGAACTAATACAATATTTCTAATATATCCAATCAATGTTTCTCATAAGCACATCAACATTTTTGGATGTTGTCCTAGGCATCGGAATCCATTGTAGAATACATACAATTTCAAATACTTAGTACTAATTTTTAATGGCAATTTACAATAGAATGCATCATATTAGGAAATAAATCTATCCCATAGAAAGCTCATATAATATACACATTTTTAGAATTTATATGTCACTTTTTGATATCCGTTTAGTTTTTTTTTTTTTTGTTTTTAAACTCAATTAAGTGTTCTAATCCACCATGTGGATAAATAATAATACACATCTATATGAAGGATGTTATTTATAGAATAATGAATGTGTTTTTTGCTATAGTATATGCACATATATTGGTACTTAAAGGAATGTGGGTTACATTTAAGTGTTCTCAGAAATGTATATTGCACTAATACAGTATTTTCTGAACTTGTAAACTAAGCTCGCCATCTAGTGGTTACAAGTGGTTTATGCAGTGTTATTGTTCTGTATTAGGGATTTTTGACGTTTGTTTGTCCTAGTAGGCTTCATTCCTCCTTATTCTATGCCCAAAGGGCGTTGTTGTCGTTGTCACCATCATTATAATGGGGGCCCTTATCCTTTGTCCATTTCTGAGACACATAAAAGTAAAAAAAAAAAATGACAAGTGGTTGTTTGCAATTCAAAGTATAAACGTGCACCATGTAAAAAAAACTTTAGTTATTAATAATGTGGGATATTTTAATGAATGAAATAAATGAGGAAACTAATGCTGTGCTTCAGGCTTCTAGAAATTGTAATCCTGCAAGTGCAGCAAGTGTTCATGCTGACAGGTAATAAGCATCACCCAAGAAGTTGCTGGAAGCCACTTCAAAGGTAGCTGAGGGACAACTGATTATAAGCACTTTGCTGCAAACCACATTGCGTCTTGAGCTGGTCTAACTAAAATCATGCTGTGCAATACTGTTTCAGATATTTAATAGAACACTATTTACAAGGGCACAACTAGAAATCAGATATCCCCATAGCAAAAAGAGCCCACCCCAAGTAGAAAAAAGAAAACATAATTGTACATCTCTCTAAATACCAGGGCAAGTGATGAAGGACTGAAGAGGATGTGGTGATGATACCGAGGTAGGAACAGATGTGTGGAGAGGGAGAGAAGGTCCCTCTTAGCCACTTGACCTAGAAAAACAAAAAGGAAATGTGTACTTCATGTAAATGTGGTATTGTGTTTAAAGTGACATCATCACTAGTTTAAAGAGTCACTGACACCTTGCAATGAGGAGCAAATTTAACAGTGTCTCTGCAAAGGGGTCCCTAGCCCAGTTATACTCACCTTGCCAATGTCCTGCCAAAAAAAAGGTCCAGCAACAATAGCCAGTGGAAACAAAAATGCCCAGCCCCATTAATCGTTAAGAGAAAAAACAATGCCTTTCTGTTGGTGGTCAGCAATGGCATTGTTGTTCAATGAAAGAAAAAAATGCCTGGTGCTAATGGTCAGTAGGAAGAAAAATGCCTCTGCCTCAGTGGTCAGAAAATATGTCCCAGCATTGCTGGGAGGAAAAAACTGCTCTGTGAAAGTAGTTTGTAAAAGGGGACCTTACCAGGAACAGCAGCTGCGAAGTGGAGCGGAGTGGTGGAACTGCCAGGAGCAATGACTGTGCCTAGAAGCCGCCAGATGGCATACCAGAAGCTGTGGTTGCTGCAATGGCAGGGGAGGTGTACCTGGAGCAACAGCCATGTCAATGAGTGGACTGGTTGAGCGCACCTGGGAATAATGGCAACAGCGGTGCATCAAAAATCTCAGCGCACCAAAATGCTCAGGACTTTGTCACAAGGCACGCACTGCTACTGTAGATGTGTGGTGTACCATTAAGAACTAATAGCATCTGCAAAAAGGCTGCACGTGTTTGTGTATTGCAGGAAAGCACGTAATTTTGCGCATGTTCCCACAATGCACAAATCTAAATCTAGTTTTAGGCTCTGTATAGTGGATCTAGGACCTCTTTCCTCTGGCTGGTGATTCCTTTATGATGAACTCCAGAATTAAATTTGCTTTTCCACTGTCTGGCTACATTGTTTGCTTATTTTTCAGTTATACAGTAGCAGGGCCTGGCACAGTACATTTTGGCACACCACTAGTGTATAGTCTCTGCTCTAAATGAAACCTATTTACAGCTACACTCTGATATCTATTGTAGCACTGTTGGTCAGTGGCGGCTGGTGCTCCAATGGCTGGGGAGGGGGTTGGGTGTCAGACGGGCCACACCATACCCCCCTCTCGGACCACACCAGTTCGCTCGCACACCATAACACCCCTCCCCCTCGTCACCGGCTCACTCACCCTGGACTGAAGTGGCCGCACCCCGAGCCACCCTTCAATTAAGCCTATTAGAGCCTCTGGCTCTAATCACGTGCTTCAAAAAAAAAAAATTGGAATTAGATTAGGGGGCCGGACGCATGGATAGGGGGGCGGCACTTATAGCTACATGATTCTGGATAAAATGAGAATCACTATACATCAGATTTTGTACTCTCCGGTTTTAGTAAATCAACCCCATTGCACATCTTTCTAAGCACTCTGAGTCCCCCTTACACAGGGCTTTGCTGGTTGAACTCTTAGGCTCCTTTCACACGGTCCGCACTGATACACTGATCCCCGCTGAGCAGACAGATGACAGCTCCCTCTCCACTCTGTGTACGGAGAGGGAGGTGTCAGAGCCCCGCTGACATCCGCTGCCCCATAGGGATGCATGGAGGATCCAATCATATCCGCCTAAAAAACTGACAGGCGGATCTTATCGGATCGTTCATGTGAAAGGACCCTTTAGCATATTACATGGCTCCTTTGCAATTGGGATTCAACTGGCATCTAACCCTTTATATTCCAATTCAGGAGAGTGTGTAAGGGTTCTTTTGTATACATGCTACTCAACTATTAACTCAAGAACTCACCACAGATGACATTACTTGCAACCAGCATATTGCAACACAACTCTTGGCCCAAAAGCCTAGAAAAAAGACTGATCACTATTGCTTGCTTGGTAGGCAGAAGCCCTGATGGGAACCATGTTCTAGAAAATAATACCTCAAATAATTAATACCTTCCAATTCAGCTCATTAGCCCTCCTGTAAGCAGGTGTCAACTGTTGTTACTTTTTGCCTATTATTCCATGTTACTGTAATTATGCTGTAGTGTCTCTTTATTTGGCTGATCGCTGCAGGGGTCAGGTTATGTGTGAGTTCTTCCTTTGCAGATTTGTCACATCCTATCTGTTCTGGGGTATATATACTTCTACAAAGGACCATCATGTGTGGTTGACCCATGGGAGCTTGTTGGACAGGACAGATTGCTGCAATGTGATTTCTTCTCTGCTTTCATTACCCCTCAAAAGGGCCCATCTTTAGGAACTCCTATTACTATGAACTTTGTTGCTATAGACAATCTTCATCAAAGGTATTGGCCACACTATGTTGATTATGCACCTTTTGAGTATATTATTGGCACCTTAAAAATCCCAGCACCCTTGGGAGCAAACCCTTCTTGTTCCATGCACCTTATCTTTTAAGAAAGCCACTAGGACAGTGCTATGTTCAGCAGCACAGCCAATTCTACCAATTCTAGCCAAATTAAGTGAATTGATTGCGAATGTATGTGAAGATTAATGAGAGATGTATCTGTATTTATTAATGATAAAAATAATATACAGGTACCTTCCTATATATTTACTAATGCTAGCAGCATACAGATTAAAATAGTTGATTGAGTTTAGTTCTGCTTTAAGTCCTAGCTTGTACAACATTTTAGGACATCATTATGTGAATCAGTATCAAACATTTTGCTGCAATCAAGTTAAGCAATGTCTAGCTTGATCTAGAACATTTCTAGTAAATTCACACAATTCAAAGCTGTTTGATTAAATCCCTCCTTATTAAAAGCCATGCATCTTTGGGTCCAGCAAGGTACAGTATATGCTTTTAAATGATCACTGATCCTATTCAGGAGAGATTCCATTGACCTTACCACCTTGGATGTTAGACTCACTGGCCTGTAGTTGGCAGCTTCTTCTTTCGTACCCTTAATGTTGATAGGTACAATATCAGCTGTCTGCTAGTCATGGGGAAATATGGGATGTTTGGTACTCTTCTTCTTTATCTTAGGAGTTGACATATTTACCCAGTAAAAATTCATGTATGTTTGTTCTGTGTAAATTGGTCAAAAATTAACGTAAATAGGCTATATCCTGTGTTGTTTGAATGCAAATTATTCACTTAAAAGGGGAAATGCCACTAGATGGAGCTAAGAATCGTAGGGATTTTCTTATAATACTTACATCCTTATGTCAGG
The DNA here is from genome assembly GCF_965119305.1 of Pelophylax lessonae. Lineage (NCBI taxonomy): Eukaryota > Metazoa > Chordata > Amphibia > Anura > Ranidae > Pelophylax > Pelophylax lessonae. The sequence goes on along the minus strand of NC_138770.1, from coordinate 221,069,177 downwards.
CTTAATTTGAACTGAGACTGAGCTTTAGCAAATCTCAAGCACTCAGCTGTATCCATAATCCATAATTCTTACTGTAATGGGGTTACATTTATCAACACCATTTATTAACACCAGATAATGCCCATAAGTTAAGACACCATACACTCCTATATTGTTAAGTTCAACAAGCTAACAGAACACATGAAATCACCTAAGCCATATTTCTGATTTATTATATTTAGTTCATAACAAATCTTAATAATTCTGTGCAATAATATGTTGGTTGTCAGATTTTAAAACCTTTTAAAATAGAAATATAGATGCATTTAGAAAAGTTGACATTAAGGGTGCATATGCTGAGCATCATAAAATATACTTCAGCCCCTTCAGATCACACCTTAGACCATTTGATTGGCCATGTTAATTCTGTAAACATATTTTTCCCAGGATCTAAAAAGAAGTCTGCAGTTGGCAACTGCAGCTCTTATTTACCATCAGAATGATGAAGGAATGCTAAGAGTCATTTATGGCAGTCAGAGGGGTCGATTTACTAAAAAAAGAGAGTGTAAATTCTGGTGCATCTGTGCACGGTAGCCAATCAGCTTCTAATGTCAACTTGTTCAATTAAGCTTTGACAAAAAAAAAATACTGTAAGCTAATTAGTTTCAATGAGAGTTGCACCAAACTTTGCACTCCCCACTTTTAGTAAATCCACCCCAGAGAATCAAATTAAAGTGGACTAATCTGCATGGAACCAAAGACCGGGCAAACTTTGATAAGTAAGTTTCATTTCTTAATTACAGTTTTATTTTACTGTTGCTAAATATCTGTTTTGAAATATTTTCTTGCACCATTGTTCTCTTCTTTTATTAAAATTATATTTTATTATTAGGCTAAATCTCTGAATTTTCTAATCAGAAGTAAAAGAGTTATTTACTTCTGTGGGGCTACCAAATTTATTGCAATTTTCCATTAAAATAAGTAGTGGTGGCTACCATTTGTGTGAGATAAACACCCCAGGAATACCTGTTCTGATCAGAAGAGCTGACTGCACCTGCTCAGCACCCATTTCTCTATGCCGTTAAAGTTTTACTAACCCCAGGACCCTGCATTTACTATATCTGGTCTCCCACAGTACTTGGAAATCAAATTTTTTTTAGTAAATATATACTGCTAAATACATTTTCTTATCAGCTGTATATAGCAGTCTTGTGACTTCTATCAGTGTCTTGTCAAAGCTTTTAGGAGGAGTTTTTATTCTACTCTGAATGTCCTATGGGGCTTCAGGAACCCTGACCCTCTGTCTGGACAGTGCTGATTGGCCCTGTGCTGATCACATGCACCCTCCCAAAAAAAAACCTGTCTGGCAATACACACCAAACTGAGCATGTGCAGAGTGACTCCAAAGGCTCTGTCTTAACAGGAGATGGATTGGGGACAGTAAAAGAAGGGGAGGATCAGAAAAAAACAGGATCAAACAGCCTTTTTACACAGTGCAGAGGATTAACCCCTTAGGTTCCACATGGAGTATAACAAGAATGATTTACTGCATATACAGACTGATTTTACTGTTGTGGGTTTAGTACATTAATCAGTGGAAAATCGAGGAGCAACAACAACAACCTACTGCCTGTCAATATGAGTGACCAAACTGTTAGTGGTTTTTGAGACACTGACTCGGATATCACACTCATTTGCCCTGAGCTGGTGGATAAAAAGGACATCATTCCATTAAAATTTCATTTTTTTTGAGTAACCACTATGCATGTAGAATAGAAAATGTAATTGCTAAATCTGATGACAAGGTTTTGCGGGGGTTAGCAGTCACTCATAGTTCTGCAAAGGCTGCTGAGACACATTATCTTGTTGCAGAGTAGGAGGATGGTATCCACAACCCCACAATTTCCTTACTCTGACTCAGTGGACTATAAGGAAACTCGATGAAGCTACTGCCCTCATTCAGCATGGACAGTTGGCAGAGACTTGAAATGCTTCCCTCAGCAAGTACTGACCAAAGTATGGAAAAGCTCCAAAGCCTATCTTGCAGCCCTCCTGCGCAGGGAGAAAAACACAAGGTTTACTGGGATAATAGAAATCTTTAAAGGGAGCCAGAAATAGTTAAAAGGCAGCTCATTTTACTCAATTAATTTCATGGGCACTTGTTAAAGTTGGTACATAGAGTTCCCCTACCAGGTCACTTGAAAATAACTTATACTCCCTAACAGCAATGCCAGAGGGTAGGCAAGAGAGGAGATGCTCACAGGGCTTCATTACAACCATTACCTGTAATTGATACACCTTTTAAGAGAGTGACAGTCAGTATCATTGGGCCTTTAGCCATCTCCAGCAGTTCAGACAAGTGATACATCCTGAGAGTAATTCACACATTTCTTTCTTACACACTGAATTCTGGTGATGGAATTTCTTGTGGCACACTAGGACCATTTAACAGGGAAACCAGGGAGGACCCACCTTGCAATCCATAAGGTAGATGCAGGGCGCATCCTCCTATCAAACAGTCTGCCTTTTGCATCTCATTGAAGTGCACCTTCAGACATAAAAAAGAAATGAAAGCAAAACTGTACCCAAAAGCAGAAATTTTGTTTTTTTGCCTCCTTCTCCATACTCTTTAATTTTTGCCACGTTAGCTTTTTCTTGGGGGGCTGGGGGGTGGGGGGAGGAGCAGGTACCTTGTTTTGACATCACTTCCCCTTATGCTTTTTTTTGGGGAGCGGGGGGAGGAGCAGGTACCTGGTTTTGACAATTCTTCCACTTACCCCTGGATCACCTAGGTGATCTGAGCAGATATTTGGCCCCCCATCTTTGCCTACAGCCTTCTGGGTCATGTCACTGGTCCCAAAAGGCTGTGGGAATATTTACAAAGCAGAGGGTGGCTCGCACATGCACAGTGGGAAGCCAGCTGTGAAGCCGCAAGGATTCACAGCCAGCTTTCCATTGCTAAACCTGCAGGCCCAAGAGACCTGTAGACTGACCTATTTGTAGCTGTTGACTTTTGTTTTTTCTTTCTAAGGTGAAGATTCTCTTTAAAGAGATGCTGCAGTCAGTGGTCATTTAGAAGCCCCAGAAGCCTTGACGTCACTGATAGTCCTGGTCCCTAAAAAAGGTTTAGACTACCAGGTTCTGCATGGACTACACAAAGTTGAATGCCATCACTACTGCTGATGTCTGCCATGCCTTGGGTCAATGAGTAGTTGGATAATCTAGCATCTGCCCACTATTCAACAATCCTGGTCCTGAGCAGAAGCAACCTAAAAAATCCCTTGGCCCTGAGGCTTGGGGAAAAACTAGCCTTCTTCACCCTTTTCGTATTTTATGAATTTATAGTAACCCAATTTGGGATAATAGTCATGCCAAAAACCTTTCAAAGTTTGTGAATGACTGGCTGGGAATGCTGGAATTATTTACAGTTGCCTACCTGTATGATATGGCAGTGTTCAGCCCTACCTAGGAAGAACATCTTGCACATCTGTTACAAGTCTTTGACAAAACTGGCAGCTGATAATCTGACAGTTAACCCCAATATCTGTCAAATAGGCATTGAAGTCTTGTACTTAGGACACCAAGTAGGAGGAAATGTCCTGAGACAGGAAAGGCTAAGGCCATCATGGCCTAGTCTACTCCTTAAACCAAGAAGCAGGTTATGTTATTTTGTCATTATTGGGCAGCAGGCTACTATAGGAAATGTATGTGCAACTAGAGTACCTTAGCTAAACTCCTGATTAACCTACTCAAGATGTAACTATCTAAGTTGGTGTCCTGGACGCTAGAGTGCATAAAAGCCTTTCAAGCCTTGAAAGAGGTACTTGCCAGAGCGCCTGAGCTACAAGCTCTAGATTTTAAACCTTCTAACTGTGGCTCAGGTATGATCCTGAACCTGGTGGATCAGTCAGGAGAGAAACATCTCATCCTCTTCCTGAGCAAGTAAGTACTTCCTTGGGAGGTAACATATGCCACCATGAAGGATCATGTGGGTGCTGCAGAAGCTGAAACACTCCCTGTATGGTTGCAGCTTTATAGTGATTATCAAGCACAATCCAATCAGCAGGTTAGGATATGTTGCTGGAGAGAATACCAAGCTACCATGTTGAAGCTTGATTGAACTTCAACAACTGCTACCGCAACCTGACCCAGCCAAAGTGTATTGCATTGCAAGGAAACTTTCAATATCTTTAAAGCAATATAAACTGATTGTAAAACAATCTAGAATTAATACACATCTGTAAATCTGGTTTGATTTGAACTGAGTATATTTTAGTCAACTCTCTCCATAATTCACAATTTTTACTGTAATGGAGTTACAATTAGCAAAAGTGGTTTCACTAATGCCAGTCTGTTAGTCACCAAAGAGGCCAATATTACAAGTTTTAGCAGGAGTTAATGGAAAATATAATGACATTTGTAATTTAATTCTAAGCAACATTATGCTGGTTCTCAGATTGTAAAACCTTGTTAAAAAGAAATATAGATGCATTTAGAAAAGTTGGTAATAATTCTGTTAATTCTGTAAATCCCATTTTCAGGGTACTGAAAAGATGGTGCAAGTGGCAGCTGCACCTTTCATTTTTCATCAAAACTAAAAGCATACCGAAAATCAAATATGAAAAGCTTACAAGCAGGCAGGCTATTTATTGCTCAAGAGACTTATGACTTTTGCATTATAATAAACTTACCTGCCTCATAAAAATATTCTAAAGAATATTCACTGAGCTGCGCATGCACAAAATTCTAGCATGGAGCCTGAGTGATGGGAATACTGAACTCCTGCACATGCGCAGGAGTTAGGTCCTCCTATACCAGTGAATCAGTATGGGTGAGGATGGACTTTTGGAAGGAGCTAGAGAAAATTTGCTGGCACTATTGAGGGATCTTTGTGGACCATGGGAGAAGTAGTATATAGAATACAGGGATATACTTTGTGATAACTATTTTAACTGTACTTACTATTAGGAAGCAGGCACCAATCAAAGCAGCTTTGAGCTTTACATCCAGATCAACAGGAAACTCTATCCCAAAGTTATCAGCATTGGTAAAAACTTCATTCACGAATCCTGACCAATACTTAGAAATTTTGCCAATCACTGACTTTTCACTTAATGTTTTCACCTATAGAATAAAAATGCAAAAAAGAAAGACTTTTTATTTAACATTTCAGGGTTCAAGATGCAGTTCTAGTGTTATAACTTCATTGGTTATAATATTTTCAGAAAAGCACTACATCCATTGGATATTTTGAAAATAAATGTTGCTTAAATCCTGAATCCAGCAGCAAAACCTCCCACATATTTCATTCATTTGCTTTTTTTTTTTTTTTAATTAGGATGTACAGGCATTATTCCAGTGCCTCTTTTGGCTGATTCTGACTAGGAGAGATTTTTAGCATGAAGCTGCATTGCACCTATTCCAAAAAAAATCCATATCATGAACATATGTTTCATCATATGGTTTTCTGAACTGGATTTATCTGGTTTTCCTATCCTACACTGGTATACTAGTATAAGCCAGACATGGTATTTCTAGGGTTACAGAACTAAAAAATATGCTATTCTTTAATCTTGACTCATTACACTACTAATCCCTTTATAAGGCTGTCACATTCTTGTTTTTGGACTCTAAAGGTAATTGTTTACCTTCCATACTGGAAGTTCCACCATATGAAGTCCAAAAAGGGCAAGTATGAAGAGGGATAAAGGTCCAAAGGACTCTCACCAGTCCCCATTAGCAGTAATTCCCAAAATAATGTAAAATGCAGCTGTGTTTTAGTTCTGACTTTTCTTTCTACCCTGACAGACAGCTATAGACAAAATGATTGGATTAAACTTTATTTATGTTTCCATTCCCACAAATCCCTTTGTTACCTATACATAAACAGACAACACAAGCAACAGATTCCATGGTACACTTATTAGAAGGTCCACAAATGTCCAAATTGTTAAGCCAGCTCCCAGACGTGGGAGCCTAGGATCAGATAAGCTTCTCTGATGAATTGGCTCTGACAATAGGCTAATTCTCTTACCTCATTCAACTAGTTCCACACATTTAAAGCCCCGTACACACGATCAGATTATCGAAAGATCTGTCGTCCGTTTTTTGTGGCATGCTAGTCTGATGTGGAAAGTGAAGAGGTTATTTTCATACAAATTTTCCCGTATGACAGAATTCTACTTCAGAAGTGATGTCATGTGTTGGATTGTTTTGTATGTGTTCTTTCGTCTCTGAGCATGCCTAGTCTTGCTCATAAGATTTTTCCCCGTCGAAATCTGTACTAATGAGACGAAAATTGGACGTGTGTTGATGGAGGACAAAAATTTTATAGCCTGCACATCAGGATTTTGTCAGCCGAAAAGTCGGAGTCAGCTGTCGAAAGCACCATACTAGCAATCCGAAAAACAGCAGATCGGTCGTCGGACGAAATTTCCCTTCCGAATTTCTTATCGTGTGTACGGACCTTAAGACCCACTACACCAGCTCAATTTTTCAGGCCCTTGGCCTAGATAGGAGTACTTAGTTATCTTCACTACTAAGGCCTCTGCTGATCCTGTGGCTACTGTTTAAGTTCCTGAGCAGTTTTCCCTCACACCTGGGGTCTATGCTACATGGATGTCCAAGTGACATAGTTAGTGCACTAAAAGAACCTTCCACTGACTGACCCACTGTAAACATCCAACCCCCTTTCCTATCCCAAATTGGTTTCTATTGGGAATTCCCCAGGTATTGGCTGAGCATAAGTCTCACACAAGACTCCTTTCAATCTAGCATATTGTAAGGCTTACTGTTGTTGCTTGACCGGCAATATGCTTTGTTTGGCATATATTGCAAAATACCCACCTACATACTGCTGTCTTTACATGCACATTAATCTGAGGCAATTTTTTTGTTTCATTTCACCTTTTTAGTTTAGTTATAAAGAAAAAATATTGGCAATAGGTAATTTATAGTCACATGGCAGCAAACACTGGTGGCAATCAATTCCAGCTTATTTGCCCAAACCTTTGATGACATTTACACAATGTCCTAGTGTCAGGTGGTAAGGAGGAGTACTGCAGTGCATACTTTTCAACTTGGTTTAGTCTTGACCCAATATTTTTAACCAGTCCCATCCCCACCTGTAGCATGCATAACTGTCTCTATTCAGTAAATAAAGTTGGCCATAGATGGAGCGATTTTCTTGCAGCCTCATAGTCATTGTTGATGGGGGAATCCCTCCCGTGGAACTATTGTGTTCTCCCGGAGGGGGGATACCATCCTGGCTGGGAGAACGCACAGTGAATATTCCTAGTGGCTATAGCCACTAGCAATAATTGCATTAAAAAAATTGCATTTAAAATCAGACAAATAGTCCTTGTTTGTTGACAAGTCCATTTGGGTACAACCCGCCTGCCCACAGATGGTTCGAATCTCAGCTGGTTTAGCAGGGATTTAAACCATCTATGGCTGGCTTAAAACGTTCCTAGGAACTGTTAAATCATGTACCAGACTGATCTTACTGACTAGCTGAGATGTGTATATCACAATAATGGTTGTTCAAAATTACAAAACCTTTGGCAGGTAAAAAAGAAAGCATATATATATTTTAATGGGGTGTTTAGCCAAGTTCCACTTTAATTCAGGCTACATATTGTTCTTGTTTGGAAATGGAAACAGTTACTTTAAATCTGAACTTTAGGAAAACAAAAAGACCACCTTTGCAGCTGTGCTGTGCCAGTGCTACAAGAGTTAAAGGGTTATTTGTATTTAGGGAAACCAGGTAGAGCGGTTTCTTGCTTGCCTGATCCTCCATTCTTGCAGACTCCTCTGTGTTCTTAGACTGATCCCTGCAGCATTTACTTTCCTGCACTCCAGTGGTTGGAGGCCTCTAATGTCATCAAGACCGCTGCAGGGCAGTGTTAATTTCAGTAAAAAATATAATTTTGGCATAGTTTTCATCAGCTGTGTGTTTTCAGTGATGAAAACTAAATGAATGTAGCACCCTACAGGTAGGTGCTAGGTAAATGTAGAGTGGGCCTTGTCTGCCTAACAGCAGGGCTGTGGTTTATTAGTCAGGTTGTCATGCTTTCTAGATGTGCCTGCTGAAGGGGGAGTCTCCCCACTAGCTCCTGTGAGAGGCTTCTCATAGGGCAGTGGAGGAAACCCAATCAGGGGACACATCCAGGCTTGTAACTACCCCAGAAGGCAGATTATGCTGCAAAGGATTCTGGGAGTGGGTATAAGTTTGGGGGTGGCGCATGACACAATGTCTTTGGTGGGAGCAGAGTCCCAGGAGGGAGAGAATGGCTGTCTCTCCTCCTGTCTGAGGAAGAGGATCTCGGGGTGTTTGCCTGAAGATCCAGAGAGTGCTGAGCTAAGCTGAGGGGATCCGGTGTGCCAAGAACCTGCGGAGTGTCAGAGGGGTCCAGTCCCAGGAAAGCCTACACAGGTCGTGAGTACTGAGGATTGCCCCTGGGGGTCTGCCTGAAGTTAGAGGGGACCGCTCTGGAAGCGGTTCGGGGATCCAGTGCCAGCTAGCGGTGAAAGGGGGTACCTAGGTTGAGGACCCTGAAGTGACAGAGGGGGTACATAGTCAGTGGACCCTGTAGAGTTTAAAGTGTAAAGGGGGCACCTGCAGTTTGGGCCCTGAAGTTTCAGTGCACAGTGTGAAGTGTGCCAGTTGAGAGTTGCAACAGTACAGGAATTTACAAGGAGCTACCTGAGCCAGTGCAGTGCTGGAGGGAGCCATTCGGTGACTCTGAGCTATTGCAGTGTTACAAGTCAAGGCTTTCTACGGTCCTGGATCTTCTGGACTTAAGTCGAGGATCCAGCACAGTTTTCAGTGATACACAGTGTTCAAGAGTTGGCTAGCGTCGGCTGGCGTCAAGACAGCGCTAATAGGCATTTTTGCCAGGAAAGTCCCACAATTGTATTTAGTTGAGTCTAAAGGAGTATCCCACTCATTCCCTTCTCCCATCCCCTTAAATACCATAAAACAAACAACCAAAGATGCCGGAGTTGTCAATGTCTCAGTTCTCACACCCAGGGTCGCAGCTCACATGGGCTGGAGAGGTAACCAGTATCGATGGCAGACCCACATCAGGCCACAGGCCTGGAAAACCTGCTACATGAAAATAAAATTCAAATTTAGTCAATTGATGAAAACTATGATCAAAGTCTATTCCAGTTTTCATTAACAAATGAAAATGTGAAGGAGGGATGTTTACCCATCTGAACTTCCGCTTTCCTTGGAGCTCTGCCTGTCTGTTAAAGCCGCAGCCCCTGACTCTCTCAGCAAGCTGTAAAGGCTGAGAGATGCAGGCTCCCATCAATCCTTTCCCATTCCCATGCAGTTCTACATGTTACACTCATTCACACTATCTCTTTGGCGCCCTCTGCTGGCCTTTTATAAATTGGTAACAAAATTCCATCCCCATCTCCAAACGTTCCATCTCTTTTCACGTGGATCACTCAGATCAACACAATATCAGAAATGGAAGAACTGATATCGACTGCCCATGACAATCCCAACAGATATGCAGAAATCTGGAGGGATTGGATTACTTTTTGCTCCACACAGGAATACTCTCAGATTATAGACATGAATTGTAGTTTGAATAAATCTCAGCTTTTGACGTGTTATCTACCTTTGTCTTGTCTTCTTTATGTCATTGCCCTTCTTCTTTCTTCGTTTCTCCATTGACTCTTCCCCTCATCCCCCCCCCCCTCTTCTCTCTTCTTTCTTCCCCTTGTGCTGGCTCCCATTCCTTACCCTCCTTTGATAAACATCTTTTTATTCTGCAACTGAATATTAGCAACTCTTCTAACGCTGTTACATGAGTTAAATCTACCTGCTCACTGACGTGACATCAGTATTAGCTGTTCCTTTTACCTTATGACATTTGTTATTGATGACTGTTATCAATATCACGCCTAAATGGCTATTCATTCCTTAATATCTTATTTTTATGTATTAATGTTACTCCATTTGTGTTTTCAACTTTCAGTTTTTACAATATGCACATTGTCATTTCCTGTAAAGTTGTTTTCATTGTTCTCGAATAAACTTTTTAGAAAAAAAAAAAAATTCTATCCCTAACCTATAGTAATAGCATATTAACCACCTGCCAACCAGCCGCTAACCTGCGGCAGGTCAGCTCTGTTACGCAAAACGACGTACCTGTACATTGTTTCATGTAGCAGTTAGTGGGGATGCGCACACGTGCCGATTGGCTAGAGGGGAAACCGATCAGCGATCGCTCCCCATGGAGACAGAATGGTGGCCTGCCGAAGTAAACACGGCAGACCGCTGTTCTGTCAGCAATGAACACAGGGATCATCGGGGTGTTCATCCAGTAAGTAAATCCCCACACAGTTAGAAAGCAACCCCTAGGCACACATTTATCGCCCCTGGTGTTAGCCCCCATTAGTACAGTAACAGTGCATATTTTTAGCACTGATTACTGTAGTAATGTCACTGGTCCCCCCAAAAGATTCAAAATTGTCAGTTAGGTGTTCGAGCTGTCCGCCACAATGTCGCAGTCCCGATAAAAATCGATGATCTCCGCCATTACAAGTAAAAAAAATAAAAATGGCATGAGTCTTTGCCCTAGTTTGTAGATTTTTTTTACCAAAAATATGTAGCAGACTAAATATTGGCCTAAAATGATGAAAACATTAGATTTTTTTAAAAAAAAATTTGTTGGGAATGTTTTATAGCAGAAAGTAAAAAATATTGTTAATTTTTTTTTTTTTTCCAGAATTTTCGCTCTTTTTTTTGTTTATAGCGCAAAAAACAAAAACCGCAGAGGTGATCAATTATCACCAAAAGAAATCTCTATTTGTGGGAAAAAAAGGACATCAATTTTGTTTGGGTACAACGTCACGCGACCGCGCAATTGTCAGTTAGAGTAACGTAGTGCCGAATTGCAAAAAATGGCCTGGTCATTAAGGGGGGAAACCTTCTTGTCCTTGAAGTTTAAACAATATATGTCACTATTGCACTACTACATAGGAATAAGTAGGGGGCATCTACTAATTTGCCACGGAAAGAAAAGGCCTTTTCTTTTTTTTTTTTCTTAATATTTAATGTTGGCAATATATTCAGATAATATGTGCAATGGCATTACAGCCAATAGAGTTTACAGGTTATATATATATATATATATATTTTTTTTTTTTTTTTTTAAAGTTGCATTTCTGTTTGTCTATGTAGCACCCTCCTAGGTAGGTGCTAGGAAAAAGCATATATGTAGCCCTGTCTGCTTATCGGGGGGGCCTGATCATTTAGTTAGGCTGTCGCATGTTTCAAGGTGTGGTCTGTTGAGTCTGGGTAGTCTCCCCACTGTATACAATGAGGGCTCTTGTTGGACAGTGGAGGAAACCTGACCAATAGCACACCCGGGCTTATAGCTGTCTCAGTGGGCGGAGTTTGCCGCAATGCACCCTGGGATGAGATATAAGTCTGAGGGGAGCATGTGACAGGTTGTCTTTGGCGGGAAGCAGAGTCCCAGAAGGAGGGTGATGACTGTCTCTCCTCCTGTCAGAGCAAGTGAGGGTGTCCTGGGCAGTCGGCCTAGAGGACCGGAGGTTGAGCTGGGCTACAGGAAGGATCCAGAGTGCTGTGGACCGAGTGGAGCTGCCGGGCAGAAGTTTCCAGAAAAAAAAAGTGTTGTGAGTACTTGAAACCTGCCCAGGGGACTGCCTAATAGAAGGGGCCACTCCACAAGGTCAAAGGGATCCAGGAGCTAGCTAACCAGTAGTGGTGGCTTAGAAAGGGGGTGCCTGTGTCTAAGCCCTGAAGATTAGAGAAAGAAAGAGGGCACCGGTGCGGGCCCTGAAGTGTTCAACAGTGCAGCAGTGTATTTAAATAGCTACGTCAGCAGGAGTGCTAGTGGAAGCTTATACGAGGACTTCTTTAGTCAGAAAGCAGTCCCAAATTATTTCAGCATTAACGGGCAGGTTTAACCAGCGTCGAGTCAGCGTTGATAGGCATTCAGCCAGCGTCAAGTCAGCGCCAAATAGTATCGATCAAGTGTCTCTGCCAAATGTTCAGTTAAAGGAGTATCCCACTCTTATCCAAGTTACTAAATAAATACAAAAACCCAAAGATACTGGACTTATTGTCTCAGTGCTCACACTTGGAGAACATGCTTAAGAGCCGGGTCACACTATTGCGATGCGGGAAGGCTGCGAATTCGCAGCCTTTTCCCGCATCGCACACGCACCCCCGGCAGTTCACACTGCCATATGCGATCCGCTGGGGGTGTCAATGTAATCTTAACGACACCCCCAGTTTGATCGCATATCGCAGTGCGATCGTGCAGTTCGCACAGGATAGGATCGCACAAGTGTGAACCGCTGTGCGATCCGATCCTGATGCGGCTGCAAAAATGCCTCCTGTGCGTGTTTGCACCGGGTGCGATGCGAATTTAGCCATACAAACTGTATGGCTAAACTCGCACCGCACAGCTGATCGCATGTAATGTCGGAGCAGTGCGCTCCGACATTACATGCGAACCCGGCACTCGCATCAGTGTGAACCGGGTCTAAATGTGCTGTTGTTGCTAGCGGTAACCCAGGGGGACCCATATCCAGCAAAATGGCTGGGAATTCTGCTACATCCAAATGCAATATTTTTGTTTGTTTATAATTTTTTTTGTTTTTTATAAAGACGTTATATATCACAACGGCTAAATTTGCAGTTCATGATCAAAACCTAATACCATAAATAGTAACATGTTTTTGGATTTTTACTCCTGGAGTAAATAATGAGTTTGGCTATTCTAGAGAAATGCTTAAAGCAGAGCTCCATCCAAAAGGCTTGTATGCCTCCTCCTCCCCACCGCTGCCACATTTGGCACCTTTTAGAGGGGAGCGGGTACCTGCTTTTGACAGTCCAGCCCCCCTCCTCCTTCCCCTGCAGCTGGCCCAATCAGAGAGCACAGCGCTCTTCACTCATGTACAGTAGGGAACTGGCTGTGAAGCCGCTAGCCCTTAGTGGAGATGGCGGTGGCAGCATCTGATAGCTGATTGAAAAATCGGCTCGGGTGAAGACGCTGCTGGGTTCCTGGACAGGTAAGTGTCCAAGTATTAAAAGTCAGCAGCTACATGACTAAGGTATTAAATATGGCTTGTGATAAAACTTCTATACCAATATCCCCACCTTTTAAAATAATAACCACATACAGCAGATTGGAGTTAATTGACTATAGCAGCCTTTTATTAACCAAAACATAAATCATAAATAATAATGATAAATACTATAACCTGAACACATAGTGCATAAGGAATGGAGCCACAAGGTCCTAACAGGCATCAAAACCAAAGGACAGTACCTGCGTGCCACTTCTCAGGCCTCCAGCCACAAAACCACCGGCTCAGAGACAACTGGCTGATACACATCCCACCACCAGGGAGCTGTAGCAAGGATGGGTCCCTCCCTACACTGCACCTTTTTGAGCCCATATTAACCTAAAAGGACCTTGCACCCCTGCAAACTCCATACCGGACTTCTTACCACCTCAGATACCTAACATGGCATATCAATAACCAAATCCAGGGCGGAGGGTGGGAAGCTGTTCCTTGCTGTCTGCCCTCCAACTGAAGACCACCCCCTTTGTTAGCAAACTACTTCCTCCCAAACTTTTCCCCCAATCCGATTAATTATTTTACCTAAATATATTACAGCCTTAGGCTGGCCATACGTGTTCAACTTTCTTGTACAGTACAATTTTCTGTTAGCTTTACCAAAATCCATATAATAGAAGGTCAAAACTAAATAACACTTTCAATTGTATTCTATAAGGCAGGCCTTTGTACTATATAGTTGAAGGTAAATCTAAAGAAAATTGTACAGAAAATTGTATAATGTATGGCCAGCCTTAACTTTCCTTTCCCCTCCTATGCCCAAGCCTCTTTAACCCCTGTCATGCCAGCCCTTCGTCTATTGTTTCACTTATTTAACTCTGGGCTTTTCTGTATTTGTAACTGCTGACTTTAATTTTTTTTCTGCAGGAGCCTAGAGCTCCGCTTTAAACAGTGCATTATAATTTAATGAGATCCATTTGATTTTAGTTGACTAAAATGTACTTATATTTATTCGCTATTGCCATACAACTGGGTGGGCTCATGGCGCAGTGCTCTGCGTCCTGAGCCCACCATTTTTTAAAGCCTATTAGAGCCTCTGGCACTAATCATGTGCTTAAAAAAAAAAAAGAAAATCCACAACGTGTCCCTCCGTCACCCAAGAGCAAAGAGAGCTCATACTCCTTCTACGCAAGGACAGCATCAATACAGACCTTAACTTACTTTCTTCTAAACGTCATTTTTACAATAAATGGAAGGACTTTTCGGCATTTCTTTCATCGGCTCAGGACTTAACTGATTTATACAAGTCCTTCGTCTATGTGGATCCAGACCCTTGATTGTACTAATGGGACCTTCTCCCTGCTAGAGGCCTCCAGTTTTAGCCCCCCCCCCCCCGTTTTTAGTTCTGCAAGGAACCCTTGCCCTCCATGTGTGAGACCCTCTCTTTATTTCACATTATTGGTTGAATATGCCCATACCCCTTCCTCTCTAGAGTTTGTTATTTATCGGCATTAGACAAGCTATCTTTTGTGAAAATACCAACACTTGTTGTATGTACTGGTTGTGTTATTGTGTTATATGCCCTTTCTCAATAAAATATATTTAAAAAAAAAGTAAAAAAAAATCCCCTATTGGAATCCATGAATCTGGCACCCTGCATGTAGATTAGGGGGCTGGATGCATGCATGAGGGGGTGGTGCCCCTGCGAACCTAATGGACCGGGCGCCACTGGCCGAAAGACTATGACTAAAAGGAAATTTAAATTTATTGTCAAAATGGTGCAGGGACCATAGTTAGTGAGAACACCATAGGGACAGTCCACTGCTGATTTGTAGGGGAGTACCATCTACTGGGAGAGCAGAGGATCAGATAAGTAAAACGACTTTTATGGTCTCTTATGCCTCGTACACACGCAACGATTATCGGCCAACCGATCGGCCGTCTTTTGTCCAGAGTTGTGTTTTGTTGGTTGGAATGTGCCTAGACTGCACACGAATTTTCTCGGCCAACAAAAATCAACTTCAGAAGTGATGTCATGTGCTGGTTTACTTTCCGTGTGTTTTTTCTTCTCTGAGCATGCCCAGTTTTTGTCTGCCGAAATCTGTACTGACTGACAGAAAATTGGCCGTTGTGTTGACGGCCAACTAAAATTTTATAGCCTCCACACCAGATTTTTTTCAGCCGAAAAGTCAGAGTCGGTTGTCGAAAGCATCATACTAACAAGCCGAAAATCGGCCGATTGGACTATGGCCGAAAATTCCCGGCCAATAATCGATGCGTGTGTACGAGGCATTAGACAGGAACGAGGGAGCATTGGAAAATAGACTTTAGCAGTATATTTTCTATCACCTGGAGAGACATCAAGGTTTGTAGACAGGCTGTAAATGTAAGGCTGCATTGAATTAGACTGTCTAAAAATACAGAGCTTCTATTTCTCATAGCATGGTCTGTTTACAGTACACTTAGTAAATATATTCTTGGCATTCACTTGCTCCAGCATGCTAGATCAAAACCCATAAAGAGTACATTAATGTGCGTGACTTTTGGTTTTTTATCAAAGCAACTGAGGTGAGAAATCTTCCTTGTGCTTCCATTTTGTGTTCAGACATAAACACTACAGAGATGTGCAGTAGCCTCGTCACACTGGCTCCCTGTCACACAGCAGCACAATAAAGCTCCCACTCCTTTTTTCCCTATCGCAAGAAACCTGAACCTTCACAAAGGTAACATATTTCTGGCAGCCATGAGTTCATCATATCATAATATGAGAGAAAGGGAATTTTTAATGTGTTTTTTTGTAAAATCTTCAAAGCTCATAGTCAACGTCTTTGCCTCGTAGGCTGTTTTTAGTCTCACATTTACTGCACTGCACCTGCAAGCATGCTGGTTTCGTGGCACCAAAAAGAATCTAAGAGACAAAGACCAAAGTGAGGATAATTAGACGCAACACCACCAGCTAGCAAATTGAGGAAGGATTTAAAATAACATTACAGTCCTGGCAATGACAAATATACAGCTGTTTTACTGGGAACTCATGTTAAAAATAGAAACGGAGGCAAATCATCAAAGGTATGTTTTTGCTGAGGTTAATGCAATTCATTAATTGAAATATTATACTGTGCTCATTAAAAAATTATAAAAAAATGTATATATTTAACCACTTGGCAACCAGCCCATTGTAGTTTAATGCTACAGGACGGTGCTCTGCGCAGAATCCCATATACATTTGCGATTCTGCTTTTCTGGGTAGGGGGTGCAGGCATGCGCCGCTCGTGCACCGCTTCTGCTGTGATTAGTCACAGCAGAAAACAATCTGCGGGTGATGACCACCAGCACCCGCTGATCAGTGAGAAGACAGACTGGACGGAGTTATGCCTATGTAAACAAGGCAGAGCTCTGTCATGTCTGCAGGGATGTGCTGGATTTTTTTTCCCTGCAAAGCAGGGAATAACATCCAGCACATCCTTTAGTGAAAGAAGCACATATTACACACAAAAACACTGGTTAGGCACACATTTAAAGGAGAAGTACAGCCAAAGTTCATTTGGCTGTACTTCTCCTATGGATCACAGAAGTGCAGTTCCTTTTGCCCTCCTGTGACCTGTTTTCAGCAGAGAGCAGGCTGAAGTCCGCTCTCTGCTAAGGTCACAGGGTCGGTCCAGGCACCACATCATCATTACCACAGTTGCGGGATCCAACTAATTACAGCAAAAAAACATTTAGCGGGTGCCGGCCAATGGATGGCCGCCAGCACCCGCTGAACAGTGAGGAGACAGACTGGACGGAGTTATGCCTATGTAAACAAGGCAAAGCTCTGTCATGTCTGCAGGGATGTACTGGGTTCTGTTTCCGTGCAAAGCAAGGGAAAATCCAGAACATCCCTTAGTGAAAGCAGCACATAGTGCACACAAAAACACTGGTTAGGCACACATTTAAAGGAGAAGTCAAAGCTAATTTGGCTGTACATCTCCTATGGATTACAGGACTGCAGTTTGTTTTGCACTCCTGTGACCTGTTTTCAGTAGAGAGCAAGCTGAAATCCACTCTCTGCTGACGTCACAGAGTCGGTCCAGGCTCCGCGTCATGATGAATAGGATCTGCCTAGATCCCTGGATAAACACCCGGCTCAGCCTCTCAGCAGCCCCCTTCACAGCCCAGCACTCCAGTGAGCGAGGAGGGGGCAGAGCAGAGAGCTGTGACTGACAGTGTTTGGTGGTGTTCGACCGCTCGGTTCTCAGTCTAGAGGAGCCAGGGGACAGATGCAGCATCAGACCGGTAAGTAGGAAAAAAAAAACCCTCAATAAACCCATACATCTCTTTTAACCCTTTCACTCTAGAAGTTTAACCCCTTCCTGGCCAGTGTCATTAGTATAGTGACAGTGCATATTTTTAGCACCGATCGCTGTATTGGTGTCATTGGTTCCCACAAACCGTCAGTTAGTGTCAGATTGTCTGCTTCAATATGGCAGTCTCACTATAAGTCACTGCCATTACTAGCATAAAACAAATAAAAAAAACAGTATATATACCATAGTTTGTAGATGCTATAACTTTTGCACAAATCAATGAATATATGCTTATTGGGATTTTTGTTACCAAAAATATATAGCAGAATACATATTGGTCTAAATTGATGAAGAAATTAGATTTTTTTTTTTTTATTGGATATGTTTTATAGCAGAAATTGTCTGCCTTTTTTTGTAATACCATTACGGTCCTGGCAATGACAAATATACAGCTGTTTTACTGGGAACTCATGTAAAAAATAGAAACGGACACAAAGCATCAAAGCTATGTTTTTGCTAAGGTTATTGCAATTGAACTATTGTACTGTGCTCATTAAAAAATTACAAAAAAATGAATATATTTAACCCAGCCCATTTACTGCTACGGGACGGCCGCTCTGCGCAGAATAACATATATATACGTGGTTCTGCTTTTCTGGGTAGGGGGCGTGGGCATGCAACTGCAGCGCACCGCTTCTGCTGTGATTAGTCACAGCAGAAACCGATCAGCGGGTGCCGCTCGATAGATGGCCACCAGCACCCGCTGATCAGTGAGGAGACAGACTGGACAGAGTTATGCCTATGTAAACAAGGCAAAGCTGTGTCCTTTCAGCGGGGATGTGCTGGATTTTGTTTCCCTGCAAAGCAGGGAATAAAATCTAGCACATCCTTTAGTGAACGCAGCACATAGTACACACAAAAATACTGGTTAGGCACACATTTAACCATTTGATCACCATAGACGTTTAACCCCTTCCCGGCCAGTGTCGTTAGTACAGTGACAGTGTATATTTTTAGCACTGATCACTGTATTGGTGTTATTGGTTCCCACAAAGTGTCAAAAGTTTCAATGAGTGCCAGATTTGTCCACTGCAATATTGCTGTCCTGCAATAAGTTGCTGATCGCTGCCATTACTAGTATAAAAAAAAAAACAAAAAACAATATACAGTATGGTAAGTACACCCCTAACATTTTTGCAAATATTTTATTATATCTTTTCATGTGACAACACTGAAGAAATGACACTTTGCTACAATGTAAAGTAGTGAGTATACAGCTTGTATAACAGTGTACATTTGCTGCCCCCTCAAAATAACTCAACACACAGCCATTAATGTCTAAACCGATGGCACCAAAAGCGAATACCCCTCTAAATTAAAATGTCAAAATGGGGCCCAAAGTGTCCATATTTTGTGTGGCCACTATTATTTTCAAGTCTTAAACCTATTGGGCACAGAGTTCACCAGAGCTTCACAGGTTGCCACCGGAGTCCTCTTCCACTCCTCCATGATGACATCACGGAGCTGGTGGATGTTAGAGACCTTGTACTCCTCCATCTTCAGTTTGAGGATGCCCCACAGATGCTCAATAGGATTTAGGTCTGGAGACATGCTTGGCCAGTCCATCACCTTTACCCTCAGCTTCTTTAGCAAGGCAGTGGTCATCTACGTGTGTTTGGGGTCGTTATCATGTTGGAATATTGCCCTGCGACCAGCCCAGTCTCCAAAGGGAGTGGATCATGCTCTGCTTCAGTATGTCACAGTACATGTTGGCATTCATGGTTCCCTCAATGAACTGTAGCTCCCCAGTGTCGGCAGCACTCATGCAGCCCCAGACCATGACACTCCCACCACCATGCTTGACTGTAGGCAAGACACACTTGTCTTTGTACTCCTTGTGCCTGGTTGCCCCCACACACACACTTGACACCATCTGAACCAAAAAGGTTAATTTGGTCTCATCAGACCACAGGACATGGTTCCAGTAATCCATGTCCTTAGTCTACTTGTCTTCAGCAAACTGTTTGCAGTCTTTCTTGTTCATTATCTTTATAAGAGGCTTCCTTCTGGGATGACAGCCATGCATATCAATTTGATGCAGTGTGCGGTGTATGGTCTGAGCACTGACAGGCTGACTCCCCACCTCTTCAACTTCTGCAGCAATGCTGGCAGTACTCATATGTCTATTTCCCAAAGACAACCTCTGGATATGACACTGAGCACGTGCACTCAACTTCTTTGGTCAACCATGGCGAGGCCTGTTCTGAGTGGAACCTGTCCCGTTAAACCTCTGTATGGTCTTGGCCACCGCGCTGCAGCTCAGTTTTAGGGTCTTCGCAATCTTCTTATAGCCTATGCCATTTTCATGTAGAGTAACAATTCTTTTTTTTCAGATCCTCAGAGAGTTCTTTACCATGAGGTGCCATATTGAAATTCCAGGGACCAGTATGAGAGAGTAAAAGTGATAACCCCAAATTTAACACACCTGCTCCCCATTCACACCTGAGACTTTGTAACACTAACTAGTCACATGACAACGGGGAGGGAAAATGGCTAATTGCGCCCAATTTGGACATTTTCAGTTAGGGGTGTACTCACTTTTGTTGCCAGCGGTTTAGACATTAATGGCTGAGCTATTTTGAGGAGACAGCAAATTTACACTGTTATACAAGCTGTACACTCTCTACTTTACATTGTAGCAAAGTGTCATTTCTTCAGTGTTGTCACATGAAAAGATATAATAAAATATTTACAAAAATGTGAGGGGTGTACTCACTTTTGTGATATACTGTATATACCATAGTTTGTAGACACTATACCTTTTGCGAAAACCAATGGAATTTTTGTTACCAAAAAAATGTAGCAGAATACATATTGGCCTAAATTTATGAAGAAATTTGATTTTTTAGATTTTTGTTTTATTGGATATGTTTTATAGTAGAAAGTAAAAAATATTGTATTTGTTTCCAAAATTGTTGGCCTTTTTTTGTTTATAGCGCAAAAAATAAAAAACCCAGTGGTGATCAAATACCACCAAAAGAGAGCTTCATTTGTAGGAAACAAAATGACTAAGGGCTCTTTCACACGGGCGGTCCGATCAGATCCGCCTGTCAGTTTTTTAGGCGGATCTGATCGGATCCTCCATGCAGCTCTATGGGGCAGCGGGTGTCAGCGGAGGTCACCTCCGCTGACACCCGCTGCCATCCGCATCCGATCCTGTGCTGAAATCTGGACGGATGGAAACCCTATTTTTCCATCCGTTCAGTAATCGGAGCGGAGCGGATCTGATGAGAGCGGACAAGCGGTCCGCTCTCCTCCGATCCCCCATAGAGGGCAGCGGGTGCTGAGACACCTCCCTCTCCGCTCTGCAAGCGGAGACGGAGCTGTCATCCGCCCGGCTCAGCGGGGATAGCGGATCGATCCCTGCTGAGCAACACGGATCCGCCTGCGGAGGCGGACCGTGTGAAAGAAGCCTTAGGGCTCTTTCACACGGGCTTTCCGTATGTCCGTTTTTCATCCCATCCGTTTGCGGATGAAAAACGGACATAATGTATCTCTATGTAAATACGGATGTCATGGGATGATCATCCTCTGACATCCGTTTTTTGTCAGTTCAGTTCAGTTCAGTTCAGTTTTTTTGAACGGAGGAGAACCCTATTTTTTCTTCCTTTCAAAAAACGGAACTGAAGCAAAAACGGATGTCAGTGGTGTCATCCGCAGACATCCGTATTTACATAGACATGCATTATGTCAGTTTTTCATCCACAAACGGATGGGATGAAAAACGGACATACGGACCGGATGACACAAGTGTCATCCGTGTCCGTTACAAAAAAAAAAAAAAGGACCTGATCGGGCAAAAAAAAAGGAACGCCCGTGTGAAAGAGCCCATAAACTCATTCATTTATGTACAGTGTTTAATGACTGTGCAGTTGTATGGTAAAGTAATGCAGTGCGGTATAGGAAAAAACAGGCCTGGTCATGAAGGGTGTAAATCTTCCAGGGGTCAAGTGGTTAAAGCAGAACTCCAGCCATTTAAAGTCCCACCTCCTACTGAAATATCTTATCTACCACAGAATTTGTAAATCAATCCAGCCACTTTCATGATTAATTCACCTCTGTCAGATAGCACCGCCGGGGGGACACCACTCTATCTGTTAGAGTTAAAGGGTATCTAAACCCAAAAACAAAAATGTATATATTGCGGATTGCCAATAAAATCTGGTGGCTACGTCAGTTTTTTTTCCTTTTTTTACACCTTTTTATCCGGCTAGTTAGAGGGTTAAGACAAACCATTTAACAGTGAGGTGCTTACTAGGGATGAGCTGAAAGTTATCTAGGGTAAGGGTCTAGTATAGATTAATGAAATGCCCAGCCTCTTTGTTAACATACAGAACAAAGCAACCGGGAGCTGCATTTTTGCCAATAATTGGAATCAAACTGATAAGAGGTATGGATGAGCTCAGCTATGAGGAAAGATTAGAGGAACTGAATTTATTCTCTATTGTGAAGTGGAGATCAAGAGGGAATATGATCAACATGTAATAAAATAAGTGGTCCACATAGTAAACTTGGTGTTGAGTTATTCACTTTAAGGTCAGCACAGGGGACAAGGGGGCAATCTTGATGTCTGGAGGAAAAAAAGATTTAATCTCCAAATACGGAAAGGTTTCTTCACAGTAAGAGCTGTGAAAAAGTGGAATAGACTCCCTCAACAGCTGGTTCTGTCCAGCTCAGTGGATTGATTTAAAAAATGACTGGATTCTTTCCTAAATGTACATAATATAACTGGATACTAACATTTATAGGTAAAGTTGATCCAGGGAATATCAGATTGCCTCTTGGGGGATCAGGAAGGAATTTTTTCCCCTTATGCCTTCCTCTGGACCTACTGTGGGTACAGGATTGTGTATATAGGGTTGTATAATTAGTTTTTTCCCTTTTATTGGTTGAACTAGATGGACTTGTGTATTTTTCCAACCAGACTATGTGCCTATGTAACATGTAAATGCCAGTGTTGCTGTAGTAGGTTGTATACATTGCACAGAGGTGTCACTTCACAGGCAGGGTCAGGGCATCTCCCAGACAAGTTATGGAGTTTTGCATTCTTAATGTTTCACTTTAAGAATTAAAAAAAGCACAACTCCCTGCCAAATAACTTTTAATTTTTTTGCTTTGATACATATTACCTAGGTCAGTGCCTGGGGAACTGGGCAACCCCCGCCAACCTATGTCATTTGTTTGGCAATCCCTTGCCTATTATTTTTTGTTTTTGTTTTTTTTACATGAGGCTCCTGTAGACTTCAGTGGGATTCAATTTGGCACCCAAAGTTTGTTCGTGTTATCACAACCCTGCTTGAACCAAACCCAGGAGTGTTCAGCTCATCGTTAGTGCTTACCGGGGACATCTTACCGAAGAAGGGCTTGCTGGGCAGTTGCTCGGGGGCCCCACTTGCCCCACTTGCCCCACTTGCCCAGGGGGCCCCACCTGCTCAGTGTCCCAGCCCCAGCCCCAGCCCCAGCCAAGCATTAGTCTGGATCCCCCTGTGCATCCTGCCACCAAACTTAGCAGGTGGCAAGCGCCAGTCGGCCCTGCGCTGCTGTCAGGCCACTTGGGCCATGGAAGGGGAGCCCACAACTGCAGGAAAGCCTGTCCGCTTTCACGGGAACAGACACACACAGGACAGCTCAGTCTGACTCTCGTCCATGTGTGTGTTCTCCGGACCCAGTCGCCCAACTTGGAAGCTGTCATTAGCCTGGCACTGCTGTACCAATAAATATCGCCTTATCGATAATTTGCATTTTTATTCTCATTGGTCCTTGTGTAGGCAGGGCCCCAGTGCATTGCATTGCCCCGGGCCCTTTAATGCTCTTAAGATGGCACTGGTGCTTACAATTGTCAGGTTTTATTAATTTATATAAAACACTTATTTCAAAAAAGAACAAAAAAAAAAAAACATTGCTGTAACTGCTTAAAAAGTGTTAGCTGGAGTTCTTGTTAAATTTTTTAATCAAGTACATTAATATTTGCTTGTGCTTCTAACACATCCTCCTCCACAAAGGTTGACAATGGTGCTGTGCAAGTATCGCTCCATTGCTCCTCCATAGATAAAGTAGACATCCTAATACAGGAAGTGTGTTATGGCTGGATCAACCTGAAGAAATAAAGGAAAAAAAGCCTAACAAAAGAAAATGAATGCAGCCACCACAACTAAAAAATGGTAACCTTAAATATATATCATTTTTGTTTTTGGGATAAGTACACTGTACAGAACACCCAGAGACAGAGCAGGAACACACCTCTAAGTCATCAACTCTGTTCACTTTGCTATATCCTTCTGTCATAACCATGCCATATTACTTGAGCTGATAACAAGACAGGTTATACTAATTGTATGTAAAAATACAATTATTGGAGTCATGAGAGTTTAGAAGGAGAAGTAGCCAGCTCGGGAACAGTGGTGGCTGGTGACTGAGGTACTGCAGGCGGGGTAGGCCTGGCACTTGGCACTCTACTGAGTGGCTGGGGTTCCTATCTTGGGACCCACTGTGGGGTGGAACCCTGCTATGGACAGAACTCTATTCTAAGTTACTTTGCCATAGTGATTATACTGTCTAGCGGACTGTGTTTGAATCTTCTGTGTGTTTGTTCATGCTCACACAACCATTTATTCTAACCTGTACTGAAACATTGAGTCACTAAGCAGTCTTGTGTCTATTTCCTGGTACTAATTCACAGCCAAGTTAACCACTTGCCGACCGCCGCACGACTATCTACGTCGGCGGTCAGCCCCTCACAGGCAAACTAACGTAGGGCTACGTCGCTTGCTTGTGAGGGTCTAGGGAGCGAGCGCGCGCCCCCAGAGGCGCGCTCCCGCTCCCGCGTGGTCACGGGCCCCCCCGCGCATGTGACCAGCGGACCCAATGTCCGCCGGCCACTCGGCGATCGGCGGGGGAGAGGGAGAATGTCAGGCAGCTTGTGTAAACAAGCCACCTGTCATTCTCCTCGCTGTAAAGACACTGATCACATGGATCTACTATGTAGATCCGTTGATCAGTGTCCTTACAGCTCAAGCCACAGCCAATCACAGTAGAAAGCACGCCCCTAGGGACACACACAGCCCCTCCCTCACAAAAAAAGTTAACCCCTTCACTACCAGTGTATTTTTACAGTAACAGTGCATATGTATAGCACTGATTACTGTAGAAATGTCACTGGTAACCCCAAAAGTGTCAAAAATGTCAGTCAAGGGTCCGATCTGTCCGCCGCAATGTCGCAGTACCGCAAAAAAAATCGCAGATCACCGCCATTACGCGTTTAAAAAAAAAAAAAAAAAATGACAAAAATCTTTCCCTTTGTTAGTAAACGCGATAACTTTTGCGCAAACCAATCAAAATACGCTTTTTGCGATTTTTTTTATTTTACCAAACATAGGTAGTATAAAACAAATTGGCCGAAAATGTTAAAAAATTTTGATTTTTACATTTTTTTGGGGGAATTTCATATAAAAAAATGTGAAAAATATTGTTATTTTTGCAAAATTGACGCTCTTTTTTTGTTTATAGCGCGTGATCAAAAAATCGCACAGGTGATCAAATACCACCAAAAGAAAGCTCTGTTTGTGGGAAAAAAAGGACGCCAAATTTGTTTAGGTACAGCTTCGCACGACCGCGCAATTGTCCGTTAAAGTCACGCAGTGCCGAATCGCAAAATACCCCCTGGTCGGAATGGGGGTAAAATCTTCCGGGGCTTAAGTGGTTAAAGGTACAGTATCTATGCTCGTGTTCTTTTAGGTGGTTGCAGTAGCTTTCACTGTCAAAAGAGCTGGTGTAGTTCTTGGAGTCAAGGCACAGAACAGAGAACCCAAATTACCAGCCTTGACAAAGTCCACACAGGAGGAAACATGTAGAGGTGGAGATTACTTTCTACTAGCCAAACTGGAATGAGTTCAGTGTGAGCCTTGCTGATGATGAGAGTCAGGAGTGGAGCAGCGGTGGCTGCGGTGTATGCTTGTTCCTGTCTATTGCCGCCTTGGGTCTATGGTGTCTCTGGGATTATATAAAGAGCTGAGCCTGCCTTTTTATTTTATGTGAGTATCATTTGTTTATGTCTAAAAAAAATTGCTGTGACTGTGTTACACACAGGGCCTTGCACATTAAGTCTCTTTCTATGGTTCAATCCATCCATCTATGTGGAGTTTTTTTTTTGGGCTGTGAGAGAAGCAAGCTGTGGACGATTGCCAAGGCTTCAGTTGCTATATTGAAGGCCCCTTGAACCTCCTTTAGGGAAAGGGAGCCTTGACTGCTGGAAGCATGGCATCACTGTGGGTGTGAACCTAAAAGAGAAGTTAAGTAGCTCCCTTGGGATTGGCTACAAAGACCTGAGGTGACTGGGAGGAGCCTGAACTCTAGGAAAAGGCTGCACTGGGGCACATCCAACTGCTCTGAGGAGATTCAGCTGTTACAAGAGTTGACCACCCCGCCCCCCCCCCGCCCGTTGTGATGTTTTGTCACAGCTTTATTGGCGGTTTAGACCTTGCCAGCAATTGGTGTTGCTTTATGGGCTATGCCCTCAAGTTAAATTCTGGGGTCAGTCTAATGTCTGTCTAGCACTGATGGTAAGGACAGGCCTCTTAGACTATGTACGTTTATGTTTTATGGGTGCTCACGGTAGAACTGTGACTGGCATTGTCGGGTGCTCACAGTATAACCGTGACTGGCACTGTTGTTTGGTACATTTGGAAAGTTGTTACTTTTGGAAAGTTCAATAAAGCTGTGGCCTTGCCCTATTTCCAACTTAATCAGCTTCTGTGTCTTTTTGGGGGGCAAGGTATTGGTTTATTAGCTGCTCATAAATGAGCCTATGCTTCTCAGCAGTCATGGTGGATTGTTTCAATCAGCAGCAGACACAAGCCTTGTTAGCATAATATTTAAATGTTAAGCTAATATTTCTGGTTAGTAAGATTCCAAATGACGAATGAAGGAATTGAAATCACCATTAATTGAAGATCCACCAGGTTTTTTCTGGAACCAAAGACCTTATTTGAATTTTATTTTTTTCACAATTTATTATTTTTAATCTTTGACTACACAAGTAATGTGTTGTTGTATTTGCATCTATGAACACTTGTTGCTGAGCACAAGACGGAAGACGGTTTATTTGTTAGCACTTTATTTTGTATTTGACACATTGCAACATTTTTTATTTTTTATACTGTGCTTATATTAGGGTTGAGCGCTGTACAGGTCATTTCACACGAGTGTTCCTTTTGTTTCATCAGTTCAGTCTTATTTTTTCGAAGAAAAAAATGGGTCAGTTTACATCAGTTTCTTATCAGTTTCTCAACAGGTTCTTATCAGTTGTTCATCAGTTTTGTTTTTTTACATCCACTACGAATGCAAAAATGGACGGTTTGTCCGTTTACATCGGTTTTTCGGCAGTTCTGTTTTTTTAATAGAAGCAAAATAGGGCTTTGATCTGTTCCAAAAAATGGATGTTGACAGATGTGGATGTAGACGGATGTACAGTAAATAGGTGATCATCCATTTACATCCATTTTTCCATAGAGATGCATTGATGTTCGTTTTTCATTCATCAATGGATGGATGAAAAATGGACAAACGGAACACCCATGTGAAAGGGGCCTTCCTGTGGTAGATTCATGTTTTTCACTTTCTTCACATACTGACACATTATGTGAGGCTATCATAGTATAGCTGTTGAGGGGTTGATTTACATTTTGGATATAGTTACAGTGCCTTGCGAAAGTATTCGGCCCCCTTGAACTTTGAGACCTTTTGCCACATTTCAGGCTTCAAACATAAAGATCTAAAACTGTAATTTTTTTGTGAAGAATCAACAACAAGTGGGACACAATCATGAAGTGGAACGTAATTTATTGGATATTTCAAACTTTGTTAACAAATAAAAAACTGAAAAATTGTGCGTGCAAAATTATTCAGCCCCTTTACTTTCAGTGTAGCAAACTCTCTCCAGAAGTTCAGTGAGGATCTCTGAATGATCCAATGTTGACCTAAATGACTAATGATGATAAATAGAATCCACCTGTGTGTAATCAAGTCTCCGTATAAATGCACCTGCACTGTGATAGTCTCGGAGGTCCGTTTAAAGCGCAGAGAGCTTCAGGAAGAACAAGGAACGCACCAGGCAGGTCCGAGATACTGTTGTGGAGAAGTTTAAAGCTGGATTTGGATACAAAAAGATTTCCCAAGCTTTAAACATCCCAAGGAGCACTGTGCAAGTGATAATATTGAAATGGAAGGTGTATCAGACCACTGCAAATCTACGAAGACCTAGCCCTCCCTCTAAACTTTCAGCTCATACAAGGAGAAGACTGATCAGAGATACAGCCAAGAGGCCCATGATCACTCTGGATGAACTGCAGAGATCTACAGCTGAGGTGGGAGACTCTGTTCATAGGACAACAATCAGTTGTATACTGCACAAATCTGGCCTTTATGGAAGAGTGGCAAGAAGAAAGCCATTTCTTAAAGATATCCATAAAAAGTGTCATTTAAAGTTTACCACAATCCACCTGGGAGACACACCAAACATGTGGAAGAAGGTGCTCTGGTCAGATGAAACCAAAATCAAACTTTTTGGCAACAATGCAAAACGTTATGTTTGGCGTAAAAAGCAACACAGCTCATCACCCTGAACACACTATCCCCACTGTCAAACATGGTGGTGGCAGCATCATGGTTTGGGCCTGCTTTTCTTCAGCGGGGACAGGGAAGATGGTTAAAATTGATGGGAAGATGGATGGAGCCAAATACAGGACCATTCTGGAAGAAAACCTGATGGAGTCTGCAAAAGACCTGAGACTGGGACGGAGATTTGTCTTCCAACAGACAATGATCCAAAACATAAAGCAAAATCTACAATGGAATGGTTCACAAATAAACATATCCAGGTGTTAGAATGGCCAAGTCAAAGTCCAGACCTGAATCCAATCGAGAATCTGTGGAAAGAACTGAAAACTGCTGTTCACAAACGCTCTCCATCCAACCTCACTGAGCTCGAGCTGTTTTGCAAGGAGGAATGGGCAAACATTTCAGTCTCTCGATGTGCGCTACAAAGTATTAACTTAAGGGGGCTGAATCATTTTGCACGCCCAATTTTTCAGTTTTTTATTTGTTAAAAAAGTTTGAAATATCCAATAAATTTCGTTCCACTTCATGATTGTGTCCCACTTGTTGTTGATTCTTCACAAAAAATTACAGTTTTATATCTTTATGTTTGAAGCCTGAAATGTGGCAAAAGGTCGAAAAGTTCAAGGGGGCCGAATACTTTCGCAAGGCACTGTATACATTTAATATACTGTAAATTCTTTGGGAAGATATTTTAGACTGAAAGGTTAATAATTGATTTAGGTAGTTTAATATCTGATTGGAGTTCAGCTTTAAAGCAAACCTGTTGTGAAGAAAATGGTCTGGGCTGCCCAACTGACTTTTGCTTTAAAACAGTGCTGACTGCCTGGCTGTCATGCTAACCTAGTGGCTTTAATGTTTTTACTGATGTAGAATGGGTAGGAAGATCATATATTCTTATTTTGCACCGATTCCACTTGCTACTTGCTTGTGGCAGGCATTCAAAATGGCATTGAAGCCAAATTCAATTAGGCAGCTCTAGAAAGAGGTTAGTAGTGATGGAGAGTAACATTTTTTTATTACAGGTTTCCTTTAACTTTGGCAAGCCAATATATCTGATTGTGTGTGTGTGTGTGTGTGTGTGTGTGTGTATATATAAAACCTTAGACTAGAGGCCTGTGACTTCTTTCTTTTTTTATGATAGGCTAGAAATTCTTAAATTAAGTGCCCTACTGAGCAGATTTGAGTGTAGGGACTTAAGTTGGAGTTGAGTGGAGTGGAGGCGAAGATCATTGCCCAATGCTGCTTATCTTTGTACCCACAATGCCACATTTTTAAATTCAGGTCCGTATAGACTTCCTGCAGATCCTAATGCTTAAAGGCCCTACCACTTAAACAACCCTTCACTTGTTTCTAGAGTAGGATCAATGGGAATCAAAGCACCTGACTCCAGTTGCCCAGCTGCTTCTTTTAAACAGCAGCTCTGGGATTGCACCACTAGTCATCTTCTTATGTAATTTCAACTTTGGAATCCACTGTTTTCAAATAATTTCAGTAGTGGAGTTACATAGCAACGTGGTTTAGGGTGATCTGGCTTAAATCGGGTGTGTAAAGGAAATAGTAAAATCTTCAATTGCTGGTAACCTGTTAGATTGCTTGCTCTTGGCAAATCCATAAATAGCATTTTGGCTTTCTTATCTCTATTCCCCACTGGGAAGGTTAAACATACAGAACTGAGGCATAAGTGATACTTTGCAGTCCAGAAAGTCTGCGTCGGGTACACAGGAGAACTGCACATTTGAATTACATTGTAATTTATTTCAATCAGATGACAGTATTACATATACATAAAGAAATTGTTCAGGTGACATTTTTTTATACTATTCTCTGAGTAGGCAGATCAGAGGGAGGTAAATGATTAGCCTCGGGCTACAATCATTTGGCATTCAGGCCAGTAAAATATCATTATAGAAACAATTGTGAGGACCTGTCCTGTATTTTGATTTATATTTTACATCCAAATTATTTTCTTGAGACACCATAGTACATTGAACTATAAACGTGTTCATATTACTGGACTCAAATGAAGGGATACAATGTAATGGTTACAATAACACTAATGTTCTCACTATGGTGCAGGCATACTCTAGTCTGATCATTGAACTTTACTGTTGATAATAAAACATGTGATTGCCTTAGAAGTGGGTATTAACAGGAATATGATAGAAAGGTTAACTGGTACTGCCAGAGAGCATTTGCAGCTACAATTATTCCTCTGACATTTCAATCACCTTTATCAAAAAACGTTAAAGGGGTATAACTCTAAGAAAGGTTATTTCAGTCACTTTGGATAACAGTCTGCCTCTGGTTTCTAACATCATATGGTGTCTGGTGTCTGTTTCCATGTGCTTTGAAAACAAAAAAAGAATGTACATTTTCTGAGCTGTGATATTTCCAGGATTCATCCAGTTTGTATATACCTACCATGACTTATACAAGTAGCATACGGGACTGTGCCCTATGCTGCTGTGACCGACATTTAGTTTAGTTTATTTGTTGCTAGGCTGTATCTGGCCTGAGCATTGTTTCCTATTTTCTTAGCTCTGCAGGTCTTCCCTTAGTTCAGGGGGTGATTGCTTTTGTCTGTGACTCTGAAGGAGGTACCAGTAATTAGAGTATGAAGGACAATCACTGAGTCATCAATATGGATTTGAGCCACCTTTCCATGATGTACTTTCTCTCCTGGGCTTCTGCCCAGCGATGATATCTGTTTAGAGTGTCTCTCTACTTGGACCTTACCTCAACCTGGGGATGTGCTGGAGGGTGAGGGCTTTAACTGCTCTGCTGTAGGGTTTTGGCCAGAGGGAACTGGGCAAGAAGATGGCTGTCTGAAAGGCAGCATCTGTAAAGAGTCTTCTTGATAAAGGGTGCCGCAGAGAAGCAAGGTAGCGACTACTGCTGGACACTGCTAGAATGAACTAGTGGCAAGATTGCTAAGATCAAGATATTGTTGACAGCTATCAGAGGATCAAGAGCCAGATTTATTAGAGTGAGATCCACTGCAACCTAAAAGCCTGTGACTGCTTTTAGATAAACAGCTATACAGCCACTGAATCACTTTTACAGGCATCAGAAGCCCGTTAAGGATGTGATCGGCAGCATCGGCTTCCTCATCTAATGTTGTTCCTCTCACTGTGTGATGTCAGAAACTGGAAGCAATGAGGATTTATTCAGAGCAGAGGAGAGATCTGGGGTCTAATAGACCCTAGATCTCTCAATAGAGATAACCTATTGTTCATCCCTTGTAATAGCAATAAAGTTGATCCATTAAAAAAAATAAAATAAAGGTACAGTGTAATAAAAAATGAAATAATAAAAAAAAAAAAATTAAAGTGTCCCGTTCCCCGGTGCTTACCCGCAAATGTGAACAAGCATGTAGGTCCTGCGTGCATATATAAACGGTGATTGCACCACACATTTTTTTTAGGGGTATCATCCCTCACTGTTTAAGATTGTTGATATGGCACTGAGCACGATATATGTGTATATACCATCGATTTATTTCCAGAGTTTTTTTTGTAATTGCACTATATACAGTAGAATTTTTATTGTGTATTCCAGACACACATACAGTATGTGCATGACACCTTTTTTTTATTTTTTTTATTTTCATAACTGGAATTTTAATATTAATTATTGCACAGATTTGGACCTGGCACATTTTAGGACCAACAGCATGGTCCTGCACTAGCACTTTATCACTTATTTGGCATTGTCTACTATTGGTAGTTATTCATTTTGGCACTTTTTGAGTGTACAGTCACCACCACATAATTTCCTTTGATTGTCATCTATGTTTATTTACTTTGGATATTTTTAAAGTGAACAGACACAGTCACTTTAACATAGGAATTGGAGCCATCTGATCACATAAATTAGTGCATGAAGTGTTTATGTATTAATTTAACAACATTGCATAAAAGTTTATCCTACATAATTTATCCTCACGTAATACCATTCAGTAGCAGCGCCTCACTACTACCTACGTTTCTGCCTTTGTCACAGCCAGCTGGACTTTCGAGGACTTTCAAAGAGGAAGTTCTGTCACACTGGTTGCAGTGGCTGATTTTTTCATAACATTGACAGTGTATTTCTAAGTGGGGCCTAGTCACAGAAAGTTTTTTTTGTACTGTTTGGACTGCAGTGCTGGTTGCACTTGGGCATTTTGGTTAGAATAGGATATGTTCTTTCCGCTGTATTTAAGGTCAGAAATGAATGTCTCCCTGTCAAATTATCAGCACTTCAGCAACAGTTAAAAAATGTATGGACTTTATGTTTTGTGCACAATTTAAGAGTAGAAGATAATGTTGCCCCTTTTACATGGAGCAGAATCCGTCCAAGCCGATCCACCTGCTCAGCGGGGGATTTCTCTTTTGATCCCTTCTGAGCAAGTGGACGACAGCCCACTGCTTCTATGGGGCATTCGGATAGAAACTGACTGCATGTCCATTTCCATCCGATTGTCATCCGATCTGATCCTCCGGATGGATGGCAAATGTATCACCATCCGTCTGTTTTTAGCAGACCGGATTGGATCAGATGCCAGCGAGGTGACAGCAGATACATTTTCATTCACATCCGCAGCCCCATAGAGAACTCTTGGTGGTCCAATCAGGTCCACCTGAAAAACGGATAGGCGGACCCGGTCGGTCTGCTGGTGTAAAAGGGGCCTTAGGGGTGTAAGATAACTTACTTGGCAATACACAAAAAGAGAAATCTAAGCATGAATAGTTAGCCTTAATTAGCTTACTGAGTAAGACTAAGTTGTGTTCACTTTAAAAACCTAAGGTAATAAAAAAACATAGTTGGTGGATTGAACTGCAAGAAATAGATAGACTGACTGCAGGGCCACTGATAGGGGGGGGTACCACTGGTCCTCCTGTAGGGAACCAGGGTACAAAGGGGGGCCTGGAAAGCAGAGTGATTGGTATGGCTGGGCAATTACAGAACAATGCCCTGTGTCTGTTTCTTTTCCTCCCGCCAGTTTTTATCTCCTGCAGGGAGGGACACAGACATAGGGCATTGTTCTGTAATTTCCCCGCAGCATAAGGAAGGCAATGCTGGGAGTGTGCTGCTGTGTGTTTAAAGAGCCGTGTAAACTTCTGTAAGGAAAACGGGGGGGGGGGGTCCCTGAGAGGGGTTTTGGAACGTGCAGCACCAATGGTTAGAGCAGTGAATGTGGAGTGCTGGACACAGGAGGGAATGCTATGGATAGGAAGCAAGGAGGCTGCTGGATGCAGAGGGGTGAGAGCTGTGGATAGGGAGTATTCTAGGTGCAGAGGGGTGAGATGTGGATGGGGTGTATTCTAAATGCAGAGAGGTGAGAGTTGTGGAGCAGAGGGGAGAGAGTTGTGGATAGGGAGTATTCTTGGTGCAGAGGGGTGAGAGCTGTTAATGGGGTGTATTCTAGATGCAGAGAGGTGAGAGCTGTGGATGGGGGGGGGGGTATTCTAGGTGCAGCGAGAAGAGTTGTGGATAGGGGGTATTCTAGGTGCAGACAGGTGAGCTGTCGATTGAGGGGGGGGGGGTATTCTAGGTGCAGAGGGGAGAGAGTTGTGGATAGGGAGTATTCTTGGTGCAGAGGGGTGATAGCTGTGGATGGGGTGTATTCTAGATGCAGAGAGGTGAGAGCTGTGGATGGGGGGGGGGGGGGGGTATTCTAGGTGCAGAGGGGAGACTTGTGGATAGGGGGCATTTTAGGTGCAGAGGGGTGAGCTGTCGATGGGGGGTATTCTAGGTGCAGAGGGGAGAGAACTGTTGATGGCAGGTGTTCTAGCTACAGAGGGGTGTGATCTGTGGTATTCAAGCTGTGGTATTCAAGCTGCAGAGGGGAGAGAGCTGTGGTTGGGGGGGGGGGGGGGGTTATACTAGATGCACAGGGGTGAGAGCTGTGGATGGGGAAGGGGGGTATTCTAGGTGCAGAGGGGTGAGCTGTGGATGAAAAGGGATTCTAGCAGGGAGGTGAGAGCTGTGGATGGGGGGGTATTCTTGCAGAGAAGTAAGAGCTGTGGATGGGCGGTATTCTAGGTGCAGAGGGGTTATGTTTGTGTCTGCTAATAATGATTTTAGTGTATTTTTAGTTAGAATATTAAAATATTGTATTGATTTTTTTTTTTGGGGGGGGGGGGGGGTTGGTACCTGTATGGGAAAAGTGGGGACCCTGTCACGTAGACTGTACAGGGCCCTAACAGCTACCCTGGCTGACTGGATAGGTAGACTGTAGATAGGTAGACTGTCAATTTATGTCAATTAGCTCAATCATATTTGTTCTCTGTAGTAATATAAAGTAAAACATGGAAGTTTGTGTGTATATACAAAATATATATACTGTATATACAGTATATCTTTGGGTAAAATTGACAATTTCCTTTCATCTTTCATGTTGCATGAGGTCCAATCAATTTCTAGGTTTTACACTACCTCTGCCTTTTCAAGCATTTTGGAACTCTAAGTCCCAGCATGTCTTACCAGCTGGAAGAGTTTGTAGTTCCATAACAGATGGAGAGCCACAGGATGCCAACAATATGTGCAGGCTTTCAGTTTGAACAAAAAGCAGTCCCTAGGTGTTCCCTTTTCATCTTTCCTTTTCTCTTTATGCACAAACAAGAATTAAAGTATAATGAGTCATACCTCAAAATCCACATCACCTAAGCAGCTGAATGTTAAATATGGACCAATAATCATCAGCACATCTTCTTTGCTCTCATTCTGAATTGTGAACTTTGGCAGGAGCGGATCCCATTTTTGGACAATGAAGCCAACAGTTGTACCTGGGGGAGCTTGTACTTCCAGCTGAAATTAAAATAAAAATACCTTGTATTTTCAACGAATATTAAATCAAGGAGGCCTAAATGAAAAGTGCATCTAAAACAGCAACTTTCAATACCCTTCAAATTAGCATTGCACCAAGAAATATCGTCATGTTGATTTGGCTGTCAAAACAAATCATTCCACAATAGCCATCCCGTGCGATATGTCCATTAGAAAACAAAGAAAGCTATAATTTATTCTGGATGTGTCAAAAATCATCACAAATGTAGAAAAGTGTTTAATTGTGCAGGAAAATGTCATCACAGAAAGCTCAGAACATTTGAAGGGAAGTGGCAGGCACATAAGTCGCACATACAAATTTCTGTTTAAAGCGCTCATTTGCTATACTACAGATTTATGCATATTGGCTCTATTATTTAAAATTAAATTGAACAGTTATGCAGCATTTGGATTTGCAGAGTTTAATTTACTCACTTGAAGAATAGGCCACCTAAAATTATATTTGACTTTTGGATGAAGGCCAGTGGATTGATCTCCACCATGAACTTTTAATCTCTTAGAGTAGGAAAACAAGGGTTTTACACTCAAAGCAGAGCTCTAGAGATAAATAACAGAGATTTCCTCTGCAGTACTTTTTTTGGACACTAGCAATTCTCAGCCCTATGGCCAGCATGATTCAACCCACTTCCTCTACACCCAGGTCATTCTGGCCACCTCAGCCTGTTAAGGTAAAAGGAGAAGCAGCACAGTATTGAGATCATCTCTCTCTCTGTCCCTCTAGTTTATCTTCTTATCAGCATGCTTTTTGTCAACACCTGAACTGATTGGCATCTAGTGCTGCTTCTTCCCCACACACTACATCCCTGCTGCACAGGGACTGCAAAAGGCTGATACCTGGTCAGATTCGGGGACACTACTTGCAATTAAAAAAAAACACATTTAAAGATGTATGAATGATTACAGTGCTGCATTCATTTGTATAATTGATATATCCCTAACGTTCAGCTTTACATCCAAACTCCACCCACTTGCTTGGTTATCTCACTCATTTGTCTTCTTCATAGTAACCTGCAGACAATAAAGCAAGGCTACATCAACATCTTTATTTGGTTTCCTGACAACTGTAGGTTGCAGGGCCATTAACTCCAAAGTGAATTTCTTACTTTTAGGTGAATTTGACCGTTAAAAAATGTATTAGTCTTATGTCTGTGTAGCCAGATCCTGGTATACAGCCATATGGAGAAGGTGACATTGTCATTCTGTCATTCTTCTCTCCCTCCACTGAGATACTGATGCTGTGCTTCACTATTTCCCTCCAGGCCAGCAGGGGAAGAGCTAAAGTCAAGCAAGACTATAGACTATATGAAGAGCACTGACAATCTAGGGAGTTGTAGTTTGAGACAGAAGCCATATAAAGGGATGAATAGACTCCTTACACTACCGATCCCAGTAGGCACTGTGCAGTTGGAGGTGTGGATAGATGATTTTTTATTAAACTGACAGGGAAAGTTCTTCCTCTTGGCACAGAGGGAGTTAGAGAGAGAGCACCTCAGTCTGGATATTAGCCTACTAGTGGGAGACCATACCACGGGAGATATGTGCCTTAGACTGGGAGTGAGGACACCCAGGGGCAGCTCAGCATCGCCCACATCGCAGCACCAGCAACATTGCTGTATAAAGACTGAAGCATCCACTGGAGGCTTTTGGGGAGCGATGGAGGGGCCCCCACTTCTTCAGCGTGAGATCACCGCAGCATCCTGAAGCACTGGTCAGAGGGCTATTCCCTATTGCTGATATT
The DNA here is from genome assembly GCF_965119305.1 of Pelophylax lessonae. Lineage (NCBI taxonomy): Eukaryota > Metazoa > Chordata > Amphibia > Anura > Ranidae > Pelophylax > Pelophylax lessonae. The sequence goes on along the minus strand of NC_138770.1, from coordinate 221,032,598 downwards.
GCCAGCAGGAACTGAGAGCAGGATACCAGGAGTTCCCAACCCATTCCGCACCCATACTGCACTCTGTACTGCACTTATTCCAAACCTAGACTGCACTTATACCAACACTAATCCGCATTATACCTAAACCTTTACTGCATCTGCCACATCTACCTTTGCACCTGTGCTGAGACTATACTGTACCTATACTTTTCCCTTTACTGCATGCAGGTTAAACGCACTGACACTCTTAGAGGACCCACCCTATCCAGTGGCTCCTATGGGGGTAGCACTACATCTGTTAATAGAGAATGTCTTGAGGGCTCCAAAGCAGGTACATTCCATCAAAATGATAATCATGATAAACTGCATGTTTAACACATATGGTCGCAGGTTTCCTTTTTACTAAATGGCTGAGAATGTAAGCCTACAAAAATCCTGTATTTCTTGATTTTTGTCCTGTCCTGAAGCACAGTGAAAATCTTGATGAAAGTAACTGAAATGCATATTTTACAATTGATATTAAATATAAACTGATTGATCTTTCCAAATTTAAAGTATAAATGCACACAGAAATGAAACACTGTTAATGCAGGCTCTAAAAAATTGCTACACTATATTGTCAAACATTCCCATAGACACACTCCTAAACCTTGTGGACAGCCTTCCCAGAAGAGTTGAAGCTGTTATAGCTGCAAAGGATGGGCCAACTCAATATTGAACCCTACGGACTAAGACCTGGATACCATTAAAATTCACGTGCGTGTAAAGTCAGGCGTCCCAATACTTTTTGACAATATAGTGTATATGATGTGTTGCTCAGCATCATTTTTGGTTTATTTTCCTGCAATACTGCAGGAACCTTTCTGTTTTTTAGTACACCCAGATGGGACAGCATGTCTTACTTAGGTGGAAAATCCTCCACAATGGGGCACAATCAAACCTTGTTCTAACTCTTGAGCTGGCAATAGACTAAACATTTACCAGGTTCAATCCGGATCAGTGTTTAGCATTCCTTACTGGAAAAAAATGACAATTTGACTTTCTTCTGAAGAAGGAACATGCTAGAAACAATTTGTTGATCAACAACTGCAGCCAGTTGTCTGCAGCCGCTGATCAGTATATTCTGACAGTGACAGGTCCTACTGTCAAAGTACAGTTTAACGTGGTAGAAGGGGGGGGGGTAGGAACCCTCTATTCACCTCATTTGATGCTGCCCATCTATAGCCAGCTTTGCCCACCGGAGTTATACTTTAAATAATAGAAAATGCCACATGGAGCTCAAACTGCTTATGTATCCTTTAAGCAGAAACCAAGATCAAACTCTGCATTATAAAGTCAATTTTTCCTACCAATGTCTCTAGCTATATTTCTGGAGACAGTGAAGAAAAAACTATTGTTCAAATTATTTCTGACACAAAGTACAGTCATTGCATTGACTTGGCCTTTACAAAAGGGCAGAATTCGGCTTCTGTGGTCTAAAATATTTTGCAAAGCTAACTATTATAATGGGGATATGACATTTGAATTTATCTCCGATACATTCAGTACTGCACTACAGGGTCCAACACAGCAAAGGCATTAAAAGAACAACAAAGAAAATACGTGCCTTATTATATAGCTCCTAAATTAGACTGCAGGCATAAATTACATTGTCAAGCTGCAAAGCTCCCTGAATAAACGTGTGAGCAATGATAAAGAATAAACCAATGACTTCATCAAACCTATGAATGTACAGTCCATAAAGGTACCTCACTGCTTATGTACCTGGAGAGAATATTAGAGAGGTCATAGATGGTTAGATGTTCCAGAAAATATATAGAGGCAGCGGCTAAAATGGAGTGGGAAAGGGATTAGGGGTGATTCTACGCTCTATATATTCGCAGATATATATGGACACCTGGGGAGACCATGCAAAGATATATTTTATCATTAGTAAAGAGGCTGGCTGGAAAATCAATGAAGTCTGTTATAATTGGCATGTGCTTATTTATTCGTTTATGCCACATAGAAGATAGTGGAGCAGCTCAGTGGTCAGGGATTTACAATGCAGGAGTCCTGGATTATTTTGACCAAACTTGGTCAAGATGGCTGTAGCTAGAAATGCTGGGGGGGGGGTATGGGTCGAAATGATTTCTCAAACAAAATAAAGCACGGAGACATGGATGAATGGGGGAGTTTGCTTTGATTACTAAAAATGAATTCGTGTTTTTGGTTTGTGGTGCTAAGATGAAGTGAAGAACTGCTTTAACCGCTTGCAGACTGTATAACTTATAGAAACCACGGTAAGGCGGCTCTGCTGCACAGGATAGGTGCCTAGTATGTAATCCAACACTTCTGGATCCAGGGCGCACTTGCGCGCTGCCAACGACCCGCTGCCACTGTGATTATACACAGCGAGAGCTGATCTGTGGGTACCATGGACTCAATGTCTGCCGGCACCCGCTGATCAATAGGCAGAGAGCCAGAATGACGATCTACCTATGTAAGCAAGGCAGATTGATGTTCTGTTAATAGGGAAGGCATGGATCCTGTGTTCCTGCAAAGCAAGAAAATGGATCAATGCCTTCCCCTAGTAAAAGCACTTCCCACACAGTACACAAAAACTGGCTAGGCACATGGTTAACCCTTTGATCGCCCCTGATGTTAACCCCTTCCCAGCCAGTACAGTGACAGTGCATATTTTTTATCACTGATCACTGTACCCGTGTCATTGGTCCCCAAAAAGTGTTAAAAGTGGCAGTTAGTGTCCGATTTATCTGCTGCAATATTGCAGTCCTGCTATAAGTTGCTGATCGACGCCCTTACCAGTAAAAATAAATAAATAAATACATAAAAATTCCAAATAACTCCCATAGTTTGTAGGCGCTTTAACTTTTGCTCAAACCAATCAATACACTCTTATTGGGATTTTTTTATTTTACCAAAATATGTAGCAGAATATATATTGGCCTAAATTGATGAAGAAATTCTATTTTTTTTACTTTTTTTTTTTTTGGATGTGTTTTATAGCAGAAAGTAAAAAAAATATATATTTTTTTTCAAAATTGTCGGGCGTTTTTTGTTTATAGCGCAAAAAATAAAAAACGCAGAGGTGATCAAATACTACCAAAAGAATGCTCTATTTGTATAAAAAAAGGACATCAATTTTATTTGGGTACAGCGTTCCACGAGGGTGCAATTGTTGGTTATAGTAACACAGTGCCATATCGCAAAAAATAGCCTGGTCGTGAAAGGGGATTTCCAGAGGTCAAGTGGTTAAAGTGTATAGTCAAAATGTAAAATCATTATATTCTTTTCCATATTGTGTTTCAATTATTTCTAGCCTGTTCCTATTATTCTGAATGATCTTGAAGTTTTTAAAGTTACTTTGAGTCATACATTTCACAGAGCCTGCATTTTTAACCAGAGGTGCTGAGAGGAGGAGCTTCAGGGGGCGGAGTCAGTAAAGGAATCACAGTTGCAGGCAGGAAGGTTCAGTGCGATATGTAATCCTTAGACATTGAAAGTAAAAGCAGAGAAGCTGTAAGGCTCCGTTCACAGGCTCTTTCACACTATGGCGTTCCAGATTGTGGGCGGAATTGCCGTGATTCTCCCCACGATTTCGAATCATCGCAAATTGCAGGACGCCCTTGAGATTTAATGGCACTTCAATAGTGGCATGATTTTGCCACGATTGTCACCTGATGAATCGCGGTAAAATTGCTCAGAATTCCAGAACTTCTTTTGGGTGACAGTCGTCCCGCGATTCTGTTTGCGTGATTTTACCGGGACTCAATCAAGGCAGAATCGTGCCGCGATTTGAGTGCCATTGAAAATAAAGGGAATCGCAAGGGCGTCCCAGGATTTGCAGTGATTCGGGATCGAGGGGCAGAATCAAAGAGATTCCACCCGCAATCCAGAACTCCATAGCGTGAACGGAGCCTAAAGCATGCTGAGAATCCAGGAAGTTGTGGAAAGAGATGGCCATCAGATAAGCAGCACTCACAACATGAAAGGGGGATATTCAAGTAGGCCTATATTGGATTGTCATATACTGTATGGCTTAAAGTGCTATTATAATATCAATGTTATAAAATAAAAGTGCCAGTGTTTAAAGATCCTGCATTGGCGGTTCTACAAACAATTTCTATATGGATAATTCTTTTTTAAATGAAATGTTTGACAGTTGCTGTAAATGTATAGTTTGGGACTGCATGATGTATGAGGTAAGTACGTGTTTTTATTATAAATGAATGAAAGGCATACTATTTACTCAAAGTGATTGTAAAGTCTTGTTTTTTTCCTATAAAAATAACAAACATGTTATATTTACCTCCTCTGTGCAGTGTTTTTGCACAAAGCAGCCCAGATCCTCCTCTTCTCAGGTCCCTCTTTGGCGCTCCTGGCCCCTCCCTCCTGTTGAGTGCTCCCCCTGCCCCAAAACACCCACCCCCCATGTTAAGGGCATGTGGCCTAGTATGGTTCAGGAGGGGGGAGGGCGCGCACTTGTCACCCCCCCCCCCCCCTTTCCTCACCTGCTCGGATAAGGGTCTGATAAGGATTTTGGATGGGGACCCTATGCCGTTTTTTTTTTTTTTTTTTTCATTTTTTTATCTGTATTAACGGGAGCCAGCAATACATTATAGCCGTGAGCAAGTTTAACCACTTCAGCCCTAGAAGATTTTACCCCCTTCCTGACCAGGCCCTATGTTGCGATTCAGCACTGCATTGCTTTAACGGACAATTGCACGGTCGTGCAACGCTGTACCCAAACAAATTTTATGTCCTTTTTTTCCCCACAAATAGAGCTATTTTTGATGGTATTTGATCACCTGTGTAATTTTTATTTTTTGCGTTATAAACAAAAAAAGAGCGACAATTTTTTCAAAACAATATTTTTCACATTCTGCTATATGACATTTCCCAAAAAAAAAAAAAAATCAAAATGTAACATTTTAGGCCAATTTGTTTTCTGCTACATATTTTTGGTTAAAAAAAATCACAGTAAGCGTATTTTGATTGGTTTGCGCAAAAGTTATCGCGTCTACTAACTGCGAGAAAGATTTATGTCATTTTTATTGTTTTTTTTTTTACTAGTAATGGCGGCAATCTGCAATTTTTTGCGGGACTGTGACATTGCGGCGGACAGATCGGAAACCCCTAACTGACATTTTTTACACTTTTGGGGGTACCAGTGACATTACTACAGTAATCAGTGCTAAAAATATGCACTGATACTGTAATAATGCCATTGGCAGGGAATGGGTTAGCCCTGTGGGTGATCAAGGGATTAAATGTGAGCTTAGGGGAGTGATTCTAACTGTGTGAGGGTGTGCCTTCTGAGATTACCATAGAGACATGAGATCCTTTATAGCAGGATCACAGGGGCTCTGTAATCATCCCAGGGAGAAGGACGGTCGGCTTTGTTTACAACAGCCGGCCGTCCTTCTCTCTCAGCGGGGAACGATCGAGAGTGTCGAGCGACAATCGGAGCCGTCTGACACATGCAATAGCTTCCCCGCTGACAAGCGGGGGTGGGAGCGTGCCGTCGGCGGCACGCATTTCCCCCAAGACTCCCGAGAGTGAGCGCCGTACATGTACGGCGATTCGGCCAGGAGCGTCTGCCTGCCGCAGTACATCTGCAGCCGTCGGTTGTAAAGGAGTTAAATTACATTTTTTCCTTTAGAAATGTCAGTGTTGTTGCAGCAGGCTCTATATATCGTACAGATGCGCCACTTTAAAGGCAGACCAAGGGGACCTCCCAGGTATGTTATTAAAAGTATTTTTTTAATTTTTATTGTTTCACTTTAGGCATCATTAAAATCACTACTACTTTAAAAAGGATAATTTTAAAAGAAAAATGTTTTACTGTCCCCCAGGGCAATACCCGGGTCCCCATAAACTTTTTATGGCAATAACTTGCATATAAGCCTTTAAAATGAGGACTTTTTCACGTTCGTGTCCCGTAGACTTTAATACTGTTCGCATGTTCGCTAGAACTTTTTGACTGTTTGAAATGTTCTGGTGCAAACCGAACAGGGGGGTATTCGACTCATCCCTACTGTTTACTTTGCGGGGAATTGATCATTTCATTTATTAAAAATGACAATCGCATTAATGAGTGCTCATACTGTATCTACATGTTAACATGCTAATTGCCTAGTAATACCACTTTTACAATTAAGGGCTATGATATAAACAGTTAAGTTCAGAACAGGTGCTCTTAATTATTTGATACTAGCTTTCCTGTAGTGAATTTTATAAAATGAGCTATGCTGCACATTTTGTAAATATCTTCAAATATCTTCAATAGAAAAGCATACTCTGCCCATTACTGTCATTTTTTTTTTTGCATTCTAAAAGTCAATATGACATTTTTATAACCATTATGTATTTTCACCCTTCTCCTCTAAAACTTATGTCAATGCCATTTTTATCCCCATTGGGAAAAGGAAAACGTTTTAGCAAAGAACATGCGCTGCTCATCAAAAAACCGCTATAATAATAAGTGCGATCACCACAACTTCACTGACCTCTTGCAAATAGCAGGGAAAGCAGCAAGTAATGCATCTCAGGGGTCTAATAACTGTGATTACTTCCCGGCCAGCATTATTAGAAATGTGCATTTTGAAAGGCCGCACTGGGCCACACAAGTTTTTGTTAAGGTAGATGTTTTCTTCTCTTGCAAAGTAAATTCTTTGTCCAAAGATGTCCTTTATTTCATACTTGTTGCTCTTTTCAGTGCCAAGGAATACTAAATAAACAAAAAACAAAAATGTTGTGTTACCACAGCAGTGTCACATCATACATATTAATGGAGGTACAATAAAACATTTTTTAAGGCGGAGCATATTTAACCACTTCAATACTGGGCACTTTCACCCTCTTTCTACCCAGGCCAATTTTCAGCTTTCAGCGCTGCCGCATTTTGAATGACAATTGGGCAGTCATTCAACACTGTATTATTTTAAACTTTTAGCATTTTTTTCCACAAACAGAGCTTTCTTTTGTTGGTATTAGATCACCACTGGGTTTTTTATTTTTCGCTAAACACTTAAAAAAAGACCGAACATTTAGAGGAAAAATAAAGTTTTTCTTTGTTTCTGTTATAAAAGTTTCTAAGTACGTTTTCTCCTTCGCTGATGGGCACTGATGAGCCTGCACTGATGGGGATTGATGGGGTGGCACTAATGGGCACTAATGATGAGGCACGAATATGCAGCACCGATAAACTGCACTGTGTAGCACTGATGGATACTGATAGGCGGCACTAATACGCAGCACTGATGGGCACTAATAGGCAGCACTGATAGACGGCACTGATGGCACTAATGGGTATCCCTAATGGGTACTGGTAGGTGGCTCTGATGGGCAATGATGGGCACTGGTAGATGGCACTGATGGGTGGCACTAATAAGAATGATGGGCACTCATGAGCAGCACTGATAGATGGCACTGATAGGCAGCACTGATGAGGAGGTACTGACGGGCATTACTGATGGGCACTGATTGGCCTCTCTGGTGGGCACAGTATGGCATCCCTGGTGGGCATCCTTGATGGGTCTGCACTGATAATCAATGTGCTGATTATCAGGGCACACCCCCCTGTCAGGAGAGCCACTGATTGGCTCTCCTCTACCTGCTCCTTGTCAGTGCAAATAGGGGAAAAGCCAATAAATGGCACTTCCTGGTTACGATGTGACTAGCTGATCACATGGTAAAAAAGGCTACGTCATAGGCTCTTTACCAAGAACGGAAATGTGGTGTGTCAGAGTGACACACAGCACCACTGATCGCCACGCTGCATGCCCTCGGGGGTGTGCGCAAGTAGCTTATCCTGCTGAACATCATATGATGCCTAGTTGGGATAATTGATCCCCTGCCCGGCCATCATTCTGCTATAGGCCGGGTGGGATGTGGTTAAATACTTTCCAGTTCGAAGTAGGGGGGCTTCATAAAATGCTGTAAAGTGTTAAGCAGTCTTAAAGTGGTTGTAAAGACTTAAGGTTTTTTTTTATCCTAATGCATTCTCTGCATTGGGGTAAAAAACCTTATGCATGCAGCCCCCCCCCCCCCCATTTTTACTTACCTGAACCTGATCTTGATCCACAATGTGTATGAGTACAACGGCTTTCCTGGGTCTCTCCCTCCTCATTAGTTCAGAGATAACAGTGGAAGCCATTGGCCCATCTGCTGTCAATCACAGCCAGTAAGGAGAGAGTGAGGGGCTGGTGCTGGGGCTGAGCCACGCTCTGTGGACACACATATCTGGCACAAGTTGCCCTGTAACAAGCAACTTGCTATGGGGGAACTCAGCCGGCTGGGGGGGGTGGAGGGGTGGTGCAGGAGTAGCAGCGGGGGACCTGAGAGGAGGGGGATTGGGGCTGCTCTATGCAGATCCATTGCACAAATCAAATAAATAATAAATAAAAAAATAAAAAAAAAGCATTTAAAATCACTTTAAAAAACTATTAACATTTTGCAAGTAAAATTATCCTACCAAAAAAAACATTTGAAAGTTGTTTTTTTCTAGCTTTAGGCCAGATTCACAAAGTTGCATTGCTGTTACATAACATAATGAGTATTGTGTGCTGCAATGTCATTCATTCTGAATGGCACCTCAACACACCTATCCCAATACAATTGTGATGTACTGCACAACAGTGCATGGTAATGCATTCCTGCGAGTTGCATTGCTAATACAGCTTGCACCTTTTTTGGTGCATTTTGGGTTATTGTGAAGCAATCACTGGGCTAAAGTAGAATTCCAAGTTTCAGTCAATTTTAGTTTTGTTTGGCCGGAACACAGAACCACTTACTGAATGTAGCAAATGTATATTACAGCACACACAGGGTCCACACACTTTATGGGTCCTTTCACACGGCCGCTCCGTGTGTCCGCAAATCATCCAATCCGTTTGCGGATGATTTGCGGACATAATGTAAGTGAATGGCACTGCGGGTGTCAGCGGAATACCACCCGCTGACACCCGATTTTCCTCCATTCAGTTCTGTTCCGTTTTTACAAATGGAACAGAACCCATTTTTTCTTCCGTGTAAAACACGGAAAGGAAGGAAAATCGGATGTCAGCGGTGTTATCCGCTGACATCCGCAGTGCCATAGACATACATTATGTCCGCATATCATCCGCAAACGGATGGGATGATATGCGGGCACACGGAGCGGATGACAGAAATGTCATCCGCTCCGTGGAAGAAAAAAAAAAAAAGTCCCGCAGCGGACCTTTCACACGGAGCGGCCGTGTGAAAGGAGCCTAAAGGAAATATTTCTTTTGGGCATTTTTAGCCTAAACAAAATATTTATAATGGTATTAAACCCAATAGCAAATATATTATATTTTAGTTTACCAGTCTTTAGATGTGACGGCTGCATTTGTTTTCTTTTTTTAGGCTTTCTTTCCTTTTTTTCATCTAGTGATTCAGCCAATGTATCTGTTGTTTTTCAACAGAACAAATTATCCTGCAAATCTAGCAGTTAAGGCGTTGAAACAAACCAAACCACTGACAGGGGTGCTTAAAATAATCAGCTCTTATTATTCATGTAAAACCTTTATCACAAAACACAAAAGGAACAAAACTGTTGCTGTAACTGTCTGTGTATATAATAAAAAGAACAACCTTATGCTAGGATCAGATTACAAACAGGCTGCTGCACTTTAAAATCCTTGAATACTGGGTTGAAAAGATACAAAAGAAAGAAAAAAGTGTGCTGTCCCTTTAAATGGATACACACCACTAAAACTTCTACATAACTCAAGAATGACAATAAGGCCTCATGCACACTGGATGTTATTAAAACGCCAGTAGAAAACTGTAGCTGTAGAAGGAGTTTTTTTTTTAGCTTTTTTGCAGTATCGTTTTTTAGTGTTTTTTAGTGTTCTTAAGCATTTATCAGAGTTAAAACCTTTTTACAGATAACCCCTCTTAAGGCCTCATGCAAACTGGACATTATCAAAACGTCAGTAGAAAGCTGTAGCTGTAGAAGGCATTTTTCAGCTTTTTTGCTTTTTTGGTTCATAGATCCTTTGTACTTTTGAGATAACCTTATTGTAGATTGATGATGCAGGATATGCGGGAGCATCATTCCGCTATTCTTGCATATAAGGTCCTTGTCTGTAATTTTAATGTAATTTTAATTTAATTTTATACTTTTTAGTTTTCATTTTAAATTTTAATGAATATTTATAAATTCATAATTATTTAAAAATATGGAATTTTTTGGTGGTGTTATAGATTAATCACCATAGCATTATGTCATGGTTCTTGTGTCTATTTGTTTATGCTTTTAAATTTTGTTTAAAGATCATTTTTTGTAAAAATTTACTCAAATTGTTCTTATATATGTTATATTGCCCATTTCTAGCGGGTATTTATAGAGTTAAATCGTTTTTTGATGTCTTGCGGCATTTTGATATCCACACATAGACTGGTATGGCTGGATCATTGACAAGTTGCTTATCATTAGCGGCTTTAATAGCTGTGCTAAATCTCGGTATTGGGGTTGGTTCGGTTTAAATTAAGGATTTCCTTTCATATTTCATCATATCCACATTAGTTCTTTCGCTGGGGTGGATGGGAGAGTGTCCCCCTATTTGCCTAGCCTGGATATTTGCATATTGGGTGGGCTATGCGATCACTCAAGCACCAGCTGTGTGGATATCTGCCTTTAAGTACCGGGACACCGCACCGTGGGTTCACGCCCTTTGACAAAGTCGGAAATGACGAAACGCGTCAGTGCGTGAACCTATGGCGCCCGGAAGTACTGGGGGACACGAGCGGGCGATCGGAGCATCCTGACACCAGCGTGGAAAGGGTGAGAGGGACCGGCATCGCCCGCGAGTGTGCCCTAAGTAGCAATAGTGCAATACCTCCTTGTATTATATATCGTTTGTGAGTGAATTTCATTTAAGTGTGTAGTGAATAAATGTGAAATTTTAAGACAATATCACACTAGTGCGGCCTTTTATCTTTTTCTTGCTGCTGAGTCACCTTTTTAATCTATGGATGGTCGGGTGAGAAGTGAGGATTAAAGGTGCATAAGGATCACTTGGTGAATATTGTCCACATGGAAGACAGGGGATCAGAATTTGAGCCAGTGTGGAAATCAGTGTTCCTCTGCTTGTTAGCCCTACCTATGAAAGTGGGTGGGCCACAGTATCCGGTGAGTTGCCATCCTCACTTATTATCACAGCGGTGGATGAAAAAAATCTTTCTGGTGATCCTGGCTACACAGTGTGTTTCCTGTCTGGTGGATTGGTCTCTCAAAGTGATCTTAGACTTTTTCTGGAAATTCTACTCTATGTATTGGACTGATTCATATGGATGAGCCAAAATCTTCTTTCATTATTATTGATGTCTGCGCTACTAATACTTTTCTTTAAATTCCATTTGGGATTTGAGTGTTGTATTGTTTCCAATGCTTAATGCCTAAGTAGCTGCGACTGGTCTTTAATTAGACCTATTGACTATCTAGGACTTTGCGCGCAGGGGATATATTGCTTTTATTCCGAGTAATATTTTTATTATGTGTCACTTTTTTGCAGTAGCGTTTTTCAGCATTTTTCTGTGTTTTTTAGCTTTTTTCAGCAGTAGCATTTTTTAGCTTTTTGTTTTAAGCAAAACTATTCGCCCACAAAAGCTTACGGCTCAAAAACGTTGATAAATGCGTTTTTTGGCCCCTTTCAGCGTTTTTTTAGCTTTTATCAGAGTTAGAGTGTTTTTACAGCTGAAAAGAACCTCCTAAAACCCACTAGTTCTGGGTTTTTTTTACAGCCAGTAAACGCCCCTGCCAAAAACTGCTGATAACAGTCTATGTGTGCATGGACACATAGGATAACATGCTGGGGAGTGTACTGGCTGCAGAAAACAACGTCAGATACCAAAAACAGCCGCTGCAAAAACGTCTAGTGTACATAAGGCCTTAAATTCACCTAAATTGCGCAACAATGGTGAGCTAAATAAGCTTTAATACCAAAATGAATGGGAAAAAGTATAAAATGCACTCTGCAAAAAACTATGCAAATTAAGTTATATCAAATAATGAAGAGTATTCAACTGTCTGTGTAACTATAGTATGAGTTGGATTTTGGCTTTAGTTTGTTTGTGTATTTAAATCTGCTGGTACATCCAACACTCCCTCCACCCAGACTGACAATTCTGCTGTCTGCTGTGCCCTTGATGCTCAGTCACCCATAGCGAGGGCACACTAATACAGGAGGTGTGTTACTGGCCAGATCACCAGGTGAAAACAAGGAAAAAGCCTAAAAAATCGAATGTAGCCACCACATCTAAGAATTGGTAGGCTACAATACTCTACATTTTTTGGTTTTGGGTTAAATACCACTTTAATGTGCATTGAAACCTAGAATTATTTAACACAGAGCGCCCATTAACACATGTTTTCAGTTCCATCTAGTTGCTATAATGTGGCATTTTCTGGTATTTCTGGAAAATACCACATTATGGAGTTGGTTATTATATAAATTACAGGGATTATTTGTAAAAATATTTGAGACATTTTCACAGCAATTTCTTGTTTTATAAATATCCCCCTAGAGTCATTTCACAAGGGATTTTCAATCAGGTCCACCTGTCAGGTTTTCAGGTGGACCTGATCGGACCCTCCAGACTCCCCTATAGAGTGGCAATGGTCAGCAGAGCAATCCCCCACTAAGCAAGGGGAATCCGCAAGGCAAAGGCGCCCTTGTAAAATGGGCCTTAAGAATGAAATCCAATGATGTTTTTTTTCCCGAAGGTGACAAGTCACAAGGATGTTTTCTAAGCATGTTTCGCAGGTGAAAAGCATTTGGGACCTAAGTCTTCTGACTCTATAAAGAGAACCCAACAGGGGTAAACACTAAAGTAACTAGAAACATACAGAGACTGGGAGTGTCTAACTGGGGACTGAACTAATTAGAAGCAAAATAGGAGGGGGAGGGGGGCAGGGGAACATACTAAAGGCCTAAAAATAATAATAATAATAATAATATTAATAATAATAGTTTTAAACAAGCAGCACACACATACACTACATTACCTAGAGTATTGAGACGTCTGCCTTTACATGCACATGAATTTTAATGGAATCCCAGTCTTAGTCCGCAGGGTTCAATATTGAGTTGGCCCACCCTTTGCAGCTATAACAGCTTCAACTCTTCTGGGAAGGCTGTCCACAAGGTTTAGGAGAGTGTCTTTGGGATTTTTTGACCATTCCTCCAGAAGAGCATTTGTGAGATCAGGCACTGATGTGGACAGGAAGGCCTCACTCTCAGTCTCTGCTCTAATCAATCCCAAAGGTGTTCTTTTGGATTGAGGTCAGGACTCTGCGCAGGCCAGTCAAGTTCCTCCACCCAAAACTCGCTCATCCATGTCTTTATGGACCTTGTTTGTGCACTGGTGCGCAGTCATGTTGGAACAGGAAGGGGCCATCTGTTCCCAGAAAGTTGGGAGCATGAAATTGTCCAAAATGTCTTGGTATGTTGACACCTTAAGAGTTGCCTGTACTGGAACTAAGGGGCCAAGCCCAACCCCTGCAATTAAAAAACGCACCATAACCCCCCTTCCACCAAATGATTTGGACCAGTGCACAAAGCAAGGTCCAAAAAAGACATTGATGGATGAGCAAGTTTGGGGTGGAGGAGCTTGACTGGTCCTGACCTCAACCCAATAGAACACCTTTGGAATGAATTAGATCAGAGACTGCAAGCCAGGCCTTCTTATCCACATCATTGCCTGACCTCACAAATGCACTTCTGGAAGAATGGTCAAAC